>NW_004524646.1:7580935-7680370 GCF_000260255.1 Octodon degus
GCCGCGGACTTTCCCTCCCCCGGCGCGCGTCGGCTGGACTGTGGGCTCGCGGGCCCGCGGTGACGAGCCGCTGGGTCCCGGCCCCCGGATTGTGATGTCTCCGGAGGCGGTGGGCGGGTGACGCAGCCCGGGCCCCAGGACCCGGTCCCTGCGGCTGACCCTGCCCCCAGCAGCTCGCTCCTGTCGCGGGTACGACCCCCTCCCAACCACGGCCCCCCTGCCACCCTTCAGGAAGGCGCTCCCTTCGGAGGGGTAGTGCCCGAGGCCTGCCCCTGGCCCCTGGAGGCCTGGGTGGGGCAAGCTCAAGTGTGATCAGAGGTGGGTGTGGAACTCCTAAGTGGGGCCCGTGGGGAGGACCTTTTTCCTTGGTTTGGATGTTAGAAGCCATTTCGTGGTTCTCTTGTGACCCCGAGTTCTGGGCAGAGCTAGAAACAGCACCACTCGGGGGGCTGGTTCCCCACCAGGTCCAGACCCCCAACTCCCTAGGTGTCCTAGGGTGGCGACAGGCAAGGACAGGTCTTTAGGCACCTTCCATGCAACTCTTTGGAAGCCCTGGGCCTAGTTGTAGGCTCACAACTCCGGTGACCCTGGGAAGAGGGGTGCCCGGAGACGTGGGAGCAGCCTACGTGGAGAAAAGACTGCAGACCTGTGCTGCAGGTCCCCACTACCTGCCGAGAGCTCCAGGAGGCATTTGTCGCCTTCTGGACACCTGAAGCCATACAGAGAATGGCTTTCAATGTGACTCATCCGGAGAGGGTACAGTGGCCGGGATGTGCAGAGCTAGGGGGTCACTCAAGGAGTGAGTACTTGCAGAGACCAGGAGGTATAAGGTCACCTTAGGGTCGTCCACCCTAGGGCAGAGGAGACAGTGGGAATTGCTGATCAAAATGAGCTCTAGAAAGGGGATAGCCACCTTGGCAGAGGCCGAGATCAGCACAGGTCGCTAAGTACTGACCTGGGAGCTAGGGCTGATGGAGCAGAGCCCCTGGGGCCAGTGCAGGAGTGGGTTTGGGTGGCCACTGCCTTGACCGGTAATAGCATGGTCATTTCGCCCTTGGGGAGCAGGACTACTTCTGTCTCACGCAAGGCCAGGGCTGGCAGTGGTCAGGCATCACTTAATTGGCCCCGTCTGCTCAACATCTCCCTGCTTTTAGACTCATGACTGTTGTGTCAGTTTTTTCTTCCGTAATTGCAGTGGGCCGAAGTTGCCCAGGAAGTCCTTCTCTTCGTGAAGCCTAGAGCTGAGTCAGCTTCCTATCCATAGAGGTTGGGAGGCAGAGAACATGGCCTAGGATATGCGTGCTGTGGGCTGGGCACAGCCACAGGATAGGCCACACCATGACACGGGTGTCGCTGCCTGTGCCAAGGCGTTGTCCAGGCCGTGACTGACAGCCCCTGAGCAGGGAGGGCCAATGTCCCTTCTGATTGACCACCTAGAAAGAATGTCAGGTGGTTTTCAGAATGGCAGTCATGAGGGTGGCCCCCAGTATGTACTTTGGTATTCACTGAGCTGTGGGGCACACCAGCTCCTGCTGCTGCTGCCTTGCCCACCAGTTCTGGCTTCCCATCTGATTTGGTGACAGAGGCTGCAGATCCCGGCTACGCTGGAGCTACAGTTTGGATGTGGTTGAGCTCCTAAGGTTGATAGGTTCTAAGTTGGGTCCCCTGGGTGATGACAGGGGAGACTGTGGGTCACTCAAAAGGCCAGGCCTCCCGGACCGTATTTGTGTCTGCTTGGATATTCCCCCTTGGGATGCTGGCTATCCTTGCAAGAGTGCATCGGCACATAAAGACCACACACCACTGATTCCACCCTGGTTTCCTGGCTCACGACTGTTGTGTCCTATTACATGTGTTCCCATGGGGATGCCTGCCACTGTGATGTAACGTGGCCAGGAGGCCTTTGCCAGCACTGGTGCTATGTCATTTGGAGGTTAAACCTCAAAATAAGCCTCTTTATAAGTTACTCAGTTTTTGATGCTTGCTTGTAGTCACAGAAAATAGCCTAAGACATCAGGTCATCTCCAGGTTTCTTCTTGACACATGCCCCTGGAATGCCTTTCTTCCCACACTCCACCTATACCTAGCTTGTCCCCTCTCTGTCACAACCACCTCAGGAGAACTTCTCCGACAAAACCCCTGGGCCACCCAAACACCTCCCAGGACCAATACCGTGGTGTTAGGTACAATCTCGTAAGACTCGCAGACCCTGTAG
Organism: Octodon degus; assembly: GCF_000260255.1. Taxonomy (NCBI): domain Eukaryota; kingdom Metazoa; phylum Chordata; class Mammalia; order Rodentia; family Octodontidae; genus Octodon; species Octodon degus. The sequence continues at coordinate 7,583,151 of NW_004524646.1, forward strand.
TCCTGGGTCCACGTTGTACTGTTTCCTCATAAACTGTAAAAGGCCCCGAGAACAAGGTTGTGCCTCACGCATCTCCCCATCTGTGTGCAGTATAGCCTGGCGCAGAGCAATGCCTCATACTAAACAAATGCATGAACGAATTATTCGAATTGTAGACCTGAACTTAGAGAGCAGAGATCCAAATGAGCACCGGGCTGACCCTTTTGTCTTGGGGCCCGTAAACATCTAGGGAAGTGGTCAAGAAATGCTTGCTATGCGCAAGGCGCTCGCCCTTGGGGGTGAAGGCAAATGCCAGGTTCCCTGCATCTCTCTCCTGCGTGCACAGCCTTTGGGGGTGGGGCTGTGTGACTAAAGGGACTCTGGAATCTGGCCTCTTTGTGGATGAAGTGTTCTTTGTCTTTTGAGGGGAAAGAGAAGTAATCTGCCGGAAAGTGTCACTTCACGGGGCTTTCCAGACACCCGGACACCGGCCTTGCAAAGTTGCCTGGTCCTTCTAGAATCCTTGACGTTGTTTAAATCTGATTTCTGCTGAGAGAAAGGACTTAGAGTGACAGACTGAACTGTAACCTCAGGGCACACGTGAATCCAACACCCCTCCTGAGGAAGGGCTTCAGAAACTGTCCCAGCCATCCCCCTGCCTCTTGAACAAGACTGATGCATTCAGGCAGGAAGTCCAGAGAGAGGTTTACATCTCTGCCTCCCAAGCCCACGGTGGGACTAGGAGCCACTGAAGATAACTCCAGAGTCCCCCCCAGCCACCCTCTGCAAGACGGTGACACTGCCACTGGACAGAGCCCTAGCCGTGAGGCCAGCAGGCTGGGCTCGGCCTTCAATGGGACTAAACTATTTATTTTATTTTGCTTGTAATACTGGAGATTTTGCGATATCAGGATCCTGCGCTTGCCAGGCAGGCACTTATCCTACTGAGCTATCTCCCTGGCCCTGCTGAACTTTTTTATACGCCCCCCCACACACACACACATACACAAGATTGGCAAAAAAGGCTATCCAGCTTTGCCTTCTGCTTCTCAGTACCTGCGCTGTGACCAGACTGGTGCTTAGCTGTGTGGTGATAGTCATGCACATTAGGCACGTTTAGATGACACTTTTTAAGTATTATTTCCATTAAAATAATAGCACTCATAAGCACATAAATATCATTAGGAGTTTTAAATGATGCCCAGTTGTGAAGTTATGATGGCGGCCAGTTGATAGTGCACGCCTATTATTCTAGCACTCAGGTGGCTGAGGCAGGAAGATCTTGGTGAGCTCAAAGCCAGCCTGAACTATATAACGAGATGCTGCCTTGAAAAACAAGCCTTCTATTGCACCTAGCTAGATTGGCCAGCAATCATTCGTGAGAACATCTGGGCAGAATGCTGTGCATTGTGATGTCACTAGGCTGCACTGTGACATAGAGACTCCTGACATAGAGACGCCTCTTTGACTCATTCAACAAACACCAATTGCCTACCCATTTGCAGCCTGACTGTGCTCTGTGCTGTGGCCTGGGCCCCAAGAGGCCTTGAACAGAGGGCCCTTGTCCTTTAGTCCTGGTGTGGAAAGCAGCGTGAGGCTGGTTGTGGGGAGCTGTGTGAACCTCCGTGACAGGAGAGAGGACAGCGTGGCCGGGCTCCCGACCGTTCAGCTCGAGGTGCAGGAGCTGGGCTGGCCAAGGGACTTTGCAGCACCTGTACCCTTGTGCTTCCGGTGCACACTTCTGTGTCCCACCCAATGTCACTCAGCTTTCTGCTGCTGTTACAAATATCTGAGATACCTTAGAGAGAGAACAAGTTTATTTTGGCTCATGGTATTATTACTATTACTGTAGTTGATTTTACCAAGACAGAGCCTCTCTAGGTAGTTCAGGCCAGCCTCTAACTCATTAAACACCCCATGCTGGCCTGAAACTCACCATATTCCTCCTGCCTCAGCCTCCTAAGTTCTGAGATGACAGGCATGCACCAGCCATTGTGCCTAGCTGTGATGGAGGCAAGACCGTGACTGTTAGCCCCGCTGCTGTGACAGGCACGTGTGGCAGAGCACAGCCAGTCAGCCCTGGGCTGGGACATTGGGCAGAGAGCCCCATCGCTCCTTTGGGAACAGGCCCGCCCCATGCAGTTGACAGCCCTTGCCCTAGACCTCCCCTAGCAAAGGCCCCACAGCCTCCCAATAGTGCCACCTTGGGCACCGAGCGTTTGCCACATGAGTGTGGGAGGGATCCCCCAAGCTCCAAACCAGAGCACCTGCTTTGCTCCACCCCAACCCAGAGATGCCTTGGAAGCTGAGTTGTTGAACTTGCCCTGTAGAGCAGGTATTTAACCGATGTCCATTGCAGGCACAAATAAATGAAGTCCATTTGTACTTTGCTGATGCCAACCTCCTGATTCCAGGCACCCTGGGCTCCCAGAGGCCATCGGGGCTCAGCCTGACTGCTGACTTCTTTTTCTGCTAACCTTTACTCCTCCACCACCTTCCTTTGGGGCCCTGTGGGACATCGGCGAAAGGCTGAGATGCCCAAGAACCATCACAGGACAGAGGCTTGGGATGTGGAGGAGGTCCCAGCCCTGCTTTTGTCCCTCTGAACCAGGTGATCTCAGGCACAGTCCTGACCTGCTTGCTGTCCACTGTCAAGTGGGGGTCTCAGCTGGCTCCTCCAAGAGCTGTATGAGAACAGAGACCGCAGGTACAGAATCCATGCTTTGGCCCCAGCCAGGTCATTTTGACAGCTCACAATGAAGCCCCCTTTAGAAGAACAGCTGCTCCTGAGCTGGGGAGAGTCCCTGCCAGGTAAAAGAGTGATGTATTCTCTGAGATTTTATTAATTTTTATAGTGTGGAGGTGTTAGTAGGTGATTTAAAAATTCTGCTTTCCTAAGTAGACAGCACCGGATGCCCCAATTTCCACAAATAAAACCCTTCATTTCTCCCAGGTTTGAATAGTTAAAGGCTGCCTCCCTGGAGATGGCGCAGCTAATATTTGTGGTTGACGTTAGAACTCTATTTAAGGAGTGTACCTTTTCCAGTGAAGTAAATGATAAAGTTTTTGCCCCGCTAAGAGTGAGATACAGGAGGCAAAAGAGGCTGAGCAGAAACTACCTGGATGGGCTGTTTGCCGAAGGACTTTGGTTGTTTTCACCTTTTTAAATCAAAAGCAAACTTTGCTGCTGAAAATCTGGAAAAGGGTGGTTTAAAAGTCAGCCCATGGGCAAATAAAACCCCCAGGCCAGCCCTGAGCTGACATTCGCTGCAACAGCGACCTGGTTTTGATTTAATTGTGCATCTATTGTCTTCCCGTGCCACTGACACGGAGAACTCGCTGCTTCCCAGGACTGTGTCAGTCCGTGCTTTGAATTTATTACTTCCCTTAACCCAACAACCCTTGGAGTGTAGGAACTGTTATCATTCTGATGTGGTGGGGGGGACGCTAAGGGGCGAGAAGTTCAGTGTCCTCACCAAGGTCACATCCACTAGGGTGCAGCCACGAGGGAACGTGTGCCTGCTGCTGTGTGGAAGCCGGGGCTGGACTTTCTTTTTCACTGCAGCGGCTTTGGCGCTTTGAACGGGCACACGGTGAGTACTAAGCAGGAGCGCTCCGATGAGAGATGCCCAGGGAGGGGTGGATGGGCTCCGCCCCGTGCTGGCCTCAGGCGAACCAGACCAGCGCCAAGGGAGCCGTTGGGCCTGGTCACCTCAGAGCCATCCACTGCCACTCCCGGGCCCCTGCATAGCAGTGCCGCTTTGGGAAGGCACCACAGTCCGGTGCTACAGTGGCAAGTGCATGGGGGAGAGGCCAGCACAGGTGGCCCAACTGCCCCTATCATTCCAGCCCAGGCACTGTGCAGATGTGGGAAGCCATGTCAGCCCCAGAGAGCACTCGGGCAACCCCAGCTCCAGGACCCACCTGGCTGGAAATGCATGTGAGACCCCCCAGATTGGGGATGGGCCTGCATTGCTATTATAAGCTGTATCCACCTGGTGCCGGGCACTTAGCACCCCACGCACTCCTCTCTGTCTCTGGCCGCCCTGTCTCTCTCAGAGGTCCCACTGCCTATCTGTTTCCTTCGGTCCTATGATGTTCTCAGTGACCTCCACCTGTCACCAGAGCCTGCCATGCTCTGGCTTCCATGGCCTACAAAGTTGGACCCCTTTCTCTCACTTGTCCCCTACCCTTCCATACCCCCTGACCCTCTCAGGTCCTCAAGAGCCACAAACCCATGAGCCAGCAATTCTGATGTTAGCGCGGAGGTGCTCTTGCGGGTTCCAGTGAGTATTCGCACAGCTGTCTTGCTCCTAAGCCAGCGTGAGGGGCCGGACACACTGGATCACTCACCAAGGAGAAGCAGGGGAACTAGGGAGTCTCATGGTAGTAAGGTGGGAAAGAAGCCAGATGAACAGCATGTCCCAGGGCAGGGGGTGATCCGAGAGAGAGAGAGAGAGAGAGCAGGGGAGGGGAGGGGAGGGGAGGGGAGGAGAGCACAGACAGAGACAGACAGAAGATGCATACTATGTATAGAATTCTGTTGATAAAAATTCAAATGCAGACAATCGTGGGTGATCAGAGCTGAATAGCTTTCAGCTTTGCTTCTTGTGTGGGTCTGATCGTGTGTGTTTATTCATTACAGGCGGTTCTGATTTGTCTTTTTGGGGTGGCTGTTTCAGAAAGTATTAAAGTACCGTTCAACCTCCTGCTAAGTGGCTTTTGAGACTATCTCTCCCCCACCAGGCATTCTCCACCTTCTCTTAGTCTTTCTTTGGTTAACTTCTAGTGGTGGTTCAGCCCTCCCTTCCCTAGGAACCCTTTCGCTACTGTATCAGACAGCCTTAGCTGAGTAACAAACATGCCTCCCCACAATGTATAGTGACTTAAAGCAACAATCATTAATTAACTCATGATTCTGAGGTGGGAATGGGTGGTTCTTGGGCTACTAAGGAGGGAGCTATCAAGTGATTTGGAGCAAGGTGGGGGTGGAAGGGGACCACAGCACAGTGCCCATCAGGAGTGGGGGGGGAAGTGCTGTGCTTGCCAATGTGATTTAGTGCAAGTCGTCAATGAATTTTATAAATGCAACAAGGAAGACTTGACAGGTTTGCTTTTGCTGTCCCAGCTGAATGCCTGTGACAGTTAGCATGCAAGGTCCTGGAACGGATTGAAGAATGAGGGTAATGCAGGAGGTGAACATGAGTTCGTTCATTTTCTCAGCCACTGTGAGGACCTGCCCGGGGCCAGGAACACGCTCAGCACTGGAATCCAGCGATGAGGGCCACAGACCCAAGCCCTGTCCCTGCAGAGGTTCCTCAAGGTCTGGCAGCTCACAGAAGGGACATGGGGATATATGAACCCAGGAAGACAGTGACGCTGTCGAGGTAGTAACTTGGGGTCTTCCCACAGGCACGCAAGTGTTTGCAGTCCAGTATGTATATCCCTGTGTAATATCCAGTTCTCCTAGGGAAGGAGAACAGAAAACACCCTTAAAAAATGAGTACCACTCTATTGAACGGTTACTGGGAGTTTCCCCAAATCTTTACAGGTCACAAGGAAACGCTGAGGAAAACTGACTCTCAGAGAAGTTGAGTCACTTGTCCAAAGACACACAGCAAAAGGAAGATGCCCCAGACTGGCGTGTCCTTCTCTGTTCTTTTTGTGGAGCTTGGCAAGGCCTGAGCTCAGCTTGGGGAAGTGCTTGCCTGCTGGGTGATAACCAGGGACAGGGAGGGCAGGGGTGACTGACCCGAGTGAGTAGAAAGGTGGGCACAGAACTGCCCAGTGCCAAGGGTGGCGAGCTGGGAGGGAACGCTGCAGGCCTGGTCACAGGGGAGTGGGTCTTTGCCATGCAGTCATGGGGGACGCGAGCAGCGAGGGACACTGGCAAGCTGTCTTCCAGATTCAGCTGAGGAGAGCCATTTTTCCACTGCCCCAGCACCTGGAGCACTGGGCCTGTAGCCAGCCAGCCAGCGTGGGTTCCAGTCCCATCCCTCCCCTGCAACCTCCGGGAAACAACTCCCTGCAAAGGAGCCTCAACACCTGCCCTGGTGAAGGGGGGTTTGCAGACCTGCTCCTGGCACGAGGTGGGCACACAGGGACCCCTAAGTGTGCCTGGGCATCTGACAAGCCCTGAGCACCAGTGTTGTTCTGAGGAGGCAGGACCAGAGAGTGCTCAGGGGCCCAGTCACCTGGAAGGCAGAAGGCGCCTCTTCTCTGCCAGTGTCCAGGCCCAACATGGCCCTGCAGTGCCTGAATCACTGTGGGGGACCCAGCTGCAGACTCTGCCAGCCTACCCCCATCCAGTGAGGGCACATGGACCTTCCCTCCGAGACCACATGGACTATTGCAGCTTGAGCTACACTGTTCTTCGGGGCGTGCCTACCTAGCTCTTCCTGGTGGGACCTGGTGGGACAGTAGAGACAGCTGCCCTGGGCCCCACCTCACCTGCCTGATGGAAATCACTGTGCACCTGTCCTGAATGCCCATGGGGCGGGCAGAGCACTCAGCCGGGTGCCAGGGGCCACGCTCCTCAGGGTGTGGTCTGCATGAGTTGCTGAGCATTCAGCAGGACTGGAGAAGGCTATGGTTGACACAGGGGAGCCTCGCGCAGCAGGCAAGGGAACCAAAGCCTGGGGAGCTCCTGGAGCTGGTGGGAGGGTGACTGGTGGGGGGGACCAGCAGAGGTAGGAGAGGGGTGGCTTTGCCCAGATGTTTGTGCTCTGCCAGAGAAATTCCTCTGTTTTCCAAGCTCCTCCTCTCCCTCCCTCCGTCTCTTCTCCCCTTCCCTTTTCTCCCTCCCTTCCCTCCCTCCCCCTCCTCCCCTGCCTCCTCTGCTCCCTCCCCTCCTTTTTCCCCTCCCCCTCCCCTCCATCCCTCTCTTCTTTCCCTCCCCCTCCCTTCCTCCCTGCCTCCCTTCCCCTCCCTCTCCTCCCTCCTTCCCTTCCTCCTTTCTCTTCCCACTGCCCTCACCAGGCTCCTGAGCCCAAGCCATGTGCCAGCCACTGTTCAGCAGCCCAGGACAGTGGCAGAAAAAGAGGATGGCCACACAGACATTCATCATGTAGAGTCAGCCATGGGGCACTGAGCACTGTGGGCAGAAGTCAGGAGCAGTGAGACCGTCCAGCGGGAACCTGTTCTGGGTGAAAAGCCTGTTCTGGCTCTCAGAACGCAGTTGTCAGCTGCAGCTTGTGCTCATTCCTTTGTCACTCATGTCTGAGTCCGCCAGGGGAAGGACTTTGGCCAGTGGACACGCCAGCCCAGGCCCCTGGGTGCCTAAGCCAGTGTCTCCCCCACAGCCCCAGCGCATCTTGGTGGAGTGTGGCAGACCTGATTTCCCGCCAAGGGCCCCTCTTCTCTTTGCTTCCACAACTTGCAATTTGCATGCAACAAATGCGCTCATTAGTTGAAAATGCACAGTCATGAAATAGCCTAGGGAGCACAGGAGAGGAGGGGAATCTGCGGTTGAGCAAGGGATTATCATATTTCTCAGGGAATTTTTTATTTTAGGGCTTCAGCGCCAGAACCATCTATTGCCCTTTTCCCAACTACAGCCTCATACAGATGAACAGCCCCTGCTTGCCGAGGGATCTCTTGGCTGGAGGAGACCAGACCTACGAGTGACGGGGGCTGCCACTCAGCAGTGAAGGCGGTGGCTCCCTTCTGTGCGTCCCAGCCTGGTCTGGGGGAAGGAGAGCCTGCACCCCAGGAAGGGCGACCTTTCCCAGTGAGGCCACGTGGCCGAGCTTTGACAACACGTCTCTTAAAATTGATGTTCCTCCTAACGGGCAATGATGGGGGATTGTTTCTTAAGTGCTGCTAAACACCGTGACAGGTCCCAGGTGACGAGGCAGGGGTCTTACTAATACTTCTCCACAATGTCCCTGGCTGCAGAGCGTTTCCGGCAGTTCCTACCTGTGAGAAGAGCCAGTTTCCTGAGGTCATCTGACAGGCATCTGGGAACCAAGAGTTCTCTGCACATGGCCTGTGGTTTCCCTTTGATTTTACACATCCGCCAGCCCCTACAACCATTATTTTTAAGAAAAGCAAAAATTAAATCCTTATAGCTCTGGAGGGGGAGAGAGGTCCCGGCATCTGATCTCTTGATCGCTCTCAAATGGTATCAAGCAAATGCAGGTAATGCTCTTTCAGAAGGAAAACAGAACCATGTGTGTAGGACTGGGGCAGAGAGCATGCCGCCAAGCAACGCCACAGGGACCCGCTCGAGGGACGTGGTACCCTGGGAATGTGCTTCAGTCCTAAACACTGCCTGCCACTGAGCCTTCAGGGCCACCCCTGTCTGAGATGGATGCTATGGTGTCTGTGGCCATGGGACAGCCAAGCTTCTCCGAGGTTGCTTCCTGTGTGTCCATAGGCTGGAGGCCCGAGGGAAGCACTGTCTGAGTGCCCCTCTCCTTTGAAGAAGGAAGCATCCTTGGGCTCGGATGAGGCCACCAGGACCAGGTTCTTACACAGCCCCGGGAAGCACCCTGCCTGCTGTCGGGAACAGGCACACAGCGGCTCCGGGTCCCCACAGCCCTTCGAGAGATGTGCCACTGTCCCCTCCTCACAGAAGGAGGCTGAGCCTGCAGAGGGCAGGTGTAGCTTTCACCTGCCCAGTCTCCATTCCTGCTCCTGATGCGAGTACCCGAGTTCTTTGGGGGAAATGGCCTCTTCCCCACCATGTGCCAGCCAGTGAAGCTGTCCACCAAGATGTCCCCTCCTCCAGCCAAGGTAGGAAGAGGGACCCTGTTAAGCCCATCATGGGTACTCTCTGAACCCCAGAGCTTCCATCTTGAGCAGAGAGGGAAGTGGCAGAGATGGCAGAGGCTGATTTGCCCTGGGAGGATGAGGGTGGAACAGGGAGCGGAGGGGAGCTCTGTAGGTATCTACTCCTGCGTGCCCCCATTCTGCCTTCGCAATCAGCTCCTCCTCTACCTTTCACTCTGGAACCCCTCCTGAGCCTGCCCTGCCCCATGGCTCATTCTCGCTGGGTTCTGTCACTTGCATTCACCCACTTGTGGCTGACACAAGAAGTGCCTGTTGGGGCTGTCCAGCGGCTGAGAGGCACCATGCTGAGGACCCGGTCCCCAGGTTCCTAGGCCACCACCATGCCACATGGTGTGACAGCATTGGTGATGGGGACAGGAGTACTGTGTAGAGCCATGTGGAGGCCCTACGTGGGCCCCAAGCATGGAAGACACTCGGCAGTGACACGGAACAGAAGCTGGAAGCCGCGCTTGGCCACGCACCCTCCTGGGTGTAATTAGTGGGACATCCAAATTGTCCTGTCAGCAGCCTACTTTGCTATTCAAGACTATTCATCATATATTTTTTAAAGCCAAAGTGGAGGCTTCCAGAACAAGTGCATTCACTTACTGCACAATGGTGCTGAATCCATTAAGGGGACAATCTGTGGGGGAACAGATCCCCCAAACCTCCCACAAGGACCTAAGCAGCATGGGACACAAAGAACAGGGCTGGTGTGCAGGCTCTGAGTTGCCTTGGGTGTCACTTGCTGGCTGCCCATCATCCAGGCCACGCGGACAAGTGGGGAGCAGGCCACCAGCATTTGCATGCGCCTGAGCTTGGCAGAGTCCTGTGTCGTCCTCAGGCCCGAAGGAGCCTTTGTTCTGTTCTCATGCCCCACAGTGAGAGCCTTTCGAGGGCACACTGGGTGGGTAGGGGGGCTACCTCCGCATCAGCCAAAGTGCAGCTGCAGCCACTGTGACACAGAGCCACGAGCCACGAGCTCCCTGCTGGTCCCTGGAGCTCGCCTTCCATGCACTTCCCCAGGGATTCCACTTCCTGTTTGCCCAGAGACCATGGGAGACCCTCACTGGTGTGCTGGAGTCCTGGCCGAGATGGTCAGGTGGCCTCGGAATCCTTAGCACCCTCCTACCACCCTCGCTGCTGTCAGAAGCACACCCTGGGGGGAGGGGTGATTGTAATAACCATAACTGCGGCCAATTTTCAGTAATTGGTGGCATTTGCCAGGGAATTCCTGCTTGTCACAGCTGCTTTGATCTCCACTAGTCTCTGTGAGACACAAAATACTGTTGTCGTCTTCAATTACTCCAAGGGATGAGTGGCCTTGACCTTGCTACCATGTGCCCTCCGCCCACATAAGGGATCCAGGCCATGGGAGGAGGTGGGCCGGGGTCTCTGCAAAGTCCACTGTGGGTGACGAGGACCCCAGAGCCTGAGGCGGGCTGCGTGAGCAGTGCTGACCCGTGCAGGGCACACGTGCCTCCCTCTCTGCTCCAGTCCTTGGTCTGCCAAGATGTATCGCTGTCCCCATTTCACAGAGGAGGAAACTGAGGGTCAGATAAAGTCACCTTGCAGGAAGAGACACAGCCTGGGCAGTGGGGATGAGGATGTTCAGCCCCGGGCTTGCTGGCCTGGGTTCAGCATTCACACAGGTCCCCATGCAGTCTGCGCCTGAGGTGCAAGCTCTGCTCTCCTGCCAGTTCCCAGAGGACAGGATGGGGTCACTTTAAAACCCATCCCTTCCCGCCACCATCAGGTGGAGCTGGGTCCTTCATCAATGTTTGGCCCAACGCCAACACAGAACGATCAGCTCTCTGTCCTCCTGAATCTGTGATGCATTTCTTCCTCTTCTGTGGTCTCACCTGAGTGTGGGGACTTAATGGGCTACATTAAGCACGGCTACACACCAACCACTCCTGCGCTGAGACCTCCCAGGCCCAGGCGCCTGCTTGACGGCTAAGAGCACTCACAGGCCCACACCGACCTCCTCCCCTCCTGGGGACCCAGCACCCCCAGTCCTCTGGGTCTCAGCATGGTGGACTCAGTCCTTCTCCTGTATTGCTGGGAGCCCCTGTCAATTTGACCTAAAATTACCGCATAATGTATCTGTGTCTCTCTCAAGCCTGGGCACACCCCCCACCTTCCTACAGTAAAGATGACGCCCCCCTGTGGGCTCCTCTTTGCTCCACTGGGGAGACTGACTGAGGTCACTTCCACTGGCCTGTCATCCAGGCCAGCACATGGCTGCGGTCAGTGGAGGAGTGACCCATGCACCCTGCAGGGAATTCATCCTAATGAGGGAGGGATATCCCAGAAAAGACACCCTTGGCACTAGGCTTTGAGCCCTGAGTCTGTCGGTGGCATCTTCTCTGGCTGCGCCGAAGGAAGTGCTGTCACCATGTGCTGGCAAGTTATCTACAGAGGTGACACCCTGTCCCAGCTCTGGGCACCAACACACTCATGCTGTAAGCTTTGCGTGCATTTTCCAGTGTGGGCCCTGGGTTCCTATTCCCCAGGGCAGTAAATGGTGGGCAACAGAGCAAATCAGAGGGGCCCATGGAGAACCAGGCCTGTTTATTAGGGAACAGACAGCACCCATACCAGCTGCTGCTGCTACGCAAGCTCCAGATCTACCTGCCACCCAGGTGCCGCATGCTTTGAGCCGCGGAGCTGCCAAACTGCTGGCCTGGGGACTTGCGGAAGGGGATTATTTGCAGATTTCTTTCACTCTGAGCTGTCCCCAGTCCTGGCTCTTATGTCCCAGGCAGTGAGCCTCACCTGCACTGCTAGAGGCCCCATTGGTCCTACCCCCGCCCCCCAGGCTGTCATACCGCCCTTGGGGCCCAGTGAGCTGGGCACATACCCAGGGACCTTTGCTCTGCTGTTTGGAAAGTTGTTTGATGAGGAACTTATTTCGTCTTCCTTGTCCTCTTGCCAAAGTCTCCTGAATACACAGCTCTGCGAACTGCGCTGTTTTCTCATTGAAGCCACGGTGATTTTTATTTTCTTCCGTCTGTGTCAGTTCCCTCTACCTATTCCTATGGCCATTTCCTCCTTCCAATTTTAGTGTATGTGCTGCCAAGGTGAGCACTCTTCCTTCCCTTTTAAAAACTTACACACCTTCATAACTACGTCTCCACCTATGTTTGTGGGTATGCGAGGTGCGATTCTCCCTCCCTTTATGCCTTTCAACAAAGAGGCTGGGATCTGAAGCCACCAGGTAAGCATTATCTTTTTTATCTACCTAAGATCTAGAAAACAACTTTTGGCACGGAGGTCAGACTTAGTGAGAAGCGTCCACAAAATCGAACTCCAGAGCCAGCAAGCCTGACCCCAGCCTACCCAGCTCTAAGAGGCTCCTCCCCGTGCCCTTGGCAAGGCGACAGGGCTATGGTGGCTTCCAGACCAGACAGACAGAGCTCCGGTCCTAGCTCTGCCTGAGCCCTGGAGAAGCCATTTCAACCACTCTGCGTGCAGTATTCTGGGTAAATAATGACGGTGATGTTTACCTGGCAGGTCCTGGAGGGCTGATGTCATAAATCCCACAAGGGCTGGGCACAGCAGAGTGGTCACCTGGGTGGAGCCCAATGCTTTCTGCGGGCTGTGGTCAGTCTGGCCCCACCTGGTGTGTGGGTGGCGCTGAGCAGCCCACAGTGCTGCCCAGACTGGTGGCTGTTTCATGCCTGGTGCAAGCCTTCTCTTCGAGATCTTGGAGACAGATGCAGGCAAAGCCACAGGAGAACGAGAGCCTCAGTGGCCAGGAGCTGCGCATATGCCCTCGTGGTCAGGATGCCGGGGCTTTCCCAGGGCCTGGTGTGACAGCTTGTGAATTTTCCAGGTTCTTTGTTGCATTTTTCCTGCCAACAGCCTGATGGCCAGTCATTTTGTCCATCCCTACCAGCCTCACCTTGGCAAGCAGGGCAAAGGACCTGGATTTTGAGGTTATTTCTGCATGTGCTAGACAGAGTGTGGTGAGGAGGGAAAAGACCCAGGTAGGACTTTCCAATCAGCAAACATTTGTGCCTGTAGAGCTTCCCTTGAGGGAAGGATGACTGAGCAAATGAGTAGTTAATTAAATGCCAAGTAGCCGTAAGTCAAGTGGAGAAATGCAGAACAGGGCAAGAGAAGGGGGTTGGAGAGAGAAGGCAAAGTCTTAGAGTGTTTGGAGAGGCTCTCTAAAGAAGGGACATTTCAATAAAGTCTTGAATGAGCAAGTGAATCATGTGAGCATTTGGGGCTCAAGTTTTTCTGGCAGAAGGAACAGCAAATTACACCCAAGGTGGTGTAATAGTCAGCAACACTGCCTAACAAATACCCCCAAAGTCAGTGGCTTAGGGTAACTGTTTAGTCTAGATTATGCCTCTATAGGTCTAGCAAATGGGTAGTGTAGGAGTCCCCTCCAGGTTCTCATCTTGGTCCAAGAAGTCAAAATTTGTAATCCTAAAGATATCAGAATCCCATCAAGTCAATTCTAATCTACCACTCCCAGTTCAACCTGAGGTGAAAGTAAAGACATTAAAACACATAATTATTGGGGAGCCAAGGGGCCCTAAGTCCAGCCATGAAGATGGCTTTCTGGAGCCAAGAGGCTGACCCAGGGTGGCACACCGGTTTTAGTCAGTGGAGGAGTGGCTTGAGGAGGAATGACTGAGAATTGTGGGAAGTAAAAAAAAAAAAGAGAGAGAATTGTGGGAAGTAGGTGAGTACCGTGAGCTGAGCTAAGCAGTTGGCCTGCAGTTACCTCTGCCTATGCAGAGAAAGTGATTCGCAGTATGGCCCTAGATCAGCCGGCTAGCGAGGACGTGTTCTCAAGCTGGAGGCAGGAGTGTGGCGGGACAGGCAGAGAGCAGAGGCACTCTGGAGCCGAGTCTGAACTTAGCATTCCGTTGGAAAACCCACCGCACGCACGGCCATGCTCAGCATCAGGTTCGAGACTTGTGGGCGCTCTCAAGGAAGAGCTGGGAGCTTGTGTCGCAGCAGCTCGGTGAGAGCGGCTGTCAGGGCCTGCGTGGGCGGGCCGCGCCCCCACAGCCTCCCCAAGGACTCGGGCTCCTTCCGTGAGGGAAGCCCTGGAGATGGGATTTTTTCCCTTTAAGTTTCCCTTTAAATTCTAATCAAAGCCTGGCGCACGCTGTAAGGCGCACAGACGCCCTAAGTGCGAGGGTGATCCCCCTGATGAGGGCTCCACCCCGCACACGTTCAGCTTCTCCACTGTGTGAAGGCAACTTGCACCCAGCCCTTCTGCAGGGGCTCTTTCCCCTGCTGGCCGTCCGTGCGCAGGCCAATCCTCTCCTGGAGGCCAGGCAGCGGCAGCAGCAGCAAGTGCAGCCCCCAAGCGGCCCTGCAAGGGTGAGGAGGGGAAGCCACCAACACTGCTGCTAAGCTGGGGTGAGGTGTGTTAAATGCATTTTCAGCTCATGACATTCTCAATCTGCAGAGGGTTTATGGAGCTGTACCTCCGCCATAAGTCGAGGAGCACTGGTATAGATTTTACAGAAGAAAAAGTGTGGCTTGGTTTGGGACTTTATTCCTTTCTCTCTGTTTTCTCTTGCTAACTTTATTTCTGTGAGTTTCATCTCTGTCCCTTCATGTAGAAGCTGTTTCCCTGTCACTATAAAATGTATTTTACTCTATAATCATGCCCCACAGTGTGCACCTGGATGCTGGGCATATCCAGTTTGTGGCACTTAAAAATAATCCTGCTGGAGCCAGGTGTGGTAACACACACCTGTAATCCCAGAGAGGCTGAGGCGGGAGGATCTCTGCAAGCTCAAGTCCAGCCTGAATTATACCATGAGAACCTGTCTGAAAAAGCTAAAGGAAAAAATTCCTGGTGACTTTACTAGTAATCACAGCACTCAGGAGGCTGAGGCAGGGGGAGGCCAGCCTAGGCTATGTGGTGAGGCCCCGTCTGAAATAATAGCGCCCACCAAATAAAAGAATAATCCTGTTAAGAATATTTTCTTCATTTCATTTTTAAATGTACAAACCCAAGTATTTTCGTTATACATATGTACATATATGTTCATAGGATGCGTGTAGAGTCAGCTGGCTTTGTTGTTATTATTTGCCCATATCTACTAGGCTTTCACAAATACATATATAGAGAGAGGAGGTTGAATCTAAAGTGTGTGATCCTGGGATTAAGGGTTTGTGATTGCTAATTAGTCCACTAGTTGGTTTGACACCACCCTAATCCCAGCAGTCTGGATGAGACAGAAGAGCAGAAAGACATTGTTAAACCCGCTTGTTGCTTTTGCTGGCTTCCGCTGCAGCCATGCGCTGTTGCCCCTCTGCCATGTGCCATCCCTCCCCGGGGCCAGCCAGGCACATAACAAAACCTCTAAAAGCTGTGAGCTAGAGACGGGCCACGGTAGCAGCTCTTGGGAGGCTGCACACAAGCGGATCACTATGAGTCTGATCTATGTAGTGAGACCCTGTAGACCCTGTACTAAAATACAGATAGATAAATGAATAAATAAATAAAAACTGTGAACTAAATAAGCCTTTCCTCCCTTAACTTCGGTCATCAGGTATTTTGTCTCAGCAATAAGAAAGGTAACTAAGATGTATATTGATTAAATTAATTTTAATAAGTCAAACAAATTATTTAATTAATTTATTTATGTACTTGCTGTTTGTTTGTTTATTGAAACAGGTTCTTAGTGCCAGCCAAATAGCTCAGCATATTAAAGCACCTGCTTGGGCAGACGCAGTGGCTGGGGGCGATCCCCAGTATGCCGTGCTGGCCCGACCCTGGGGCGCCCTGAGACAGTGATTGAAACTGGGCGTGGTGGTGTGCACCTGTAATCCCAGATTTTGGGAGGCTGAACATTGGAGAACCACTATGAGTCTGATCTGATCTATGTAGCGAGACCCTGTAGACCCTGGACTAAAATACAAAAGCAAATTTTTTTTTAAAATTTTTTAAAAAAGAAACAGGTTCTCACTACGTAGCTCAGACTGGCCTTGATCTTGCTACGTAGCCTAGGCTGGCCTCAAACTTGAATAATCCTCTTATCTCAGCCTCCAGATCCTCCTGTCTCAGCCTCCCAAATGCTGGGATTACAGGCATGTACCTGTAAAAGTTTGTTTTTTTAAAAAGGTTATTTAAATGTTTTTTAAATGTTTATTTTAATGTTATTCAATATATCAGTCTTGTAAAAATAGTAACATATTGATTCAGTTAAATAAATCTTTACTTAAGGATCATAAACCTATGTTTTCTTCTATAAGTTTTACTTCATTTTTCAACATTTAATTACGTACATGGGTAATACGTGGTAGGCTCATACAAATCAACACAAAGACACGAGGAGAAAAAGCATGGTGACTCATTGGCCAAGGGGTACAACGTTTCAGGTGGACAAGAAGAATGGGTGAGACTTTTTTGTACAGCAAGGTCACTGGCGAATAATAACGTACCAGGTTAGGTGTGGTGGCACACACCTGTAATCCCAGCACCCAGGAAGGCTGAGGCAGAAGGACTGTTGTGAGTTCGAGACCAGCCTGGACTATAACGTGAGTTCAAGGCCAGTCTGCATTGCACAGTGAGATCCTGTGTCAAAAACACAATGATAACAATAACAATAACATACCACATATTTCAAAACAACTGAGAATCAGTGTCCCGTGTGGTACCACAAAATGTAAACAAACAAGGTGATGACAGGATTATTAATTGGATTTAATCATTTCATATTGTACTCGTATACTGAAATATTGTGTTGTGCCCCTGCATGCATATAGCTATGACTTGTCAATTTAAAATATTAATTCAAAGGGAAAGGCAAGCCAAGTTTTTGAATGAGTAAAATGATTGAATTGGATGTTGTATTAGCCCGTGTTTACTGGAGAAACAGATACAACACAAGAGGTACAAATAGCTAAGAACGTACAAGAGTGGCTTGCAGCGGCCCTGCAGAGTCAGAGGAGGCTCCCAGCGGCTGGGTCTGCACTCTGCGGGTGGAAGGGTTCGGCGAGGGGCGGCGCTCACGGCATGTCCCGGGTGAGTCCGCGTCTGGAGGCCGACGACGTGTCTGCGCTGTAAGCCGGGAGATGACGTCCAGGTGAAGATCTGGGGCTCCTCTGAAGAAGCAGAGCAGATCTGTCCTGACTTCCCCTTCATGCCATGGGGCAGTGAGCCGCCCTAGGGTGGGCCTTCCGCGTCCCAGGATGTGGAGTTGCTGGGCCAGCGCAGCTAAGCCTCTTCTGCGCAACGCCACGCAGTCGGTCCACCGGCGCGTTCAGAAGAGAGGATGCGCACGGCCCCGCAGGCCCGGCGGGGCTGGCGAAGCAGCGCCCGCAGCCGGCCTCTCGCGCTCTCCCCACTTGCCTTCTGCACAGTGACTGCCACTGAGGGAACCGCAAAGACACTAAGTGCGGCGACTGCTGGTGGAACGCACATTAAGCGCAGCCCCTTCGGACAGGTTTCGGGGTTCGTCCTACAGCTGAACGTCCTTGTGTGGGCCCTTCCGAGCGTGTACCGACTGGGCCCGGTGCTGGGCTGCCCTGCAGAACTGCTAAGTAGGCGAAAGACAGGCAAGTGGAAGGACCCACCGCGGACTGAGGGGGACAGCTCTGAAACGAAGCTTAATGTTTCTTCTCCCTGTCAGAGCCCAGCAGGGCAGTTTCACCTCTATTACATCTTGATTACTTTCCTTGCCTTACTGAATAGGCTGGGAGGCCACTAGGAGTGTTAAGCACAGAGATACTAGGCAGGATTCGTTTGTGCTTTTGAAGGGTGTGCCCTGCAGTGTGGAGACCCGTGTGGGGCAGTGTGAGGCACAAGGGGGCCCTGGGAGACTCTGAGATAAGCCGGCCTGACCGATGGTGACGCGGATGAGCTGAGCAGGGGGAACAAAGAGCCATCCAGAGATATTCCGTAGGGCTGGTGAGATGGCTCAGCAGACTACATGCCTGCTTAGGCAAGCACAGGGCCCAGGGTTCAATCCCAGCTGTGGTGGTCTCGCCTGTAATCCCAGTGCTAGGGAGACTGAAAACAGAAGGATCACTATGAATCCAAGCTGTGTAGTGAGACCCTGTGCCAAATACATAGGAAAAAACAAACAAACCCAGAGATATTCTGAAGGCATTGCTGTGGAATCTGCTAAGAGCGGAGGCAAGAAGGATGTCAGATGGTTTTGGCTGAGATGGGTGAGACCATGGGGCCAGGGCAGGTGTGAATGGGGAGGGAGCAGCCGGCGGTTGCCTTGGTGACTCTGAGGAGAGGTAAGTATGGGGGTCATCGTCGGTGTATAAGTGACGTTTTAGGGAGGGGAGGGAAGGAAGAGGAGATAAGATGAGAAAGTAGGGAAGGAGCAGCCAGAAATGCTTTGGTGTTCCACTAAGGTAGCGAGAGGAAGTCACCAGCATGTTTCGAGATCCAAGAAATGGCAACCAGCTGAGCTGAACGCCACAGGACGGTGAGGGTGAGCGCCAGCCTCTGAGTCTGACAAACCCAAGTTTGGAGACCGCGAGGGCTTGGGAGCCGGGCCGTGAAGGGAGTGTGATGACGTCACGCACGCAGGTGACGTCAGGCAAATTCTCCGCGGGACCTCACCTCCGCTCCCGGCTCTCCAAAGAGGGACGAGGATCGATGGCCTCACTGAGGTGGGAATGGACAGGTGTGCAAACGCCATGCCCGGTGGCCGAGGACAGGAATTGTTGGTGGAAGAACAGCCCCAGGCAGCATTTATTTCCTTGCTGGAATAATGGCATTCATTGAAGGTTTGCTGTGAGCCAGGCCCCTTACTAAAGGGAAAGGACATTTCCTGTCCTCATGTGCAGGTACAGCTGTCTTGCTCTCCAAGTTTCCAAGGCCCTGAGCAGTCCCAGAGCAGAGGCCTCACCACCGGGGCGCGCTTGCAAAGGGGGCTAGAAGCTGGCGGAGTGACCTCCATCTGCTCCCCACAGCGCCCGACAGGGCACAGCCCAGCGGAAGTGGGTCCAGAGGGCGAAGTTTCCCCCTGGGATGTGTGTTTTCTCTCGTTCAGGGACACAGCACGTTGGTTTGACACTTGAAAAAAAAATCTCAAGGACTTCAAGAGGCTGCCTGAAGTGGCTTTGGCATTGGAAGAGAAGCAGGGTAACTGTACTGCTGTGACAGCGGGACAAGAGGCACAGAGCAGTTCCCAAGGACCGAGGATGAGGACGCCTGGCCCTTTCCTTCCTACATCAGGCCCTGGCCCAGGAGGGGAAGCCGGCTGAACGTGGAAGGCAGCTCAGAGTTTTGGTTTTTACACTGAATGAATGTCCTATTTACTAAAATGAGATCAAAGGGCCACTCTGACCCTAGGACTATTAATAGTAGAAGCAGCTAAGCAGCACATAAGGCAAGGTTTGTCCACAAGGCAGGGTGGTCTTCAAGGGCTCCCCTTGGGAGGTGGGAGGCTGGAGACCAGCAGAAGTAATTAAGGGGCCCTCCCAGCCTGGCATGGGGGCTCCCCCTGGGCAGGGCTTGATGTAGAGAGATGCTTTCATGGGCATTTGCAAGACCCTGAGGGGGGTGGGTGCTGAGATCTTCCATTTGGGGTGGAGGTCCCAGGAGGGACTTGGGAGGTTCAAAAGGCTAGGAATTAGCTCTGGGATGGGGTTCAGAAGAGGAGAGCCTGAGGGAGGACGCCCATATCTCTACTTCCTGAAAGAAGTAAGGCTCATGCCGGTTTGGGAGGGAAAGCCAAACTACCATCAGCAAGGCGGGCTCAGACGCAGAGGGGAAGGAGGTGCCTAGGAATGCGCACACCCCATGCAAGAGGAGCTGGGGGAGGGGGCAACACAGCAGTTACAGCCTTGCACAGGCCCAGGGGTGGTGACTGGCCCTCCTGGCACTGCTGCCTGCCGCTCCTTCTGTCCCCCGCGATGCCCCAGGAGACACTCCTCTAGCCTTCCAGCCCACCAGTGCCACGAAGGCCTAGGAAGAAGGCTGAAGGCCATGGCCTACCAGCTCAGCAGGCCCCACAGTGGAGGGTAAAGGCGGCTGGCTCAGGGCTGCTTGACATCAGGCGGAATGCTATGCCCGTGGGCTCACTTGGCCTTCACTACAGGAAGCAGCCTACAGACTCCGAGAGCCCTTATTTGTTTCACGTTTTACTGGCCACACCTGGCTCCAGAGATCTTTACAAGTGTCAATTTTATAGCTGAAAAATGAAACAAAAACCAAGCTAGGCCACCTTCCTCCTTCTGCCCACCAGAGAGCTGCTGGGTCCTGTGTAACCCAAGGGGGTGGAGGACGAGGATCCAGGAAGGACTCGAGGCCCAGCTGTGCCACTCGCTCCCGCCTTGTTCAAGCTATGACCTCCCTCTGGCGACAGCCTTTCCTTCTGTAGAAAGAGCTTGCGATGCTTCCATGGAGGTCTCACAGGTGGCTGTGAAGGTCTGGGGAACCAGGGCTGAGGCCCAAAGGCTAGATAGAGTACATGCAGAGATGGAGACCTAGGAATGGCTGTAAACCGACAGGGGCCCACTACACTCTCACGGTGCTCCTTGGGTTGGTAGGAATGGATTACACACGGAGGAGTGTGAGCCGGGAGGTGTTGGGGACCCCAGGGCCCACTGGCTGGAAGCCTCCTGGTGAGACAGCCAGTGGGAACCAGCTTTTTATCACTTTTAAAGTCTTTTTGTTTAAGAAAAAAACAACTTTCTAAATCATATCCTGCATGGTTTTCTCCCAGAATACAAACAGTTCCCCACGTTTGTGTATTGACTTGGCTTCCAATCCACACACATCACCTTGGAATAAGGCCAGCAAACCTGATTTCTCTGTAGAAGCAGTGTCAGAGCCGTGAGCTCTGCTCCTCTCCGAGAATGCGAGGCCCAAGTTTAATAAGAAGGGACACAGAGCATCACATTTCATTAACTTAATTAATGGAATCCCCGTCCTAGCCCTCTTATCTAGCATAGCTCCTGGAGTCTAGAAGATGCCCACTAAGCCTTTGTGAACTGATGCAGGCGTAAACATATATTAGACTGTTTAAAGTCGCAAAACATAGCAATGAATCACATTGTTTACTAGATTGCCTCAGGAGATGGGCAGGGAGCCCAACCCGAGGTTGTTTGATCTTGAGCCGGTTTCGTAGGTTCACTCAAGTAATGGATGTGCTCTATCTCAGCTGGCAGATTTATTGCATAGAGCTATCGATTATTAATGTCTGCAGCCTGATAAAGTTTCTACAATCTGAGGTACAGGATCTCAGGACAAATCCTGAGGGCATTTCACTGACCTTCTCAGACCAAAAAGCTACAACTCTTGTTGCATAGGTCCTGCTTTACCTTGGTCTTAACCATCCAGTAGAAAAGTATGAAGACGAAATATAAGAAATAAAGCCATGCTGTTGGGTTGAGCTGTGGGGGACTCAGGTCAATAATTTCTGACATTGCCAGTTAAACAGAAGACCCAATGCTATTATGGGCTACTGGACTCTTTTAGAATATTTTGCTGAGTTTACACACCCATAATATTCAATAACGGAACTTAGGAAAAATGGGGTATACAGATGAATGTCCATTTTGTATCTGTGTATTCAAAGTGGTTAGGATAGATATATAGTTACATTCTGTTAATGAATAGAATGATTTGTTCTAATGGAGTTTGTAAATAGGATCACAAGTCCGCATCTTGTACAGCAATTAACCACTAAGAAGAATATATGCAGTGTATTATTTGTTGAAAAAAAAAAAAAAAATACGCTTATTCTCAGAATAATATATCTGAAATTTTTTTATGAAAACATAATATTAGAATGCTGAAAATTCAAGTATAATGCTATCGAAATTAGTTTAAAAATAATTGATACATATCTTGAATGCAGAAATTGTAAAATTCTCAAAACTCAATAATAAAAAATCAACTCAAAGAAAAAAAAATTCATACATTTGAGCTGAAAAAAAAAAATGTCTACAGCATCTGTGAAACGTTCCCTCTTCCATTCCTGGACCGATAAACTGCGCTGTGGTTTGGTCTTTAATCAATTTAACTGGGCATTTATGTTTCACTAATCTTTTTGAAGAAACAGCTCCGGACCTTATTCCTTATTGAGTTTTGTTCTTTATTTAGTTTTATTTTTCCTTCAGTACTGGGGATCGAACCCAGGACTTGCATTGAGCTTCAGCTCCAGCCCTTTTCCATTTAGAGATAAGATCTCACTAGATTGCTAAACTGAGCAAGCTGGATTTGAACTTGGAATCCTCCTTATCCCGGAGTACTGCGATCATAGCACCAAGCTCGGCTACTTTTCTTTCTATTCCACTGATTCCTTTAGGTATGCTTTATTTATTTATTTATTTTTTTATTTTTAGGGAAGGGTCTACCGGGTGTTCAGGGTCTCACTACTAGATTGGACTCATAGTGATCCACCTCTTTACAGCCTCCCAAGATCTGGGATTACAGGCATGCGCCACCACGCCCAGTTTCTTGGTATGCTTTATAATTCTAACTTCTTCCCCTTTTGACATGGTAGTTGTCTCCATATGTCTTAATTTTAGTAATGACTTTAGGTATTGTGATAAGCAGCCTTAGCTTACCTCAGTTTACCTTGAATTAATATAACAAACCATGCAAAATGGAAGAACTACAGTGGCCTAAATCTATTTATTCCTCTCTTTTCCTTTGGCATCTTCTCGGTATATATTTTATTTCTACCTAAGTTATAAACTACAATGTTTACAAATGCTTTGCCTGGGCCAGGCATTTAGCTCAGGGTGCAGCGCCAGCCTGGCAAGTGTCAGGTCCCGAGTTTGAGTCCCAGAACCTCCCCTCCTCCCCAGACAGTTTTGCTTTCAGCAGTTGTCTCTTAAAGATATTAATAAAAACTCATCATTCATATTTCCCCAGGAGGTAGCATCTCCAGGCTCTTCTTCTGAACTCCCTTCAGCATTTTAAAAAATATTTCTTGTCCTGTGGATCTGCTGGCAGTGAATTCTCTGCCTGAAATGTCTTTATGTCTTATATTGTCAAAGGTCACATGGACAGGTATGGAATTTTGAGTTGATAGTTTTTTCTTCCAGCATTTTAAAAGATGTACAGCCGCGGAGCACGTATCCACATTTTGGTCGACAGTGCGCCACCCAGACAGTGGCAGTCCATAAGGTCGCACTGCTCAGTGATGCTGTAGCAGGCTTGGTCTGCCCAGGTGCAGTCCGTGATGCTGGCGTGGGGACAAAACCATCCTATAGCATGTGCAGTTCCACTTTCTTGCTGTCCTCTGTTTGTGTTGAGGAGGAAGCTAGCCATCGTTTGATCGTGTATCACTTTTATTCTGGATACTTTTGAACATATACATATGTGCATGCATGTGTGTACATGTATGTATGTATGCATGTGTGTGTACATATGTATGTGTGTGGTACTAGAGATGGAACCAGGCCTCTGACACCAGGCAAGGGCTCTGCCACTGAGCCACCCAGAGCCCTCTGGATACTTTTAGCATATCTTCTTTTTATCTCTCTTTTATGTTTTAGGAACCTGATTAGGATATAGTGTTCTTTATATTTGAACTTAACCGATTACTCTGTGGAGGACTCTAGTTTTTGAAATGTGGTGCTAGCTGCGGCCACTGTTCCCTCCAGAGTGTCTCTGTCCCCTCACTGTTGCTCTCCTTCTTGGAGGACTCTGGTTGAAACTATGTTAATCTGCCAGATAGTGTCCCACTAGTTACTGAGGCTTCCTTCATTTTTTCCAATATTATCTCTCAATTTGAACACTTTCTACTGTTTTCAATTCACTGAACACTTCCCATACACCCACCTATTTTAAGCTTGCTCGATACATTTTTAGAGTTTTATCAATGTACAGCCAACATGTCATAAATCGCACTTATTTCAGGTATAGCTTTTGGCCTGCATAGAACCATAAAAAGTCCCCAGGAGTAAGATAATGAGCTTAGCTACCAAGAACTTTCCGCGCGCTGCTGTGGATTCCGTCCCTTTCTCCTCCATGGAGCTCCTTCCCGTCATTGTGGACTAGCCTGTGTGTCCTGGGACTTCACAAGGCTGAAGCTGCAAAGCGGTCCCCTGGCAGTGGCCGCACTTCCCGCGGCGCTGCAGGCTTCCGCCGTGGCTTCCTTCCTCCTGGATGAGCACGTCTGTCGCGCGGATGCACCGGTTCGCTTATCCACTCGCCCGTTGAAGGGCGCTTGAGCTCTTTCCAGCTTTTGGCTGTTAGGCTCATATACTGTGGACACAGACTTGCACTTCTTTTGTGTGAATCTGTGGGAACAGAATGCCTGGATCTTATATGGCTGCCTGTTTGGATTGACTAATTGATTCACTGAGTGATTGATTGATTTGCAATAGGGTATCCCTATGCAGCTCAGACGCGTAGTGATCTTCCTGTTTCAGCCCCCGCCCCCCCAGCACTAGTACGCCAGGCGGGCACCACCATGCTAGCTTTGGTGGCTGGCGTGTTGAACCCAGCATGGCACGTGATACCAGGATCCTTGCGCTTGCCAGGCAGGCACATAGACCGCTGAGCTAGCTCTCCAGAACACTTATTTAGATTTTTAAGAAACCACCAAACTCTTTTCCAAACACTTTTCTAAAGCCTCATATTTTACTTTCCCGCCAGCAGTGCATTAGAGCGCCGGTTGCTCCATGTCCTGGGTGACCCTTCTCATTGTCAGCTTTTTTTTTTTTTTTTAAAGGAATGAATGATAAATACGTGGGAAAATACTTGAATACAGTATTTTTCTTTACAAATTCCTTTCCGAGAGCCAAGGACATAGCTCAGTGGCACAGTGCCTGCCTGAAGTACAAGGTTCGATTCCCGGTACCATAAATAAAAAAATTCCTGTCTGTTATTGTAAGGAAATATCTGAAGCTACTTATTTACAGGTAAAGAGGTGTACTTAACTCTCAGTTCTGGAGGGCTGTCCCATGACCCCCACGTCAACTGGGCTCCGGTGAGCCCCTCGTGGAGGGTGGGGTCACAGCAGTGGGAGTGTATGAGGAAGAAAAGGCCGCATCAGCAGCTCACAAGCCAAGAGGCACTGAGCAGCCAGGCTTGGTCGTGCATTACCAGAACAGTGTTAGGAAGCTGTTGTTCTTATCAGGACGATCAGACAATTCAGGATCCCAGCGCTGCCGTAACTGGAAGCTGTCTTGGGCCCACAGCTACGCGTCGCGCTGTCTCTGTCTGCAGTCCTCCCTCCTACTTCTTTGCTATTTTCTAATTGTCTGTGAGCCAGGACACCAGGCAGTCATACTTACTACTTGCTCATTTATCTGCAGAAGTGAGGATGAAGAGCTTTAGCAGGCTCGCGTGAACGAGATCTGCGCCTTTCTGTCTGCAGGCTTCTTTTGCTTGCTACCTGGAGGACAGAGTGAGTAATGAGAGGGCGGCAGCCACTGAGTGCAGGCTGACTTTGGCTGAAAGTCTACCTCTGCCCCGGTAGGATCGTGGCCTTGGAAGATATAACTTACCTCTCTGGCTCAGTTTCCTCATCTGTGAAATGGGCTTGATATGGCTTTCCAGATTGCTGTAGGTATGGATTGGAGAGCATAACATAAGGATGGTGCTTTTTAATTCCTGACACAGTCATCACTCCGTGCAAGTGACTTTCTCTACCTTCACCTCTCCCCACCTGTTCTGGAAGTTGTCGTCAACAGATCGTTTATTCCTTATCATTAAACTGGGATGCTTTGAGACATTAATATGTACCAGGGTGATCAAAATGTATGGTGAATAAGTTAAAAAAATTATTATAGTAAGGGATACATTGCCTTAATCTCCCTCAAAATACATCCCTTTACTTCAAACACACTTACCCCCACATTCTTGCCACTTTGTTTTTGAGACAAGGTCTCGCTATGTAAGTTCGCTTGAACTTACATAGGCCAGGCTGGCCTGGAACTCATGGTGATCCTCCTGCCTCAGCCTTCGGAGCGCTGGGACTACAGGTGTGCACCACCACGCCCAGCTCTCACCACTTTTGACTCAGTTCTGAAAGCCGACCTCTGTAAATGTCTTTACCTGGTGTGTGGGGCAGGAATCCATGGTGAACGTTGCTGCCGAGTGCCCCCCGGGCAGGACCGTGAGGCAGCGGTGCCCTCGTCTGCCTTAGTCATTGGGTTGAGCACCATGCAATTCCTGGCTCTTTCTTAAAGTCAAAATGACCATGAAGGTAAACATTTATAATCCATTCAGGACACAGAGACAGCCGTAATAGGGCAGCTACAGACATGCAGGAAAAGGACTTGCAGAACTGTTCCAGGAAATGTCAAGAAAGAGGGGATCAATTCGTTCAAAGGGAGGAGGAGGGTTTTGGTGGGATGGGGGTCGATGTGTCTTTCACTGCTTCAAACATGTTTAAAAATGCAAGTATTCACGTATTTAAGCTGATTTTCTTTTCAATTTTTCTTTGATTGTGTATATTCTAATAAATTACTAAGGTATTTGAGATTCTTTGGCATTGCAAACCTGGATCCAGCACTTGTGCACGCCTGGGGGGAGGCTGGAGATGGCATCAAAGACTAAGGGGATTTCATCAGGGGCTGCTGAGGTCCAGCCGTCTACTCTGGCTGAGCCGGTGTAAGGGGAGGACACATGGTCTGCCGCCCTGCATGCCAGCCCTGGGCAGGCACATGCACTGCTTGCCTGCCTTGGGGGAGGACTGCCTGCAGCCTGCCCAGCCCACTGCGCTGTGCTCTGCTGAGCAGCAGCCCCCTCTGGATGGCAGCACCAGCCCTCCCCATTCTGCCTCACGTCTGTCTCCTCTCTTCTGCCCTCTCCAGAAAACTTCCAGCGAAGCCAGGCAGTGGAGAGAAGTTGCTGGTAACTTCTGGACTGTTTTAAGCATTGTCTCATTGCTCCTAAAGTGGCAAGATTAGAGGATTAAATTCTGATATTCCAGAATCCAGGTTTGGAAAGTCTTTTGAGAAGAATGCTGCCTGACTGGGAGCAGGAGCCTTAAGATGCTGTCCTACCTGGAGCCTTAAGATGCTGTCCTACCTGGAGCCTTAAGATGCTGTCCTACCTGGAGCCTTAAGATGCTGTCCTACCTGGCAGGTGTCTTCAGGCGCTGGCACACAGCCCATGCATTGCACAACCTTCCCTGCTTGATTTCTCAGTGAATCATTCGCATGCACATTCATGCAATTGCTGGGTCACTCATCAAACTGATATTTCTTGAGCACCTGTTATGGCCCAGGCACCAAGCCAGCTACTAGGTTTGCTGGGGCCAACGTGGTGGCCCTGGTTTGCCGGCTTAGTGTAGGCATCTCATTCTTTGGGCACCTGGACCCTGATTTTGTTTAGAGGATAGTTCCACCCAATGGATACATCTGCATCTGAGTGGGCCTGCCCCCCTGAGGCCCAGCGTGGCCAGTCAAGGTTTTTCTCTCTGGAGTTTGAATTCTGAGCAGTGACAAGAGGATGACAAAGAGTCGCTGCCTGCATGCAACTCAGGACTGAAGGGGCGCTCCCTGCAGACCTGCCACCAGACCCTGGGACTCCTGCACTCCTTCCTAAATAGAGCCTGTGTTACTCATTTTAATTCTTCAGACTCTCCAAATGTCACTGATTCTGTCTTGCTTCAGAAAACTAGCATTTGTGTCTGTTGCTGGCGGCCTCAGGACCTTGATAGCTTCTGCCACCCTCAAGAGCTCAAAGTCTAATGCAAGAGACAGTGAACAAATTTATGGGGTCAGGAACTCTGCTAGTGATCCTAGGTGGGCTCTGAGAGCCCCAAGGAGGGGCCTGAATTAATTTCTCATCCTTAGTTCTTGTTAACAGAAGCCCTGAAAGCTATCCAAACGTTCTAGTTATCCACCGTTGTCTGACAAGGAGTCTCAGGACTGTGGCATCAGTTATAGCTCAGCAGGGCTGCACTTATCTGAACCCTTGGCTGCTGGGCCATCCAAGAAGGTGCCCACAGCAACAGGAAATGCTGGTTGTCACTAAAGCCTAGCTGAGGCTGTCAGTGGGAGCCCGAAGATGTGGCCTCTCAGTGTGACTGAGGAGAGAGAGAGAGAGAGAGAGAGAGAGAGAGAGAGAGAGAGAGAACGTTCCAAGACCAGCCAGTGAGATTCCAGTGGAGACCACAAGGCTTCTCATGATCCAGCCCCAGAAATCCCGGGTCATCACAAATGCCACATTGCATAGGTCAGGCAGGTCACTAAGGCCAGCCCAACATCAAGGTGTGTGTGTGTGTGTGTGTGTGTGTGTGTGTGTGTGTAATTTGATTCTACATCCTTATAGAAAAGGGGAAAAAATCTCTGCAATAGGAGAACCTGTGGGACTGACTGGCAGTACCGCTTTGGCTGTCAGAGGGAATCCCGCCTGGAGAATGTTCCTTGGGTCGTAGCATGTCCCATATAGGAGGCAGCTATTTGGTGTTTGATCCTGGTATCTCCGAGATACCGAAGTACCAGTCCTCAGTATCCCAGAACCATCATGAAGCGCTGTCCACAGTACCGGAGTGAGCCCCAAAGCTTATTTCCCATGCTTGAGGGGGTGGGTGGGGTTTTGTTGCTATGGAAACCAGAAGCTTTTTTTTTTTTTTTTTTTTTTTTTTTTTGCCTGCTGCTCTACAAATATTGAAGGAAAGTGATGGTTGAATGAATACATTAATGAACAGTTTGACGTTTTGCTCAGGAAAGCTTCGACTTTTGCAGACCTCAACTGTCCCTCCCGTGCTTCTTGCAGTGGTTTCCTTCAGTTTAAAAACTGGTAGCTCAGGGTAGGTGAGATTCAGCTACCTAGCAGGAGCTCTTCTCCTCTGGAGCCTCTGTTTCTGGAGCACCTGGCCACCCTTCTGTTCCTTATTTATTCACTTTTGCAGAGCTGGGGCCGCGGCCAGGGCCAGGCGCACTCGGCGGTCCTGCTTCCTGTAGGGCGCCCACCCTACTCCCGGCCCATGCTTCTCCCTCCCTTTCCTTCCTCCAAGGTGCTGATCGCGATACTCATTTGCTTTGTGAACTCAGCGTGGCCACGTTTCCCAGGTGC
Source organism: Octodon degus (assembly GCF_000260255.1). Lineage (NCBI taxonomy): Eukaryota > Metazoa > Chordata > Mammalia > Rodentia > Octodontidae > Octodon > Octodon degus. Next base: position 7,611,841 of record NW_004524646.1, read on the forward strand.
CGCCCCACCTGCGACCTCTAAGCCGACCTCGCTTCTTACTCCCCCGGGTCCCTAGCGCCCGGAACCGCGCCCAGCCCAGGGGAGCCTGGCCAGGAGGGCTTCGCTTTGAGAATAAACAAACGCACAAATGTTCCCAGGGAACGGCTCTGGAACATGCTCAAGTCCTGTTCCGGATCTGTGAAAAGCGAGCATTTGGCTCCAGCTGGGAGATCGTTCCGCCTTGGCTTCCGGGGTCAGCTCCGGCCAGGGTTCTGTTGAGGAACGCGGGGTTTTGCCCTGGGTGGGGGTGCTCTAACAGAGAGGAGCCTAAGGTCTTTCCTCTTATAAATTGCCAGGACTGAGGCGCTGGGACAAGTGTCGCTGAGGCTGTAGCCCAGCCCGCCAGCTAGTCTTATGCGCAGCTCCGCCCCGAGGGCGGGACACAGGGCTGTGTGCACTGCAACGACCAGACTGGCCACCACCAAGGTCCTCCCGGACACCAGCCCTCCGCTGAGCCAGCGGCTCTGAGGCTTCTTTGTTCCGGGAACCAGTGGGGGCGTTGCTTAGCCGCCCTCACAAATACTCAAAGTCTCCCTGACCCTGACTGTGGAAAAAACCTGCCTGGCCACCCGGTCCAGGGTCAGGTTGGAGGCCGAGGGGGGCAGACCGAGGGAGCCGGCCAGGGCGCTTGTGGGCGTGGGGGTTCTCTCGCTGCACTAGCAGCCCCGCCCACACAGACCCGAACGTCTTGTCAGACAGGGAAAATCGAGGATCCCAGAGTTCAGAACCCTGCTGAAGGCTAGCAAACCTGGGAACTGGAAAGCCCCAAATCCACAGTGCAAATGATATGTCTGTGAACGTCTTGGAGATTAGGAAGGCTACTTCTGTTTATTTTGGAAAGCGAAGTTGCTTGCGGTTTGTTTTGATTTGGGGGGGAGGGCTCTGCAGGAAAGTAGACCAGTAATGGGAGAAAGAAGCGTGGCCAGTGGGATCTGACACTTCCCAGGTCAAATTCTAGCTGGCTTTTGCTCTGGCTGTGTGACCCTGGGTGGCCGCAGACCTCTCTGGGACTTGAGTATAGTGGTACCTATTTGTGAGCTGGTTGTGAAAGAATACAGCATATGGGGATCCTCAGAGGTGTGACCTGTGCACAGGCTTCTACACGGCCAAGTCGCCTGCATTCCCGCTCTGGCCCGAGTTTCCTGCTCTGTACGATGCCAGGACCTAGAGCTGGGCCCAGAGCAAGTGTCTCCCTGGAGCGCTGTGGGTGTCTGGGCCCTGTACTCTCTGGCGTCTGCACACCTTCCTGATGCAATAGCACCTCGCTTCCCAGTTGTGGCCATAAAAACTCACGTCCAGACCTTGCCTGGTGTTCCCTAGAGCGAGAGAGGAGAAGCAGCACCCACCCTGCCAGGTGCTCGCTTTGGCTCATGGGCAGCAGGGCCTGCTCAGCAGGCCTCGTCTTCCCATTGGGCGCATCCAGGCATGCGCACTGACGTGCAATCCATATCTCTTGGATTCACTCAGCCCCTGTTCCGTGCTGGACCCCAGTGCTGGTCCTGAGATCCAGGCTAGTGCGTCTCATCCTCCAGGGAGCCACGGGCATGGCTGCTGACAAACAGACTCGGTCAGAGATGGTGAATGATTTGCCCCGGGGTCATTTTTTTTTTTTTTTTTTTTTTTTTTTTTTTTTTTTTTTTTTAGGATTCTTTTTTTTTTTTTGTTTTTTTTTTCAGAACTGGGGATTGAACTCAGGTCCTTGTGCTTGCCAGGAAAGCGCTTATTCTACTGAGCCATCTCCCCGGCCCCCTACCAGGCATTTTGGAGGTGCTGCTGATGGCACAGTAGCCATGCTAGTTCTCCAAGGACAGCTGGACCCCAGGGAACAGGCTGGGAGGCCGTGTGTGCAGAAGGAGCCTGATCCTCAGAGTGGGTAAGACCTGGGCTCTACAAAAACCCCCTGCTCTGATACGGATTGAGTGAGTGGCCTCTGAGTCTTGCCTTTGGCTCCGTAAAATGGGAATAATTACACCTAACTCAAGGACTCCTGTGGAATTCTGGCAAGGCCCACCATGAAAGCACCCGGCTCCATCGTAGGCACTCAAGCTGCTGGAATGAGGACTGTAGCTGTGATCCCTAAGGAGGCAGGAAACCATCCAGGGACCACCTGGCCACCTGCAGACAGCTGGACCACCCGAGAGACGAGAGACGGCCCCTCCTGGGAATTCCAGGACTGGGTCACCAGCCACGCTTAGAGCTGCAGTGGACAGTGCCCACTCCTGGAGAGTCTCCAGAGTCCAGGGCTTGACTACTTGGCCTCTCCAAGCTGCATGGGCCTGGATGGCACCTCCAGCAGCCTGTAAGACAGATTCTCTGGCCAAGAAGCCGCTTGCCAGGACTGTGCTGGAGCTGATGCCGGTCCCAGGTGAATCTTTTTGTGTTGGCTGGGGGAATCACCCTCCCCATATCCTGCCCTGGCCCAGCTTTGTGGGTCCAGCCAAGTTCTTCCATTTCTTGGACTTAACTCTAGCATCTTCCCTTTGGAGAATCAGATAAGCTGAGAGGCTATTGGAAAAATGCCCGCAATGTGATGGCTCCAATGGGGGAAGGTGGCTCTTTGTGCAAGGCAGACAGTAGCCTCCAAGGGACTCTATCCCCTGGGTCAGAGTCTCAGGCTTCTCAGCAGAATCCTGCCCTCCTGGGAGCAGAGAGAGCTCTGCTCCTCCCTCTGCCAGCGGCTACTCCTCACTTTTAGCCAGCGTGAAGCAAGCTCGCTGTGGAGCAGCTGTGAGCCCAGGTGTTCGCTGGCTCCTCTGTCCCCACGTGGTGATGAAGCTGCACACCTGCCTCTCTGATGTGGGCTGGGCAGCTGGGAAGTGGCCATGTGTTTAGTAAAACAAGCAAATGTCCTCGCTTTGGGAGCTGGTCTAGGTCACCTAGGCAGGGCTGCGAGGGGTGACCTGGTATGACCTCTGGCCTTCCAAGTGCGAAGGGACAGTCCTCCAGGCATTGATCTCTGTCTGCAGCAAGCAGAGGATCTGACTTGGAAGGAGGAAGAGGTAGACACAAGGGTCTCAGAGGACTCGGGTGACCTCATGGTAGGCTAGTAGTGTGTCCCCCTGGGGTCCTGTTGCTGACACCTAAGGGCCTCTCTTGTGAGAGCGAGTCTCCCCAGCAGCTACATCTGTGCATAAAGAGAAGGGCTATCTGAGCATGTCACATGGTGCCTGGGGACCTGCAACAGGCTTTCTAGGAGAAAGACTTCCTTGTTCTTTTCACAGACATTTGGTAAGTGCACCTCTTGGCTCTGTTCATGGTGACAGGCTGGATCTTAGTCACGATCAGCTGAGGGCCTCAAGGAATAGGCTTACATCACTGCCCTGAGCTTGGAGAGGCCAGACCAGCCAGCCGCCCTGACCCTGCAGCTCCTGAACCTGTGCTCTCCCTGCGCGCCTCTTGGGAAGTAAGTATTGCTGCCCCCCAAGCAAGGGTGCTGGCCAGACCAGTCGCCTGCCCCTAGACCTTGCCACCTGTCCTCCTCACCCAGCCCTCTCTGGGACATCCTCGAGAGGGTGAAAGGGGACAGTATGCCAGGTCCTGGCCACAGGTGGTGGTGGCTTCTCCACCACTGGCCATTGCTTTGCTACCTTTTTCTCTCCAGAGAGCCTTCAGTTCTGTTTGGCACTCAGGTCCCTGACCTTGCCTTTCGCTTAGCCCCAGGTGACAAAGCAATAAAAGGGTTCACCTTTTAGATGCTTTATCCGTCTTTGGGGAGCAGGAAACCCCACTTCACCGATATTCATATTCCAGGCTCAAAACTGTATCCGTGCAAGTGAAAGCAGCACTCTCCCACGGAGGGGAGTGGCGGGACAAGGGGCAGGTGGTGCTACCCCCAAGATCTTTTTGCTTGTGCTCTAGTGAGTAGTGCCCAGGGCGCGAATAACGCCCTGCAGGGCACACCACCGACCATCCTCCGTCGGCAGAGGAGCATCTGGCGCCAGTGCCAGCGGTGATGGACACCAGTATAAATGGCAGCCGCTGGAATGTGCACGCCTCTCAGTGTTGGAGAGGCTACTATAAAGCCCCAGCCAGGAACACCAGGCTGGCCGCTTCTAGGGCCACTGGTGAGCAAAGCCCACACCCCCAGAGCCCAGGAAGTGGCTCGATCATGTTGAGCTGCTGCTTTGTTGAGCTGAATAATACTTTTCAAATTCCAGAGCAACGTTTTCTCACTTTCTGTGCTGTTGGGCTGGGGAGATAGCTCAGCATTCTGAGCACCTGCCTGGCAAATGCAAGGACCCAGGTTTGATCTGCTGCACCACATGTTGTGCCAGCTACTGACACCAGGTGTGGTGGTGCACACTTGTAATCCCAGTACTGGGGAGGCTGAGACAGGAAGATCACTACAAGTCCGAGCTGCATAGTAAGGCCCTGTACCAAATAAATAAATAAACGATTTTAAAAATTTCTTTTAAACTTGTGCTGTTCAAAAAGTAACAGCTACAGAAATAACACCCTTTTAAATTTAATTTTTTCAGGAAAGTTTGTAAAAGATCGCTGGGTACTCTTTAGCGGAGCGCTGGGCCCCATCCCATCCTGCACATGTATCTGCTGCTGCTATCTCCAAGTCTCCACAAAGTTGGGAGGTTACAAACAATGCGTAGCATGCAACTCTGTATGTCCATGGCTATGCAAATGACTGTGGTCCAGGCCATGCAAATGAATCTGTCCTATAGAAAATCTATAAATCTCTGTAAGTCAAATTCTTATTTAATGCAGCTATAATTTCTGTTTCCTCCTTTATTAATGAAGTAGGTAAAATATTGACCTTGCCTTCATTTTATATCTGTAGGAGAGTCATGATTTTATCCTTTTTTGAAAATCACCCTCTAACAATCTTCATAGTAACGTCTTCTCATTACTTTCTTAGGTCTAGACAACAGACCAAATGGTAAATCAGGCTCTCTTGCTGCTGTCTCTGGCTGCTGATAAAAGTTCTGAGATGACTTAAATTTAATCCAAGTGCTGGCGGATGGAGAAGACTGAGCAGGTGATCTGCTAGCAGCAGTGGGTCAAACCGACCAGAAATGATTCCACATTCTGAACGTATGTCGCAATCTGGGCTTGAACCTACTGGCTGAGCGCTGGGTACCATCGCGTCTTGCTGGCATCGCGGCCAACCCAGAACAACAAGTGCTTTCTGTATGGACTCCTCTCCTGTCCTGAGCTCCTCCAGCTTCGTGTTCCCCCCTCCACCTATATCCAAGGCAGGTTCGGCATAAACATGTATGTATTCCTGCCCCTGATTTTCATTATGAAAATGCTCTCAACTTACAGGTATGGTGGACATATTTCCAACAACATTCTAGCCTTGCTGTTGGTAGCTTATAGAACTTGCCCAGTACTGGGGCTTTCCCCACTGCCAGTTGAGACCCCTCAAATAGAATATGTGTTGGGACCAACCTGGGTCTACACACGCTCTTCTCACCTGCCAGGCCCAGGGGCCTCATCCTCCCCCTGTACCCCTGCTCTCATGTCCATCCCCAAGGCAGGGAGAGAAGGGCCTAGAAACTCCTGCTACCCAGCATGGTGCCGCAGATTGAATGTGGCTAGTCCCCACCAAAACTGACAATGAGGCTTGGTTCCCCAGTGTCAAGCTTTGAGAGGTCGTGGAGCCTTAAGGGGCAGAGCCTGAGGAGAGGCAATTAGGTCATAGGGGACCCACCCTTGCACGGGACTAGATTGGTTACTGAGAGAGTGGGTTTTCAGGCTACCCCATGTGTCTGGCTTCTTTTGAATGAGTCATGGACCCTTCTTGTATGTCATCCTGCCACAAAATACCTTCTGCCATATTGTGGCATAGTCCGTGGCCCTTATCAAATGTGGCTGCCCACACTTAGACCACTTAGCCTCCAGAACCATGTGCTGAGTAAACCTCTTTTCTTCATAAAGCACTTCTGCTATTTTGTGATAGCAATCCGAAATGGAACAGGATTGGTGGGGGTGTAGTGAGGCCACGAGATACCTTATCCTGTGAAGAGCCTTCCTGTGTGGGAAGTTTGCAAGCTCATACTGTGTTCATAGACTCCAGATTTTCTAACATCAACTTCACAACAGTTTAAAAGTCTTTTTTAAGTCTGAAGTTCACAGACTCAAGATATCTTTCAGTCTCGGTGTCCAAGTGCAAGTTGGCTCCTCCTATCTCCCTCAAAGGTATTTCCCTCCCTGTGGAAAGCCTCAAATCTGTGGAAAGGAGCAGCCCACACTTTAGTTATTAGGTAGAAATTGTGCATGTCTTTAAGCGTCCAGCAGCCGAGCTGCCCGGTGTCCCTTTTAAGGGTGTCTGGGGCTGGGCTAGTGGAGGGACACGGACTGAAGTCTCCCAGCCTGAACACACAGAGAGGTGTCCCATCCAATTATCCCTCTCTGCAAGCCCACATAGGAGAATTTGCAAGTTAAATGCTCGTAGGTTACAGCTGCACCACAGAAGGTAAATAGGAGAGCATTTAGGGATGTCATAGAAACATTTTATATACGTGTGTGTAAGGAGGAAAGGGTGTATTGCAAGGGTGTGTGCGTGCATGTGTGTGTGCGCGTGCGTGCTTTGCCTCTTTATGAACACTCTGTGATCCCAAAGGTCAAGCTGCTCCAAGCTGGGATGCTTACACACATGTGGGGTTGCCGGATAAAATACACCCACTTACGTTGCAATCTCAGATAAACAATGAGTATGTTGCAGCAGAAGAAGGTCTGATGCAATTCTACTCTAGTTATTTGGTTTTTGTATAGATTCCAATTTAACTGGACACCCATGTATTTTTTCTTTTTTTTGCAGTACCGGGGATTGAACTCAGGACCCTGCGCTTGCCAGGCAAGTGCTTATTCTACTGAGCTGTCTCCCAGCCCCACCATGTATTTTCATTTGCTCAATCTGGAAACCTTATGTGCACACAAGTCCACACACCTGAGCATGTGACCACAGCTGACACTCACACGTACTCAGTTGTCTCTTATGCCCACGCAGAATTAGTTTATTACGACCCCTGTGACACCAAGACTCAGAAGTGCTCGTGCCTCTCGTAGGCAATGATGTGCTTGTGTATAACCCATGGGACCCCCCATCTGCTGTAGGTCACCCTGGATTACATCTAATATCTAAAACAATGGAAATACTATGCTGATGCTATACTGCTGTACTGTACTGCTTCAGGAATAAGGACAAGAAAACCTCCACACTTTCAATGCAGATGCATCCACTGTAGGCCTGACTACATTTATTTCAAATATTTTTTATCTGCCATTGGCTGCTTCCACAGCCTAGGGGCTGCTGCCTCTATATGCAAACATGGGCAGAAATATATATGTAAAGTCCAGAGCCCATGGACGCAGCTGTGACACACTGCATGTGTGTTTGCATGCGTGCGTGCGTGTGTGTGTACCCGCACGTGTGCACGTGCGCACACATGTGGCTGAGCAGGGTTGGCTCTCCCAGTGGGCTCTCATAGTTGCGTCTAGCCACCATCACTGTGGTTGCTTCCTGAGGCTGGGTCTCCCCCAGCTTTCTTTAGGAACCAGCAGTTCCTGGCCATCATTGCTCCTTCCAGACGTTCCCGTGAGCTTAACAGCTCTGGGCCTGTTTTCAGAGCAAGGGCTGGGCTTGGTGGATGGACTCGCCCCCTAGGCCCTCAAACCGCAGCTAGGCCTCCTTTCCCTGTCGGTGTTTCCATTCATTTCTGGCTCATAGGTGGCTGGCTAGGGGGCTCTTTGGGGAGCAGGCCTCTTCCTCAGCTCACCAGCTGCTCTTGGCCTGGTTTACAGCCCCAGGGCAACACCTAGAGGGCCTGCAGGCGGGATGTTCGGAGATTTTTATTAGCATCTCCATCAAGACAAGGGCCTTCCGGAGCTGCTTTATTGGAGCCAGCCTTCCAGGGCGCAGGGAGCAGCCAGTTCCAGGGAATCTGGTTTCTCCGCTGGGCTTGCTCGCCGTTCCCTTTGTGTTTGGCTTGGCAGCCCCCTTCGGCCTGGCCTGTTTTGATCCTCACCTCAAGTTGGGCTTTTGTGGCCTGTTGTGGATGAGGTGGTAGGGGTAGGTGTTTCCCACAGTCGTGGGGACACAAACAGGGCTTTGTTTCAGGTGGGCAGCAGGTGCAAAGGAAAGAGTTCAGGCCCCTCCAGGGCTCAGGGGAAAGGCTCTGAAGTTTGAAGATGGTTAAAAGGCAAATAAAAACTGTTCCACTTCGTCTATGCCTTGGGAACCCAAGCTGGCCTGGGAGAAGACTGAATGAGTGGCTGGGTCTCAGTTACCGCCACCTCCTGTGGGATCGGGAATAGGAAAGAGGCGGATGGGATAAATGATCTGCAAAGGGACTTAAGTTTAAGAACTCCACTGTGGGTTAGGTTCACAGTCAGCTCTAGGCAACAGATGGCCGGTGTGGCCAAAGCCTGGGAGGCAGGGGAAGACAGTGCCGAATGCAGTTCCTGCTGTCGGGGGATGAATAACCAGCCTACAGAGGAAGACCCGTGGAGAAGGAGGCTCCTCCAGCCAAGGAAGGAGGCTGCAGAGAAACCAGCGCGGCTGTCCTCACTGCATCTCGGGTGTCAGCCCCGTAAGAGTGGAAGGCCACCCTGCCCACCATCTGTGTTAGGGCTGCCGTGGCAAGTGTGTGTGGCCAGCCACAGGCAGGACATTCTGAGGCACAACTGCTCCTTATATTGATAGAGCTGAGGGAGTGGCCTTGTGACGGTGTGGCCACGGAGCCACGCAAGTCTTTCATTTTACCCTGAACAACCCAGGACGGCCCTGCAGTTTCCCTGGCTTCTACCACTCATCCTCTTGTGATTGAGTCCCTGTGAAGTCAACCCTAAGAATCTCTGGGAGTGGTTTATTTGGGAGGTAGTTCTGGAGGACTCAAAGGTGAGCCTCAGGAGCTATCCCACTGGGGATCCCTAAGAGACTCCGTGGCTCACCCTTCAGAATTGCCCCACTTAGGGGCAACTATAGAAATATAGACATGAAACAAAAGCCTAGTGTCCCAAGGGAGCAAGGAGCAATAAACAGCCCAAGGAGAACTGTTGTCTCGCTTGTAAAGTCCCGCAAGCTGGGACTCAAGGCTGCAGATAGCAGCTTCTCCGGCTGGCGCCCTGTTTGTAGCTTCATCCCTTGCTTGGGATGTTAATGGCTGGCACTGTGTAAACTTGGAGTTAGGCAAATGCCTGAAATCAACAGAGAGAATAGTTTGTGTTCACCAAAGTAGCTGTGCACACTGCTTAGCCTGCCTTTAGCCTCAATAAATGTGAGATGTTTCTGTGGCTCTGGGCTCACTCAGAGAGACTAACCTCAGCGAGACCTCAAAGCTATAGTCATCGGGTCTTCTCAGCGTTTCTTTCGGCACTGGCTCATAACATATAACAAGCAACAACCATGCCTTGTTTGGTGGGGTTGTTTCTGTGTGTTTGGTCCAGGGTCACTGTCTCTGGTGGTGGAGATCATCAGGCACATGGAGGCGACCTGGAGGGGATAGGAACATCTTCCTTAGGGTCAGCTGAGACCTCCCTCCTAAGTGGACCTTGTTCAAGCTCCCTCTGTCCTTGCAGACTTCAGCCCTGGCCGGGACAGAACCCCAGGCCTCCAGCCTGTTGCCTCTGGCTCTGCGTTATGGGCCTGCTTTTCCTCTCTCCTGTGTCAACCTTTATGCTCAACCTTCTTGGTTGCACTCTTAGAGGGAACAACACCAGAATGCTTCTCCTTTCTCTCATGTACCACTCACCGCGATATTTCAGACAACAGGTGTGGGTTCGAGTGTGCATCTCCCCACACAACAAGCAAGCCTTCAGCAGATGCCTTTTGGGGGCCTAGAATTAAACTCAGACACTCTGCCTGAGACAGAGTCAAAGCTTGCAGGTTAAGGGCTCCATCTACAAGATTGTTCCCTCTTTCAGTACAGTCACAACTCAAGTTTTCCTTTTTTAATTTTCTGACCATCAGCTATAAATTGGGGATCCGTTAAGACAGGGTAATGGGGTGCAAGATGCACCCAGGAAAAGAGACTCCCATTACGGTGGTACTGTCATCGCTATATATGGAACCAGCCAAAAAAGTGCTATTTTCAGTCCTCTGTTTGAATCTGGTGCTGTTCGCAGGACCAATTAGAAGATGCTCTTTTCTGTCTTGTATTTGCACATGAGCACAACCAATCAGAAGACGCTGTTCCTGGTCCTCCATTTACATAGGGCAGGAAGCCAAGTGAGCTCTGTGATAGGACAGTTTATACATGGAGCAATGCCATTGAGCACTTGAGAGAACAATGTTCCCAATGCCTTATGTGCAAGAGATAGACACCTAGGAATTCTGAGTACGAAAGACCCATTTCTCTTCTCCCAGGACCACTGTGATGCTTTTCACCCACCTGCTCTCTGATCAGAGTGTGTCTCTTCTCCGCCTTCAGTAAGAGTACACCTTTGCTGCCTTTTCTTGCATCCTGTCCAGTTCTCTTTGCTGGACACTAAGAACATGAAATGGAGTCCCTGGGACCCGCCACTCAGTGGGGAGTACTATGATGACCTCTTCCACAGGTTCCCTTCATTTGCTAGAAGGGGGCTCTTAGCACTCAGGGGACCCGTACTTACAACTCCTGTGTGTTACCCAGGATGTCACACAGGGTGCACAGGCATGGCCAGGCAGAAGAGATGCACAGAGTGAGGTAGGGGTTGGGAAAGGTGGAGCCTCCATGCCCCTCTGGGGCTGCCACCTTCCAGGAATCTCCGTGGGCCAGCTGTGGGGGGCTCTCCTGAACCTGCCCCTTTGGGGCTTGTGGAGGCTCCATTATAGTCAAAATGGATTAAAGATCTAAACATTAAAGCAGAGACACTAAATCTCCTGGAAGAGAAAGTGGGAGGAACTCTTAAAGACAGGGGTAGGCAGAGTTCATGGACAGAAATCAAATCGCACAGGAAACAGTTGAAAGAATTAACAACTGGGACCTGCTCTTACTGAGAAGTTTTTTCACATCAAAAGAAATTACCAACAAAGTGAAATGGTAACCCACAAATTTGGAAAAAATCATGACAAATAAGTACTCAGACAAAGGTCTGATCTCTAGAATTTATAAAGAACTAAAAAACACTAGGGCCCCAAAATTTAAAGACCCAATCCAGAAATGGGCATCTGAGATGAACACACACTTCTCAGAGGAAGAAATTAAAGAAGCAAATAAATATATGAAAAAATGTTCCACATCACTAGCCATCCGTGAAATGCGAATTAAAACAACATTGAGATATCATCTCACCCCAGAAAGAATGGCTATCATAAAGAAATCACCCAACAACAAATGTTGGACAGGCTGTGGGGAAAAAGGAACCCTTCTCCACTGCTGGTGGGAATGTAGACTGGTGCAACCATTATGGAAATCAGTATGGAGACTCCTTAGAAAAGTTGGACTGGAAATCCCATTTAAACCAGCTATTCCTCTACTGGAAATTTTCCCAGAGGATCTGAAAACATCATATCATAGTGATATATGTGTGCTTATGTTTATAGCAGCACAATTTGTGGTAGCCAAATCTTGGAAACAACCAAGATGCCCATCACCTGAGGAATGGAGGCTCCATTATGTAAGCAGGACCGAGACATCATTGGCTGCTGCTGACTGGCTCAGCCTTCAGCCCCTGGCAGCAGGGCTGGAAGCCCCAACCCTCTAATGCTGCCTTGGCCTTTCAGGAACCAGGGTCAACCTGAAGCTCTGTGGGGGCCCCAGCCACCTGCCATTTCATTAGCATACAAAAGAGTGTCTCACCACCCCGAGTCCAAGGGCTGGGCTGCGGGAGTGGTATGCCGGGGCCCCAGAAGGTAAGCCAGGGGGGTATTCCTTCCCATGCCAAAGTGTCACACACTGGATCTCTCACCAAGTCATTTCTCTAGCCCATGCCCTGTGCTCTTACCTGGGACAGGAGCCCACATTCACACCGACCTCCTCTGTTCTGTGCCACCCTCACCAAATCCCTCATCATCTGTGTGACCTCTGGAATCCTCACTGAGGTTGGCCCCTTACCTGCTCCCACCACGCTGCTGCTTTCCGCCTCCCTCTCTTGTGTTCGCCTCCCTCCTTCCCTTCTTCCTTCTCTTCTGGGCAGTAGGCACTGGGACTTGCTGTATGCCGAGCCAAGGGGCCAGCAACTCCAGGCTTGCTCTTGAGGCATTCACAGTCTGATGACACGGGTCATCACCTTGGCCCTGTTTTCTGTACAAATACTAACATCTCAGCCGGAGCTCTTGACCTCTGAGAGGGTAGATCCATGGTGTCTTTTTAGTGCCACTTGCCAGCAGTAGGGGAACGAGCTGCCGAATGACTTCCTCCCCCGTCAGGGCTCCAGGAGGGGTTAAGGATGCTTCTAGGCGAGCTGCACGGCACAGCGCACCCACGGCCACAGCAGACCCTGATAGCTCCCCTTCACTCTTCTCCTTCCCCTTCCTCCTGCCCCCACCCCCACCTGTCACCTCTCCAATCAACTCCCTGCACCCAAATCCTTGTCTCAGGCTCTGCTTTGGGACAGTCCACACCCAGAGGCTGCCCAGCTCAGTGCTGGGGTTGGACGGGCATGTGGTGTAATTTAACTGCATCTGCTGTGCTGGGGGCTGAGAGGGAAGGATTAGGGAGACAGCTACAATCACGTGGCTAAACTGTAATCTGGTAGTTTCAGTAAAGAAGGTGGATAAAATGATCTTCACTGTCTCATTCCTGCATCTACTACTCAGTTTTTTAAATATAAAGAAAAAAGGAAAGGTATGACTAATTAGGATTTCCTCAAATTCTGGTATTTATGCATACATATATGACTATCCTGCTACTTTATTATTTTCATTTTATTGTTATATTTGATCTACAGCAAGTATACAGTTTTACAAATCATATACCCGGGGCTGGTGAGATAGCTCAGCGGACTAAGTGCCTGCTTAGGCAAGTGCAGGGAGGGGGTCCAATCCCAGGTACCACACGCTGTGCTGGCCCTGCCCCCAGAAGCACTGAGCCGGCCACCAAGACTGGGCATGGTGGCGCATGCCTGTAATCCCAGCGCTGGGGAGGCTGAAAACAGGAGGCTCACTAGGAGTCTGAGCAGCACAGTGAGACCCTGTATAAAATACAGAAAAACAACAGAACAAATCATACACCCAAGTGACCACAACCTTGACCAAAATACAGAATACCTCTGCGGTCCTAGCAAGTTCTCTCAGCTCTTTTCTAGTTAAGCACCCCCAGTTGCTACCCTACCTGGACAACATCGAGACTGATTTCAATTGCTAAGAGCTTTGCCCACGTTGTGGCCATATATGCACGTGTAGATTGTTCTCTTCTTTGGAATCTTTCACAGGTGTTCTTTCCTTTTCATTACTGCCAATGTCTGTTGATGGTCCTACCACTTCTCTTGGGTGTGCACAACTTGTTTTTTGATTTCTTAGATACTCACAGGTAACAGTTTCCTTGAGTTTCAAGAAACTTGCGCTTAGTCATTTGAGCAGTGCTGGACAGGTTAAACTTTGGACACCCCTGGAGATGGACGGACTGCTTTCTACATTGTGCCGTGGACGTAAGTCTTTGGAAATCCAAAGTGGAATGCTATAGTTGTGTCCCCGCAAAGGCTCAGAGTGGTGCTGTTGGGCAGTGGTGGTGGGCACTTTGAGAGTCGGGACTCAGTGGGAGCTCTTGGCTCCCCGGAGGAAGGCGCTTGCCTGTGGGGACTGTGAAGCCCCGTCTCCCTCCATGCTTCCTGGCCACCGCGAGGTGAGCACTCATGTTCTATGATACACTCCCACCGTGACAGAGTGCCTCACCGCAGGCCCCAGAGCAACAGGGCCAACCAAGCACGGACCAAAACGTGGAAGCTGAGAGCCCAAATAAGACTTTGCTCTTTTGAAGTGAGTTTCTCTCCTGTTTGTTGTAGTCCCGAAGAGCTGACTGATGCATACAGGCCATCGGATGTCTTTCTGAGGTCATGTATTTGCATTTCCCATGTAAGGGGCGCCACGGAGACATGTGGCAGTTGTGTGTTTGTAAGAAATCCACGGGCTTCTTCCCAAAAGCGCTGTTCCACCATCTGCTCCTCCCAGCAATCTGTGAGGGCCCCGGCCACTCTCATCTTGTCCTTCTGGTGGTATTTTCAGATTTTAAATGCCAGCTGTGTTGGTGGCTGTGCAGCCGTCTCTTGCCTCTATTGGCCCGTCCTAGTCTCCTTTTGTGAAATGTTTGTCCAAGTGTGGTGGTTTTTGTTTTTGTTTTTTTTTGTCCAAGTGTTTTAACAATTCTTTTTGGTTTTATCTTTATTATTGGGTGGTAGAAGGTTTATGTACGTTCTGAGTATAAGTCTTTCATACTTTGTGTGAGTTTCGAATATTCCTAGTCTCTGTCCCAAATTTTGAATTCATTAAGTTTTTTTCAACTTAGTAATTTTTTTTAAAAAATAGAAAAACTCTATTGTTTTTAGTATTTTTGTTCTTATTTTAAAATTTAATAACTTTATTGAAATAAAATTTGTTACACAAAATTCACTTAAATGCACGCGAATAGCATTTTAATTTTTAAAGCTGAAGGTCATTATAACTTAATGAAATTCAGTGTATCCTTCTTTTCCCTTTCCATAGTCGTAACTTCTTTGTACCTTAAGATTTTTGTCTCTCCTTTATTCACAAAGCCTTTATTCCTTCCTGTGTTTTCTTCTGGAAGTTCTCCAGCGTAAACTCTTACATGTAGGCCTTTGGGGCAGCGTCTGCATACGGTGATGAATTGGTTCTAGGTCTCCAGAATCTCACTGATATGCAAAAAATGCTTCATTACCTCATACTGATATTGCAAATTCAAACAGGTTTTGGATTTTAATTCAGCCTTTTTCCTATTGCATCCATGTCTACTTTCTAATTTTCAAGGAAACAGGAATGTTAGAATTGAGATCTTCCAAGGGCCGGCCAGATAGCTCAGCGGACTAAAGGGCCCGCTTAGGCAGACACAGGGACCAGGGTTTGATCCCTGGCATGCCGTGCCAGCCCCACCCCCAGGGCGCGCTGAGACACCAACTGAGACTGGGCGGGGTGGTGCAGGCATGTAATCCCAGTGCTTGGGAGGCTGAAAACAGGAGGATCACTGCGAGTCCAATCTGTGTAGACCCTGTGCTAAATACATAATGGTAATAATAAGAATTAAGATCTTCCCAAACAGGGCTGGCGAGATGGCTCAGTGGTCTAAAGCACCTATTTGGAACAAGCTTGGCTAAAGCACAGGGACCACAGTTCAATCCCCCAGCACCACATGCCAGCCAGCCCTCCCCCTGGTGGGCTGAGCTGGCCACACACACACACACACACACACACACACTCACACACTAAATAAATAAATAAATGTTTAAAAAAAAAGTTAAAAAAAAAAAGATCTTCCCAAATATGTTGCCCTAGTCTTTTTTATTTTAAAAAATCCTTTTTCTTATTATCTACTTACTGTAAAGAATTCTCAGTTGTACTGTTGTGTTGTATTTCATCTAGTTTTATCTTTATTTCTAAAGTCATTTTGCCCTCATTTATTTTTCCCTTCCTCCCTCCTTCTCTTTTTCCTTCCTCTCTTTTTTCTCTCACCCTTCCCTTCCCTTCCCTTCTCCCTCCCTCCTTCTTTCCCTCTCCCCTCCTTCCCTTCCCTTCCTTCTTTGTCTCCCTCCTTTCCTTCCTTCCCTCCCTCTCTCCTTACCTTCCTCCCTCCCACCTGGAAGTGGAATTCAGGGCCTCACTCGTGCTAAGCAAGCACTCTGCCACTGAGCTTCTGCCCCAGCCTTTCTGTGTCTAATCCCTGAGTTCTGTCTTCTTTCTCTCCCCACCTTTCTTTCCAAAATTCTAGTTTGTGTTTTCCTTTGTGTATTGTATCCTATCCTTAATGATGTCAGGGTTTTTAATAGTAGGTTTCAATTTAGCCCATTTTGTGAGCATATCTTTCTCGTGTGATTTTGTTGTTTGTTAGTATATTATTCAGATTCTTTTTTCTTATAATAAGTTAGTATAAAATTTTAGTGAATAATTTCCTGTAGGTCATTTTCATGTTAATTTTTTTCCCTGTATTTTAGGGGAGGGTCTACAGGGTGTTCAGATCTGATTCGTAGTGATCCTCCTGTTTACAGCCTCCCAAGAGCTGGGATTACAGGCGTGGGCCACCACACCCATTCTCAATTGCCTTCTCAGTGTGCCCTGGGGGTGTGGCTGACGTGGCAGGCCAGGAGACAAACCTGCTTGCAGGTGCTTAAATCCACTGAGCTATTTGGCTGGCTCAATTTTTTTTTTTTAAATTTTGTTTTCTTAAACTTTAGCCTTGGTTCAGCTAACCCCTCCAACTTTCCATGACTCCTTTTGTTGTTTTCATATCATATTAAAAATATGGCATTGGGGGGCCGGAGAGATAGCTCAGCAGTCTAAAACACCTGCTTAGGCAAGCTTAGGCAGGTTCAGGGGACCATGGTTCGATCTCCAGCACCACATGCCACATGCCACACCAGCCCTGCCCTCAAGGTGGGCTGAGCCAGCCAAAATAAATAAATTAAATAAATAAATTAAAAAATATGGCATTGGGTACAGTGGTGCATGCTAATAATCCCAGCAAACTGGAAGTCCAAGGCAGGAGGATCGCAAGTTTAAGTTCAGCCTGGGCACCTCTGTCTGTCTGTCTGTCTGTCTGTCTGTCTATCTATCTATCTATCTATCTATCCATCTCGAGCCCTTCTAACACCATTGTTGTAGGAGTAAGAATTTGCACATTTTCTCTCTTGAACTGCAGCACAGCTCTGTGCGGGCGGAAGGCCTGGAGGCCCTCTCTAAAGGGCTGAGTCTGTACTCAGTAAAATGGCCCCAAGTTCAATTCTCAGTGCTGAAAAAAACCCAAAAAAACAAAAACCAAAAAACAAATGGAGGCAGCTGTCTGAGCTCGCCGACTCTGTCCCTTTGTGACACTTTTCTGGCCTCCTTCCTCTCACCTCCACGGTTCCGTTACTGCGTAGCCAGCCCACCCGCCAGCCTGCAGCCCCTCCCCGCCATGGCTCTGTCCTGGGCTCCTGCTGCTCCACCCCAGCAGGTGCTGGGGTGCAGCAGCATCTGGCTCCAGCTCCTGGAGGCTTCAGGCAGGCAGCCATTCCTGCAGCGAGAGGTCTATGTGTGATGGACAGAGAATGGCGTGAAGGACGCCTGGCGGAAGGCTCCACAAGCGCCCCTCCAACCAGAGAGGAGAACACAGCTAGCCCTCAACGGTGGCCAGTGCAGCCTGCGATGAGACCACCCAGCATCTACTTCGGGGTCTGACGAGCAAGGGAGGCACCTGAGTGCTGTCCCCATGGCGTCTGCTCCGAAGTCCGGGTGGGCACACAGGAGCAGCTCCAGGCCTCCTGCTGGCACAGAGCCGTGCTGCAGTGCGAGTGCATCTGTTCAGATTCTCCCTCCTGGAGCAGTGGCATTAGCAGGCTGTGGCAGTCAGCTAGCTGCTGCCTGAAATAAATCAACCTGCAAAGAGGAAGGAGACTGTGTGGGCTCATGGGCTGGGAAGCATTCAGTCCGCATTCAGCTGGCCTGGCTACTCCGGGCCTGCGGAGCTGGGGGTCCAGCACCCCCTTCGAGGGCAGGGCCTTAGTGGCCTAACATCCCACCAGCCTGAAAGTGGACTGTGAGTGACACCGGCCTTGGTGCCAGTGAGAAGACAGCGGCTGACGAGAAGCAGCTCTGCCCAGACTGGGTCTGCTGATGGCCGGAGCGCGGGCTCCGCTGCATCCCGGCTTCATACCTGCAGCATCCTGACACGGCAGCCCCAGCGTCTAAGACGGGCCAGAAGGACCAAAGGCGTGCGATGCCTACAGTTGCTGGTGATCACAGTGTATCAGGTAAATCCTGAGTGAGCCTTCGTTTTGGGCCAGGCTTTTGCTAGGGATGGGGAAGACACCATTAAAGAAATTCTAGGCCTCTTCTTCTGCTCATAGAATGAAAACCTTTATGCACATTGTCAAATATTCCCAGCTTTGTGAAGTGACAGAATTTGTTCTCAGGGACAGTGGCTCGGTGAAAAGTTTCCCCATGTGGAAGGCAGAGTCCTGACTGGAGGAAATTCCCATTTCTTGCTCTTAAAATGTTCCCACAAGTTAAAATAAAGTGGGATTCGTGTCTCGGTTTCTGGTTTTAATTTTCTCCTTTAGGGCCAAAATCAGATTTCAGGTTCTAAAGAAGCTTATCTTGTGGAAATGGATTGGGCTTTTATGCTGCTTGGCCCTCTCCCGTTTGAAGCCCTTGTCTCAAAGAGCTTTATCTCCTGCTTTTAGGCAGATGTTTCTGTGATCTCGAACAGGCCCATCGCTGGGGGCTGCCTTTATCATGAAATGTGATAAGGGGGCTGAAGGGTCAGCTTTATTGTTCAAGAAAATGCTACAACTTCACAAGGAAAACATTTACTATCTGATCACTTGTTGGCAGGACTTACAGCTCCAGGAAGATGAGAGGACCATCAAAGTTCAGCTTCGAGTTTCCCCAGCTGTTGGGGAAGCCAGAGCCCTAAAATGGGATTCTGCAATCAGCCTGTGTTCTCTGGATGGTTGGCTCACCAGAGCCACCTCTGTTTTCCAGGCCTCCGGTTCCACCTGGGTGCCTGGCTGCGCTCTCCTGAGCCAGCAAGGCCCAGCACTTACACGCAGGCTGGTGGAGGGGAAGCCCACATTCTGGGTCGCTCTAGGCGGCATTTTCCTGGGACTGCACATGCAGGGCTCCTCCGGGGAGTCTTCCAATAGCCTCCCAGATGAGGGGCTAGCGCACAGTCGCTGGCCAAGGTCAGACCAGGAAAGGCTGGACTCAGGCCCAGGTCTGTCTGAGCCACGGCTCTTGCCGGGAAGAGCCCTCCAGAGCCTTCGCTGAGCAGTGATTCTCAAAGCAGACCCATGTCTGTCTCAAAGGAGTCTTTCATATGATGAAATATGTGCGTGCACATGTTTGTGGACGTAATGCACGCGTGCACATCCATACTTCTGTTTTCTAATGCCACCATATCCATGCCGGAATTTTCCCACTGAGCAACTGAACAGCCCGGAGGACTTGAGTTGGTCAAAAGTAATGAGGCCACAGCAATTGTGACTTGTCCTATTTCATTCTGTTTTATAACCCAAGAGGCACAGTACAATACAGCAAAGTGACAAATACTTTAAAAGTATCTTTGGTCAAGATGTCACTCACCCAGTGAGTTCAGCTCAGGCCTCATCGCTTCCAGAAAATCTGCCCCTCTCCCTCCCCCCTGCATACTGGGAGATGCCCAGCATGGGCCTGTGCAGCCCTGGGTCCTCATTGCAGCCACAACATTGCATCTGTTGGTCCCTGCTGTCATGGAACTGACAGGATGTGTGTGTCGAGGGGTGACAGAAGGTCAAGTGAAATATGGCACCCAGAGAGTGGCTGGGAAGGGTAGGAGGCAATGCCACTGCCCGTTGCATGGCAAGAGAGAGGGTGGAGGCAGAGATGCAGGGGCAAAGGACGGGGCAAAGCGTGCAAAGATGGGTCCCCCGAGGCTGCTCACTGGAGACGCTAGTCTGGCGAGGGCTCCAGGCTTGGAGTTTGGGCAGGGCGGGGACAGTGTGGGCAGCCCCCAGAGCCAGGACGCTTAAATCGTCTCCAAGGCTGTCATTTCTTCTTTCTCATGGATGACCACCCTGAGCCAGGGTTGCTCAGTGGGCACGGGCCCCTGGAGTGAAAGAGGATCTCTGTGAGTTCTGGGGTTTCTCTTCAACTCTTAACTTGAATATCTTGGAGTTTAGAGGCCCAGGAAGACTGGAAGGCGTCCTCAGTCTCGCTCTGGTAGAGTGGGCTGCCAGCTATTCCAAGGCAGTCCAGCTCCAAGCTCTTAAGCAGCTTTCTTTCACAAAGAATGAGCTGCACCCAAGGCAGGAGGCCCAGGGGCAAGAGTCACTTAGTACGAAATGCAGCTTGGCCAGCAGCAAAAGCAGAGCAACACCTTGCTGCTTTCAGAGCGTCCAGGAGCAGGACTCGGTTTCCCTTCCTGCCCCTGGACTCCGCTTGGGCATTCCAGATCAGGTTCTCCCTGCCTCTTCTCACCTCTCACTGCTTCGTTGGCTCCCCTCCCCCAGCCTTGCTCGGGCACTGCACCTGCAGGCCAGGTATGGTGTGCCTACCCTCAGAGGGAAGCTCACCACCTGCAGGAGCTGCAGGCCCCTTCGGGGCCCGAGGGTGGCACCTAGGCATCGGGGTCTGAGGCCCACACTGGCCTGCAGGAACAGTGGCCTAGCACACCTCCCTCGCTGCCTCTCCAAGCCCCCCACCCCAGGCCGGGTGTATGGGGGCGGGAGCTCCTTCCAAAGTACAAAGAGGCCACACTGTGCACTGCTTAGTCTCTTCAGCCGTCATGCTTGAGTGGGAAATAAACCCAAGCTCTTCCTGCAGCTCCCAAGGCCTTGGCCCTTGTGCCGCAGCCCTCCGGAGCAAATCCTGGAGGCTCATCCTCCTACAGCTTCCAAATGCCTGGGACTTGCAAGCTGGTGGAAGGCAAAGAAAGCTGCCCTCACAGCCTCTGGAGAGGTTGCGTCCTCTCGGTCCCCAGCAAACCCAGCAAAGGGTGGGTCTGGGCCAAGCTAGACCAGCTGTGCCCCCCACCCCCATTCCTAAGTCTCGAACAGCCCTTGTGACCTGTGATGGGACCGTGGGGATCCATCGACTCCAGTCACAGAAGGGGAGGTGCCTTGCAGGCAGATGGAACCAGTAGGCTGAGGTCTCCTTCAGAGTGCCCCTGCCGCCAGCAGCCCCTCCTGCAAAGGGAGCTGCAGCAAACACAGCGACACTTCTTCCTGGAGCTGCCCTCAGGCACTGCAGCTCCTGGGTTCCGGCTCTCCAGGGAGGCTTTCCTCTTTGATCCCCAGCCTCGTCCTGCAAACCCTCCTGGGTGGAACAGGACGTTCTGACTGTGGCAGCGAAATCTCACATGGTTAAAGTAAAACAGAATAAATTAACTTATGCAACAAGGAAGTCCACAGAAAGAGCTGGCTTAGGAACTGAAACCATGTCTCTGGCCTCTCGCCTTTTCTCTCTGTCTCTGTCTCTCTGTCTCTGTCTCTGTCTCTGTCTCTGTCTCTGTCTCTCTGTCCCTATCTCTCTGTCTCTGTCTCTCTGTCTCTGTCTCTGTGTCTGTCTCTTTCTCATACACACACACACACACACACACACACACACACACACACAGCTGGGAGAGAGAGCCCCCTCCCCTCCCCAGTGTGTTGCCCTGCTCGAGTCTCCTGGAGGTGGAAAAGACCCTCCCCAGCCTCCATAAGAAAAGCCTCAGTTTGGGACTGGCCATGTTGGGTCCTCTGTGCTTCCTGGGTCACTGTCACAACTATGGGCTAAGGGACAGAAGAGCATGATTGTTCCTAGCAGCTGCACTGGCCCCTGGTGCCTAGAGGATAGCCCAGGGCAGGGCACAGAGAGAAGACAGATTGGAGAATGAGGTGGGAGGGTACGCCACACGGCCCCTGCCCTTCCCGGCCTGGGGCTGCAGCTGGGTGAGCTCCTGGCTCTTCGGAGCTAGTCTCCAGTCTCACCTCTCAGGTCACCTGAAAAAAAAAAAAAAAACCCTTCTCAACATTTGGGGCTTGCCAGTTAGCTCAGTTGTTTAAGTGCCTGCACACGCAAACCCATTGAGGCACGGAGGACTGTGGTTCAATCCCCAGCTCCACATGCCCCACCAACCCCGCCCTTAAGGCAGCCTGAGCCAGCCAAAAAAAGAAAAACCTTTTCTCTTGCTGCCTGTGCTTTCGCTGGCTGGCTCCTTCTCAAGGCGGTTTGCCGAGTGCTGTCCTCTGCAGAGGCATCAAAGCGAGCTTGCTGATGGGCTTCTCATGTGGAGTCCATGTTGTCTCTCTCAGGGCAGAGTTGGGGGTACAGATATGTGCCATCCCTTTTTCTTTTTTCCAAAGGTGGCTGAGCTCCAGATTCCACTCATGAACTGAGCACCCACCACTTTCACAACTATTATTTCCTTTTTAAAATTTGTATTTGCATTAGCCCCTTCGCAGCACACCGTGCTTACAGTCCGCACAAGGAGTTGTACGCAGCACACCCTAACTCTTTTCACCTCCTCCCACCTCCTATTCTGCCTCCCTCGCTCCATCTCTTGGTCCACTTCCATTTCCAAAAGATCTCTCTCCCTCTTTTATTTTGTTCTTAAATTTATTTGTATGTGGGTTTCTCAGAGAAGAGAAACCACACGACATTTAAGCTTATGTGTCTGACTTAATTTGCTTGACATGATGGTCTCTCGGTGCACCCACTTTCATACAGACAGCTCAGCTTATTATTTTTTATGGCAGAACCGTACTCCCTTGTGTGTAGAAACTACACTTTGTCTGCTCCTGTGCTGATGGGCATGTAGGCTGTTTCCAAGGTTTAGTGATTGTGAATAACGCTCCTATGGACATGGGGATGCATACGTCCCTGAGCGAGATGCCTTGAGCAGAGGAGTAGCCAGACCAAATGGCATCTTTAGTTCTTTGGGGAATCTCCATGCTGGATTCCATAGTGGGTTTACGACTTTACACTCCTCCCACAGTGCTGAGCAGCTCTTTTCTCCCCAAGGCCTTGCCAGCACTCATTATTGGTTGAATTGTTTGTTTTTGTTATTGGTGTCACAAACTGAATCTACAACCCTGCACTTGCCAGGCAGGCACTGTGCTGCTGAGCTATATCCCCAGCCCCTATTCTTTGAATTGTTGGTAATTGCCCTTCTTTCTGGAATAAGATGGACTCTCAGAGTTGTTTTCCTTTGCATTTCTGATGGCCAGAACATCTAGTATCTGCCTGGACTAGAGCCAGGGAAGTCAAGGCTGGGGGAGGCACGTGCCCCTTGTTTCAGCGGCTAAGGCTGCACTCACCAACCACCTCAAATGGGTGGGCTTAAGACAACAGGATTTATTCTGGCCCAGGCCAGGGGTTGAAAAGTCCGAGTCTGGGCATCATCGGGGGCCCATCCTTCCGAGGCCTCACGGGAGATCCATTCCGTGGCTGTCTCCCAGCCTCAGTAGCAGCTGAAGGTCCTCAGCATTGCTTAGCTTGTAGCCCCAGGACTGCAGCGTTTGCTGCACACTCACACAGCCATCTTCTGCCTTTTCTTTTCTTTTTTTTTTTTTTTTAATTTATTTTTTTTTATTTGTGTGTGTGTGTGTGTGTGTGTGTGTGTGTGTGTGTGTGTGTGGCCAGCTCAGCCCACCAGGGGGCGCGGCTGGCTGGCATGTGGTGCTGGGGGATCGAACCGCGGTCCCTGTGCTTTGCCAAGCTTGTTCCAAGTAGGTGCTTTAGACCACTGAGCCATCTCGCCAGCCCCAAAATGGAATAAGGGTTTTATTTTTTTTTTCTTCCTCGAATGCCTTCAGGGCACTTTTGGCCAGCGGGAGAGTGGTGAGGTTCGAACTCCAGGAACCTGAGGCTGACAGCTTTGTGGAAGCAGCCACTTAAAGGACTGAGCTAGGGCCAGGCCCCTTCTTCTGCCTTTTCATGGTATCTTCTGACGGGGACACTAGGACCAGGTACATTGTATACAGAGCCCAGTGTGACTTCATCTCAGTAATTTTGCCTGCAAGGATCCCATCTCCAGACAGTGTGCATCCTCCGGACCTGGCATTAGGACCTCACTGTATCTTTTGGGGGCACACAGTTGTATACCAAAACCCAGTGGTGAAGTCAGACCTCAGAGTCAGCTTGCAGCAAAACACACTGACTGCCAGGCAATGCTTTGTATTTTTACCATTTTAAAAATCACAACAGCCTTGTAAGGTGAGCATTGCGTCCATTCTATAACCGCTAACTAGTCAGGGTCAACCAGGAGCAGTAGCCCAAACTTGTCGTCTTGGTGCTCTGGGGGGCTGAGACAGGAGCATTGCAGGGTCGAGTCCTGCCTGGGCAACTCAGTGAGCCCCTGTGTTAAAATGAAAAATAGAAAAGGGCAGGGGTGTAGCTCAGTATGAGGTCCCTGGTGAATCCCCACTATTGCAAAGAAAAAAAATAGCTCAAGGTTACCAAACTGCTTAGGATCAGAGTTGGGATCTGAGCCAGTTTTCCAGATTTATCTGGTTTCCCCTGGATCCACCTGCTGAGCATAGGGGCACTAGATAGAGACAGTTCTGACCAGGAGCCCTGCAAAGTGTCCGGGAGCCCTGGGTGGACAGCCTGCTGCTGCCTGCCACAGCTGGGGCAGGTTTGGTGGAGAGAGAAAGCCCGGCAGTCCTTCCTGGAGGAAGCAGCGCTGGCAGCTGGGCAGGTCTAGCAGCACAGTCAGATCTCCCAGCGCGGAGATGGGAGGAAGGGATGCTTTGGACAAGGCGAGGAGCAGAAGCAAGACTTGAGGCTGCGAATGCCTTGAGGGGACCATGTGGCAGCTTCCTCTGGCGGGTCCACAGCCTGGCCTTCATGCATGCAGCAGGAAGGGGGTGCTTTCCCCGGACCCAGGCCATGGGAAACTTCCAAACAGCCTGGAGCAGCTGAGCAGGGTCACTGCCCTTCTGCCGCTCTGCTGCCCGCAGATCCAGAGCCAACCTGTGCCACCGGAAGCGCAGAAGCACTCTGACCACGCAGCCGGCCCACATCCATGCTAATGCCCCAGTTGGTGCTCTGTTGCCAGGGGCTGCTCACTGCGTCAGGCACTCTGCCTGTCAGCCCAATGACTGAATGCTATTTTTATTTTTAGGTATGGGCCTAGGAGCCTTTGCTCCCTTGCCAGGTTCACCTCCACACCAAAGCTCCTGGGAATTGGGCCTCTGGATGCTTGGGAAATGAGCCGCTCAGGCAGGAAGTGGTGGGTGGTGCCGAGCTGGGTTGGATGCCGCGTCCTGGGGTGAAAAGATGTCCTCCTCACAGGGTCTCTCTTGTGCCCTGGCACAGCATGGGGAGAGCAGCGCTGTCAGCCAGGACCTGAGCACAGCTGTGCCGAGTGGCGAGGCTGGCAGTGTGGCTAGGGAGGGAGTGGGGGGTCTTTGCTTGGGTTGAGAGGGTTTCCACCTGGCTGGTGGCCTGTGGAGACGGTGGCAAGGAGGAGGTGGTCAATGGGCAAGTTGTCAGGATCAACAAGAGTCATGGGACACGAAGCAGCATCCCTGCCTCCAACCACTAGATGTCACTGATGGCCCCTTCCCCAGTCACTTGAATGGCACCAGGACAGGGAGACAGAATTGTCCCTAGGGGCTGGGGAGATGGCTCAGTAGAATAAGCACTTGCCTGGCAAGCACAAGAGCCTGAGTTCAATCTCTGGTTCAAAAAAAAAAAAAAATTGTCCCTTGATGAGCTCAGTGGGATCTGGAGGCTAAGCAAGTTGGGAAATTGGGGACTTCATGTGACCAATGGCGACTCCTCAGCTCACCCCTGGCTGCAAAGCCATGGCTTTGGGGAGCAAGCATGAGTCAGCGCTGGCTCCCACTCCCACAGGGAATGTGCAGGGAGGACAGGCAGGGCAGGGGCTACACCAGTACCCACCACCACTGTTGATGTTATCTTTGAAGTATTTGAACCAAGGATGAGCTTGAGAGTGCAGGTCCCGGGGAGCATTTCTCAAAGGAGGCAATAAAGAGAACAGCTCAGATAAAAGAGGGACAGGCAAGACCCAGGTCAGCGCAATGCGTGGGGTGTGTGGGGTACAGGCATAGCAGGTTCTGCTCTGATTGAGCTCAGGAAAGGGAGACATCTGGGCAAGAGGCGGAAGTGACAGAGAAGAGGTCAAAGCCTTTCCTGAAACCCTCACCTCTCCCCGTGGACAGAGGGGAGCTGAGGGTCGAGCACTGGAGCTGTCAGTGGTGGGAAAAGGCCATACACTGGCTGGAGACAAGGACAGAGCAGCCTTCCCTGCAGGGCACAGGGTGCAAGGCTCGGGCCGGGAGGCAGGTGACGCCCAGCTGCTTACTGTACATTTACTTCCTATCGAATCTGGACTTGAGACTCTTATTCAAAGAGCAGTCGCTGTGGCTGTGAAATCCTTCTGCTCTCAGTTAACATCAAGTCCCGTAAGAAAGCAGACTGCATCAGTGCCCACCCCTGCTCTCCTCAGAGCAGCCTCAGCCTCAGGGAGCCCAGCGCCGTGTCCCAGTGTGTTGCTCTTTGAGGAAGTCTTAGCCCAGCAAGTGGAGGGTGGCGGCCCTTGGGCTCAAGCTCCGGCTGCGCCACGAGCCAGCGAATCTAATTTCTCGGGGCCTCACTTTCATTGTCTCTAAATGGGCACAAGGACAGCTGCAATGCGGGGGCGGGCACTATGAACCCTCCAGGAGACACAGTTCACAGTCCCTAGTCACATGGTGCTAAGGACCAGGAGACAGATGGTGAGCATGCAGCCTCCCCAGCTGGTCCTCAGGTCTCCTATTTGGAATGTCAGCTTCCACGTGACTGTCACCCGGCATAGCATAGGAAACATGGATGTCTAAGAAGGGTTTAGGTCAGTCGGATGGGCACAGAGACGCTTCTGGAAGGATCGCCGCAACGGCCGTGCAGGGGGAGCCACAGGTCCAGTTCAAGCTCCTGCTGGTGGGCGATGGCGGCACTGGCAAGACCACGTTCTTGAAGGGCCACTTGACAGGCGAGTTCGAGAAGAAGTACGTGGCCACACTGGGCATGGAGGTGCACCTGCTCATGTTCCACACCAGGGCCGGGGAGATGGCTCAGTGGAATAAGCACTTCCCTGGCAAGCACAAGGGCCTGAGTTCAATCCCTGGTTCTGCCAAAAAACAAAACAAAACAAAAATAAAAACAAACAAACAAAAAAGTCATGTTCCACACCAACCAGGGCCCCACCAAGTTCAATGTGTGGGACATGGCTGGGCAGGAGAAGTTCGGTGGGCTGCACGAGGGCCACTACATCCAGGCACAATGTGCCATTATCGCGTTTAACGTGACATCCAGAGTTACCTATAAGAACGTGCCTAACTGGCATAGAGACCTGGTGAGAATGTGCGAGAACATCCCCGTCGTGTTGTGTGGCCACAAAGTGGTCATCAAGGACAGCAAAGTGAAGGCGAAGTCCACTGTCTTTCACCAAAAGAAGAATCTGCAGTACTATGATATTTCTGCCAAAAGTAACTACAACTTTGAGAAGCCCTTCCTCTGGCTTGCCAGAAAGCTTATCGAAGACCCAAACTTATCGAAGAGTTGCCATGTCCACTCTCAGCCTGCCAGAGGTCGTTGTGGGTCCAACCTTGGCCGCGCAGTATGAGCATGACTTAGAGGTTGCTCAGACCACTGCTGTCCCGGATGAGGGTGACAACCTGTGAGGAAGTGAAATGGGCCAGCATCAGAAGTCTAGTTTTATAAGCAACTGTCCTGTGACATGAGTGGTGCCACGTGTGTGCCACTTTGTCATCTAGCTAAGCAGAAATGAGCTTCATCTTTGGGATGCGGAAGGGGATGAATGGGTTTTGGAGTAAGTGTGGCAGTTAAACCCTCATTTTTTGGACCTGCATATTTAGCTGTTTGGAATGCAATTGTTTTCCTTGAGTTTCAAATATAAGACTGCTACAGTCACATCACAGTACTCGGTGGTGAAATCTTGTTACTGTCATTCCCATTCCTTTTCGTTTAGAATCAGAATAAAGTTGTATTTCAAATATATATATATATATATATATATATATATATATATATATGAAGGGTTTAGTACCAAGCCCCACACATTGCATCTTCAGTTCAAGTCATTGATAATTGTTGTAATTATTATTCCAGTTATTACAACAAAACTGATACGTGATGAAATATCCCAATATCTAAAGCAAGGAGCACTGGTTTTAGCTTGTGAATACTGGCTTAGTGATTTAGGCCGGCCTCAGCTGCATGGTTCTTTCTTTTTGGGCAGTTCCTTTGGTCTTGCCTGGGGTCTCTCACGGGTCTCTTTGATATAGGAGAATAAAACTCCTGACCTGAAAGATATCTGGGATGAGTTCATGTTCTCTAAAGCTGAAAAATGAATCTTAGGAACAATGGAGGTTAACAGCAGAATATTTACTGGGGGAAAGAAAGCTCCTATCTGAGAGAGGGACAGAAGGGGGACCCAAGCAGCTTGCCCCAGAAGCTGTGTCTTTCAGGGATTTTTATAGAGTAAAACCATGCGGTGAGGTGGGTCTAAGGTGGGGAACATGGGAACTCCCTGTGGAGGGCATGAGGTGGGACAAAATTATGGTCAACCAATGAGATTACAAGCACCATTGCTCAGATAAAGTTGATTAAGGCCAGGAAGGGGAAGGGAGTCACACAGCAAGTGGGCTTGAATACAGAACTGGGGGCTTTCCTATAGGGGGCTGGGTTAGTGACTCCTCAGCGTGCTTAAAGTGAGAGACTCATTTGGAATCTCAATCCTGGATGCCTATCTTTAGGGAGGTATGTTGGGTGGATGGGTGGATGGCTGACAGATGAGCGGGTGGATGACCGGATGGGTAGATGGATAGAAATGTAGGCTGCATCTGTTTACTCTTTTGTCTTGAGGTCCAGCCCACAGCAGGGGTCTGTCTCTTCCAAAGCTGTAAAGCCATCTCTTCCGCGCTGTCTCCTTGCGGGCCTAGCCCTGTCTGACTGCCTGTAAGATTTCTGTCTAACTCAGGTGCCTGCAACACTGCCACATACAGAGTCATTATCTCATAATTGTGGAGATCAAGATTCCAAAAATGAGACAAAAGTCAAGGGCTCATCAGGACATGGTCCTTCTGCTGGGTCTAGGAGACAATCCAGTCCTTGCCTTCTTTAGCTTCTCTAGGCATGCACATCTCTTGAATCTCTTGAATCTCTTGACTTATGTCTCTGTGGCAATAATGGGCATGGATGGTAGGTGGGTGGGTGCTTGATGGATAACAGATGGGTGGATGGGTAGGTGGGTAGAGGGATAGATATATACGTATGGGTGGCTAGATGGATGGATGGATAGATGATGAATTATGCATGATTGATGGATGGATGATAGACGAGTAGGTGGATGAGTGGGTGGGTAGATGGGTGGTACAGGATGCATGTAATAGATGGGTAGATGAATGGTTGCATGGACAGATATATGGATGGATGGGTAGATGGGTTGATGTGTGGAAATATGCACAAATATATGGGTGGGTAGATGGGCAGGTGAATGAACAGACACTTAGACCATCTTCTGTCCTCTCTAGGTGTTCATTTCCTTAACTAAGACAATGCAACGCATCCCTTTCCCAACCTAGTCCTAGGTCTAGCTTTTTTTTTTTTTTTTTTTTACCTCCACCAACACCATGCTTCCCCTTGTCTTAGTGGGTGAAAGAGAGCTTGTTCTCTTCGCAAGCCTCCCCCAGATCTAGTCTGCTCCAGTTACAAGTACGTAAGGATGCCACCTCATCACCAGTGATATCGGTCGGGGAATCCCAGACAAAGACAGGAGTTCTGCTTTTCCTTGTTGGGCAGTGAAGTACATGTGGTATTTAACAGCTCTGCAATGTGGAGCAGATGGACATGCTGGTATCAGGGCCTTCCATCTCTCCTGCTTCTGCCAACAGCCAAACTGGACAGCCTGCTAGGATTGTGGGTGGGCTGGGGAGTCCCTACAGGTGGCTCTCCCAGTGGCCGCAGGTCTGGGTCATCCTAATCCGGCCTGCTGGGTTGTCCATGGAGGAAGATCAACTTGCGTTCTCACGGAACCCTGGACACACCACTGTGGGTCTCCATGTGACCCTGGGGTCAGGTCCTCAACAAGTTGTATGCATCTATCATTTTTTTCCACTGTGAGTGGACTGCATCATGGAATTTCTACCTACAAAAGCCAAAAATTTTGAAAAGACCATCAGAGACAAATTCTGGGTCTGTCCCATGTGGCCTTGGACAAGCCAGTAACCTCTCTGAGCCTGTGCTTTCATCAGCAAGCTGTGCTGGAAGCTAAGTAACATCGTGAGTGAAAAATTCCCGAGAGACCTGGCAGCTGCTTGGCCCAAATTCAGACTGCATGGGGAGTGCCAAGCGGGAATTCGGGTCCCCTGGGCAGGATCACACACTGGCATGGCTGTGAGCTTGCACCGCACACGAGCTGCATCAGTTTTGAGCTACAAAGAATCTTGAGAATGATTTAGACCAAAGTTGGTAAAGTGGGGGCTGACAGGCCACCTCCATCCTGCAAACACAGTCACTCACTTGGAGTTACAAAGGTTACCGATTTCAAGTCGTACTTTCTAAAGATGGTGTTCCGGTCATTAAACCCTGAATCTTGAGTGATTAACAAACCATAAGACTCAGTCCTGAGATGCTCATATCCACAGGGCAGCAAGAGGGTAGGTCCTGCCGCCTTCCCCGATACTTCCTGGTGCATGGCATTGCATGGCAGTTTGCTGGTGATACTGGGGCTTGAACCCCAGGCCTTCTATGGAGCTACATCGCCAGCCCTCTGTCTTTTATTTTGAGACAGGGTCTCACTAAGTTGTCCAGGGTGAGCTCGAACTTGAGGTTCACTTGCCTCAGTCTCCCAGAATGCCGGGATTACAGGTGGGAGCCTCCACACCCGGCCTCATGGTAGTTTTTCCACACTCCGTGCAGCCTGCTCGTTTGTGTTTCATGTCTGGGTTCCAGAGCATGTGAGGTTAAGGATCCAGGTTTTGAGTATTTGGTAGAAATAATACAGGCGCTCGGACGGCCTGGACCCCTGAGACAGCCAGGGCGGGAGATGAAAGCTCATTTCAATTGTGCTGGGGGGTGCATCTGTGGAAGGCCAGGCCTCAAGATAAAGACAGAATGACCAGGCCTGAGAGGGATGGCAGCACCTGGCCTAATGAAGCCGCGTAAACATCAGTCACCTCAGTGGGTGCCCAAGACCCTGAGACTCATCCCTCCCTGAGAAGGTCTTTGCGCTCTCCATGTGCACTTGCTACGTGACTTCCTTCCCCACTGGATCAATAGAACCTCAGGCACTTGATCTTATTGTTAGATTATAGCTGTAACCCACATTGTACCCATGCGATTGGACTCTCTAAAACTTCCTTCGGGAAGTGGGGTCCTCGGCCACCCATCTGAGCCCTCTCCTGCACCTCAGGAGCTGCCTCTCTGCCCCTTAATGAGCACTTCCTGCTGTTAAACTCTGTGATTCCTTAGAATTCCTTCTGCAATTCTGGGGAACAGGAACTCATAGTAGCCATCCAGCAGGCTGGAAGTTATAGCATTTTCCATATATCACATTTGGAGGTGCTGGTGTCATTCCTATAT
Source organism: Octodon degus (assembly GCF_000260255.1). Lineage (NCBI taxonomy): Eukaryota > Metazoa > Chordata > Mammalia > Rodentia > Octodontidae > Octodon > Octodon degus. Next base: position 7,643,030 of record NW_004524646.1, read on the forward strand.
CAAAGACACTGCCGGTGCCTGCTTCCCTGCAGCGTGAGGCCCCAGTTCTAGCTTAGCACTGCAAGAGAAAACAAACACAAAGCCCCAGCACCCTCAGCAGCCCCACAAGTGACCTATTAGGCCCCTCAGGGCGAAAGATTTTGTTCAAGATCCGCAGCTCTGCTCAGCTGTCCTTAAGGCCTGCTTTCCCCTCAGCACCTGTGTCCTGGGCTTGCAGAGGCCGGAGGTGCATGCCAGGGTTGGCAGTGTTGCCTGTGGCATGTTCTGGGCCTCACAGGAGGGCGCAGTGCTCATCCAGGGTGGACACTCACCATGCCATGTCACATCTTGCCACCGCTGTGCTGAGAAGGCAGCTTTGCACCACCCTGCCCCTACCCCTGGCACCAGTAAAGAACTAAAAAAGGGCAAAGTTTAATATAACAAAAGATGCTTTATTTAGTGGGGAAAAGATGAAAAAGAAAGAGGATAGGCAGCTCCCTGGAGGGGGCAGGGGACTTCAGGGCTGAAAGCCCAGAGCTCTCACCACTGGCTCCTCTCTTGGGGACAGGTGTCTCCTGTCCCCAGGTGGGCGCTTGTCCTATCTGATCTGCTCCCCTTTGATCCTCACCGAGGCCTTGTGGCCATTTGGTTCCTTGCAGTGTCTCTGTGATGAATAAGTGAAGGGAGAGCCTGTGGGAAGGGCGTGAGAGCATACATGCATTATACATGTATACATGTGTGTTAGTTGATACATTGTGTCAACTTGGCTGAATCAGCTCCGGCAGATCTCAGCATGGGGGCCTCGCCCCGCAGGTGGGCAGGGCCCAAGAACTGAGAAAGGCAGGAAGCTGCCCTGCCTGGTTTCCTGCCGCCCCGCCCCGCTTCCGTGGAGGAGTCCCAGTCTTCGGAGGAGCTTCATCTTGGCAGCCGCGCCACTTTGGTGGAGCGCTGATCTTCACTGTGGTGCGCTGGTCTTCGCAGTCAGCGCAGAAGGAAGAGAGAGGCTTGATGGCCGCCGCAGCTGCTGCTCCTCCTCTGCTCTTCGTTGTTTTCTGCTGCATGAACTGCTGTTGTTTGCCTTGGAGCCAGCACAATATGGACTGAACCCTCCAGTAACTGTGAGCTAAATAAACCTTTCCTTCCTTCATTTTGAGTGTCGGGTATTTGTCCCAGCAACGAGTAAAAAGTAACTAAGGCAACATGCATAAGTATGTGTGTGCGTGTGCGCATGCCTGCGTGACTCACTATTAAATAAGAGTCCTCCGGTGTCCGTCTCTTATCACCTTTGCATTCTGCCAGGTGGGTGAGGGCAGCTGGCCCTTCTGGTAGTTGTGTTGTCTGGCGCCCCCGCTAGGTCTAGCTGGCTTTACCCTTCCTTGTCCTTCAAATTATCCTAACTGCAGAGTCTACGTAGGATGGCAGAAACCGTTTTAATAAAGCTCAAGGGGGCCTTTATCCTACCTACCCCTGCCTACAGGGTCCCCTGCCCCTGCAACAGGTGGGCAGGGCCTGAGGGCCACTTGCTGACTGTGTTCTTTGGGGAGCCCTCCCACCTTTCTCAGCCTTGTTTTCTCCTTTAGCAGATTCGGCACAAGGAAAGCTCAGATGGAGAACGTGGGCGGACCCCCCTGGGGCGCTGCAGCAGTGGATGGCCCTGCCCAGCTCACCATGCCTGGTATGTGTTGGCCTGACAGCAGAGGGCACCTTCCCTGCCTGTCCCCAGTTACAGATAAATTCAGACCTTGACACATGTGAAGCTGTGGCCTGTGGGAGCCATCCGAGCTCAGCTCCAGGCCCGGTCGGGATGGAGCATCCCCTTCCGCAGAAACAGGGCTGTAAGGTGTGCAGTACTAAACACACCAGCTTTCCTTAGACGCTCTGCGTACTGCTGCCTGCAGCTGACCCTCCAGCTCTGCTTTCAGCTGCTCCGATCTCTCTCTGGACAGCTCCAAAACCTGGTGCCTCCAGAGCACCCACAAAATCCTGTTTGCCCCATAAGGTTCTCTTTTGAACCCTGTGCTTGCTGGTTTATTTTTATTTATTTATTTATTTATTTATTTATTTATTTTGGTTTATTGTTTTTTATAGTACTGGGAATTGAGCCCAGCTTTAAAAAAAAACCAAAAACAAAAACAAAAAAACCTCCTTCCTGCACAGTAATGTTCCTACTACACACAATATCCCAGGCAGAGACCTGGCCCCAAATTTAACTTCTGGTTGCTGAGGAGCTGACTCAATGAAACAAGCAGGGCCTCCCAGGCTGAGGTGCAGGGGCGCCCCGTGTGTGGCTGCCAGGTCTCCTTCTGCAGGGGTCGCAGCTTGGCCCCACAGCACTGGGAAGCGTGGGAAGTGGCCGTTTGTGTCTGCGTGGTGGGTAGGGAGTCTGTGCGTGGCATCTGCATGCATCTGTGTTTCGTGTGGGAGATGTGCATACAGGGTTGTGTGCACACGTGATGTGTGTGTGGTGTCTGCGTGCGATGGGTATGTCTGTGGTGTGTGCAGTGGGTGTGTGATGCACGCGTGGCTCTTGTGTGTGATATCTGTGGGGGTGCAGTAGCACAGTGTTGTGCACACGTGTGTATGGTGTATACGCCCATGTGTGTGCCAGTGTGCCTGTAGACCCCACTGTTCACACCCTTGCACCAGGATTCGCCCCAGGCTGGCGCTTCCTGGGACACCTGTGCCTTGCCCTCCCACGCATCTCCTTGATTATGCAGCACGGCTGTCCCAAGGCCCCAAGTCCATGTTCAGCCACACCCACGAGACAGCGGGACGAGCTGCAGAGGAGAATGCAATGTACCAAAGTCACCAGCCAGCAAGTAGGTGACCAGAGTTTGGGCTGGAACCACTTCTGATTCACAGCCCAACCAAGCTGGGCCTGGTGGTGCACACCTGCAGCCCCAGCATTTGGAAGGCTGAGCCAGGAGCACTGCTGTGAAATCGAGGCCGCCCTGGGCATAGCAGGACTCTGTCACAGACAAACAATGCAGTGTGCTTCCCCTGGTCCCCACAGAGAGGGTGGGCCTACCTGCTGGGCTCCCATCCTGGGGAAGGACCTTGCTAGGATCCAGAGGTGAGGGGCTTGGATACCAGGATTGGAGATGGTGCAAGGAGAGCCTTCCACGGAGGTTGGGTAGGAAGCACTTTCGGGCTTTGCAGGATGAGGCCAAGCTGCAGACAGTTTGTAGGTAGCTACAGAATCTTGCAGAAACCAGGAACTTCAACACTTTATGAATCATTCTTACCTTTCTTGGCCACATGGAAATGGGTGGCAGCTGGATGTGGCCTGCAGGTCTCTGCAGGTACTGGAGGAAGTGACATCAAAGCCAACCGACAGAGCCACCAATAGAGGCAGAGACGAGAGGCCAGAGCTGCAAAGGAGATCACAGAGCAAGGCGCCCACACCTCCCTGGAGGGGGCAGAACTCAGGTCACAGGTTGGCTTTGGAGATGGGACCAAGTCCTAGGTGTGTGAAGTTCAGTCACACGAGGCCGGGCAGGAGAGAGGACCTGAGGAGAGAACACTGGGTGAACCGCCCAGTGTGAGGAGCCACATTGCACCTGCTGCCCGTCCCATTTCTCATGCCTGGGGACTTCAATGCTGGGTCCCTTTGCCCTGGTGCACGTGCTGTCTGTGTGCCCAGACCAGAAGGCTTTGTCTATGCCCCTCTCACCTGCTTACCTGTGAGCCGCAGGCACAGGTGGGCATCTTAGAACAGAATTCCACAGACCAGGGACTTCATAAATGACAGGACTGCATTCCTCAGATTCTGGAGGCCAGAAATGCAAGACCCTCCTCCCTCAGCTTCCCAAGAGCTGGGATTTCACATGGCTGCACCACCACGCCCAGCCTACTTAATTTTCTTTTCCCCTGTGGCCTGAGGATGGAATGGAGCACACGACAGGAGAGGCAAGCACCACACCACCAGGCTACATTCTGACCACGTGACAATTCTGTGTGTTACTAGGGATGCCCAGGGCTGGGAAGGAACAATTTGGGGGCTGGCTGAAGAGTTCGAGGAAAGCCGCACGGGCAGCCCTCTTAGCAGGGTATTGGGTGAGCTGTGGGTGCAACCCGAATGCTCACAGAAGTCCGAGCATGGGGCAGCGGGGTGGGGAGTGGGGCCCTTCTTCAACAGGGGCATGAGACAGTCAGCCTTCTCTTGCTCCCCAGGGCTGGCTCGTGAACGAAGAAGCCTGGTGCAGGGGTGACAGCCACTAAGCTACTTTCATTCCGAGGCTTTGGGACACTGGGCTAAGAGTATGAGTGAAGACCACGCTCGTGAAAGGTTAATGGCCCTGGCGCATGGAGAGGCGTAGGGCTGGCTCTTCCAAGCGGAGGAGGCTGCTCATTTGTTGTCTTTTCTTTTTGCTGGATCCTGAGCCAGCCTGGATCTCTCCCTCAAAAGTGGCTTCCCTTTCACTTAAGGCTTAAAACTGAAAGCATTAAGCAGCAGGCATCCCTCCTGGGTCTGGGTGTCCCCAGCAAAAGGCGGCGAGGAGCACACACCAGTGGCCCGCAGGTGTGTGTCAGTAATGGGTTGGGTGGGGACTATACGGTCACATGTTACTGATGTCCTGTCCTTCCCTCAGCTCTTCCCTGCCTTTAACCAACAGAGACTTAGGACACAGAAACAGCCCCTCTTCTACGGTCCTTCTTATCCAAGAATGTGAAATGCTCGGCCTGGCTGGGGCTGGAGGGAACGCGATATTTTTTCTCCAAAATGAAGAACCCTAATTTCAGTGTTAAAAAGAAAACAAAACTGACAGTCACATGACACTTTTAGAGACTATTTACAAATGCATCATTAATCTAAAAAATGTATATTAGCAGGATTTGGTCCTTCCCACCTGCCTACAGCCATAGCCCCTGACCATGCACGTGTACTCATTCAACCCAGAAAGGGTAAGAAAATCAGAAGTCATTATGGGTATATCCAGAGGTGCCCCAAACCTCATGTGCTTATGGGTAAGAGCTTTTGGGGGTGTGAGGACCATGGGTGTGAGTCCCTGGACTGCGCCAAGTGTTCCTCACTCGAGGCCCTGGGCAGGTGGCATGGCTCCCCTGGAAGTCCAAAGCACAGAAGCTGACTGGGCCAGGGCAGCGCAGGGCCTCGGGGAGCCAGAGCTGATGAGACAGAGAGAGAAGATGCCGAGGCCCCGCAGCGGCGTCACGCTGTCCCCTGGGCCCTCCGCGAGATGATGTCTCCCCAGCACAGCACAGTACTGTTGCGTTTGGAAGCCACACAGGGAAACACAGGTTACGTACTCCTCATATTCTTGTATGATGCCTGGCTAGAGGAGAGGAAGTCGCACAGCAGTAAAAATGAAAGAATCATTCAGTCAGGACTACGAGAGAGACTGATGGATTGGTTGATTTGAGACCGGTTCTCACCATGTAGTTCAGGCTGACCTCGACCTCACTGTGTAGCCCAACCTGGCCTGGAACTTGTGGGGATCCTCTTGCCTCAGCCTCCTGAGTGCTGGGATTGCAGGAGTGCACCACCACACCTGGCTTAAGAGACTTAGGAAACATGTATGTTTAGTATTTCCACAGTGAGCTGAGCGCCTGGAAAGGTGTTAAATTAACATGAAAGAGCTGAGTATTCTTTCCCACTGAATCAGGGTTTAAACATTGATCCCTGAGCCGAGCTTTGATGGCTCTTTTGTAGAAATAAGCCTGTCCACCATGTTCTGCTAACATCAGTGACGCTTGGCGCATCTGTGCCTTCGCAGACTCACACTGCTTAGAATCAGCTACCAGGGCAATGCTCGGCCCAAGGCCACGTGGACCCCAAGGGCGGAGGACCCCAGTGGACAAAGCTCTGTCTTTACAGAAGATGCTTTAGTGTTTGGACAAGTAGTTAGAACACAAGGGCCCTAAAATGCGTGAGGGTGTCACAGGGGCACTCGGTTGGCTCTGCTCTAGGACTTCACGCCAGTGACCCAAAAGGACTTGGCAGAATTCCTCCTCTCAGAGACAAAGTCCTTGTAGCACACTGCTTTTTGCTGTAGCCCCACGAGGAAGAGATTGCCACTTCTTCACCTGCCATGGCAGCGTTCATGTGACTGATGCACCATTTCTCCTGCCCTTAAGCCAGGCCAGGCTATAAAGCCAAGGACCCTGTGTTCATAGAGAGGGCAGCCTTGGTCCATCCTCCCTGTCCTTTGTAGGCCCCCTGTGCTCCTCAACCCAACCCTCAGGATGGATGTGTGTGTGTGTCATATGACTCCAGGACGCACACAATGAACTGTTAACAAATCCAAAGATTTAAAGTCTTCGTCACTCAGTTCCTGACTTGTAGCCACACGGGGTAAGCTGAATTTGGTGGTGCACGCCTGTAATCCTGGCACACAGGAGGCTGAGGCAGGAGGATCACCAGGAGCTGGAGTCAGCCTGGCTGTGAGGCAGGAGGGTCACCAGGAGCTGGAGTCAGCCTGGCTGTGGAGTGAGATGCTGTCTCAACACATAAAGAAAATCACGGAGACCAAAAAACTTGATTCCTTCCTCCCACCAGGGAAAGTCACCTGACAACCTGTCTCTCCTCCCCAAGGGAGAAGGATTTCTAAGTTAACAGAGATGACATGAGTCAGGAGAAGTAGAATGGTGGGAGATGTTTAGAGGCGTTCTCATTTGGGGGAATGAGCGACAGGGGAGGTAAACCTCTGTCAAACCCTTCTCCTGGAAAGAGCTCTTGGGGCAGTGTAGGGGCCATGCTTCCGGAAGCAGAAGACTTAGGTGGTCCCTGTCACCCTTTAGAGCCACAGTTGGTATCTCTGTCACTTAACAGCAAGTCCTGGGCTCACCTGTTGGGTTCTGGGACCTCCTGGGGAACAGGAAGATGAGGCCCCCATCTCTCCTGCCTCCACCAGTCTTCTAATCTGCATCATACAAGACCCCTGGGCATCAGATCCCCAAACCCAAGGACCATGTGTTAGACAAATGTCACCGGACCTTGATCCCTGGGCGTGCAGTGGCTGGAAGCCCTGTTTGTCTGGAGTTTCCAGTTGTCAGTTCTGGCCCTACCTCTGCTCTCAGTGTGCATCTGGGAATCTTGAAAGCTACTTGGCCCAGCCCAGGGGACAGGGACTGAGGAGAAGGATCCCAAGAGGTGTCCCTGGGGTGCCCCCAAGCTGTGCCAGTCACCTTGGCTCCAGCATTACTATCACCAGAGGTTAGCCTCTGCAGGGACAAGGGCCATCTGACTGGAAAGGAGATTGGAACAAAAATCACCCGGTCCCTGGAGTGGTCCATCATCCCACGCTCTCGAGAGATGACAGCAACCCCACTGCCACAGAAGAGGACCTCCAAACTGCTCACCACTTCATAGACCAAAATGGAGACTTTTATTCCGAAACATCAAATAAATGCATTTTTTAAAAAAGACACACATAAAACAGCAAAGAAAACATCAAACCATCTTTTGGAATACTACTATATCCAGCTTGAACCAGAGAGGACAGAAGTTTGAACTTTAAAATACAGCACAAGGTGACTTGAGGCAGTCTTACCTTGAAGCCAGGAAGGTGGGGGCTCTCAGCTGGCTTTGGACTGATGTGAGCAGAGGCGACATACATGTTCCCAGACAGTCACTCTGCTGCGATACTGGTACTTTCCTTCCCAGAAAACAACTACAAATACCTGCTTATAGCCACAAATGTGCTCAGAAGGAGATGGGACCCCTCTGCATGCTGTTTCTATAACAGAACTTTTTAAACATATATTTGGTAGAGGGTCTCACTATGCAGCTCAGACTCGTAGTGATCCTCCTGTCTCAGCCTCCCCAGTGCTGGGATTACAGGTGTGTGCCACCACGCCCAGTTTTGGTGGCTGGCACTGCATAACACATGACTGGCACGGAATGTGGTACTGGGTATCGAACCCAGGTCCTTGAGTTTGCCACGCAGGTGCTTAGGCTGCTGAGCTATCTCTCCGGCCTAATAGAACATTTTAAACAGTGGCATTAGTTTGCTTGAACACCAAAGACAACTCGAGCAACATGCTGTACACATGCGCACCCCTGTCACACCTGGTCATACTGTGTGGGTGACACCATGCCAGGCACTAACACATGAGTGAGTGTGACCTGGTGAGGTGGGGTGACTTTGCTCAGGTAGACCTGGCTGGGGGCAAAGCAGGTAGGGGGATGGGCTGCTGCCTCTTGTTTGGGCACCCAGGGTACCAGGCTTCCCGATCCTGCTGCTGTCTCCTGAAAGGGAAGCAGAGGACACTACTGTCCCAGTATCAGAAGTGGGGGAAAACTCTAGAGGGGAGCACATAAAGCACAGCCTTCCTTTATACGCAGGTGTCTCCGGATGACCGAGAGCCAGGGTCCCCATCAGCAGCCCCTCACATGGCTAGGGTGACAGGAGGACACATCTAGGAGTGGTGCTGGGCCAGGACAGGCTCCCTGAGGTCCCCCGGGCTGGGGTCTCTCTTGTCCCGAAGCCCAGCGCTGGGCCAAGGGCTGATCCGCCATGCTTCTGCCAGGGGGTGTGTGTCCACTCCATGCACATGTGTCAAGAGCGCGCGCACACATACATGCACACAGCGCTCACAAGCACACACAGCCTTCGCCATCCACTCACTCCTGACTCAACACGCAAAGCCACTGTCCCTTGGCTATCCCCAGGAAGGAGCTGGGGTACAGAGCAGGCAGTGACCTCACAAAACTCCCTCTGTCCCTGGGAGCAGTACCCAGTGTGGGTTTCTGGAGGGAGACTGACACACACCGCCCAGCCCCAAGGGCAGCGGGGTTAGGGAGCTCCTGGCCCACGGGGGGTGTGGGGAGAGGCCCTGCAGCCCTGCTCTGGGGCGGCCCCTCAGACTCCTCAGTCTGCTGCCAGAGTACAGAGGCCCGTGTCCCATGCTGGGGAGTGCCGTGCGGCGGCTGAGCTCTCCTGTCTAGCGTGGGCCCATCTTCGAGCTGCTGGCTTCTTACCTTCTCTATAAGGTCACTGCTAGGAGGCTACAACTTCTACAAGTCCTCCCTCCCTTTTCCTCAGAGGAAGAAGAGGGGCTGTCAGCCTTTGTCCTTCCTCCCACGGCATCAGGAATGGATCGGCCTGGTGTTCCTGGTTGCTGAGCTCAGAGTAAGCATTTGAGTGTGCTTTGACTGCTGCTTTCCTCCCTTACTCTCTCTAGAAAGGAAGCCAGGATCCTTCCGGGAAACTGAGGTTCTCCACAGGGTATAGGGCTGGGTACCATAGGATGTTGCCATGACAACCAGGAAGCAGACAAGTGCTGGGGGATTCTGCGTACTGCAGACCACTCTTTAGGGCTCTCATTGTCTTGCTCTGAGATTTGCTTTGGACCATGAGCTTTTGTTTACCAATGTGTTTTTGAAAACAAAGCCATCCTTGTTCTAATGTAAATAGGCGGAAGGCATTTCTTGGGTACACTGATGCCAGGGAGCACAGATGGCTGGTCTTAGGGTCTTTGGCTATGGGCCTCTGCCAGAGGGGTTCTGTCCATAGGGCAACAGAGTCCCCCGTGAGGCGGCCACTCACTGCCCCTCGCCAGGCCTCTCGGTCTGCTAGAGAACCAGGGTTGTCCTGGAAGAAAAGGGTTCCCCGTCCCAGGATTTGCCCTCAGGGGCTCTTTGTGCTCACAAAGAAACCAAAGCTCACTCCAACTTCCTGGCTGAGTCCAAATGCAAAGGAGTAGCAGCAAGCGCAGCAGAGGGACACGGCCAGGCTGCCACGCCACCGCGTCCTACAGCGCTTCAGATCTATGTGTGGAGGGCAGGGTGGCACGTGCCTCTCCACCCATGGCAGGGACATTTCAGTGCCACACCAAGCATCCTGCCCTTTGTTCTTATTAAAAGCCCCTGTACTGGGACACATGGTCCCAAGCACCTGACGGATCCGTGGGACATCTGTGTCACCCAGCCTTGGCTGGCAGGGTGAGAGCAGAAGTCACGGACTGGGTGGCGCCTCTGGGAATGCCCCTCTCCTTCCTCCCCTGGAGCCAGATAAACAACGAGATGAATGAGTGCCACATGCCATGAGGCATCTGGGGCCAGAAGAGAAGTCACATGGCTTTGGTCCTCACACCCACGAGCTGTGTCCCTCTCCCTCCCTCTTGTTTCTCTCTTTTTCTCTCCCTCTCTCCTTCCCCCTTCCTCCTTCCCTTTCTCTCTCCCTCTCCGTCCCCTTTTCTCTCTCTTTTGGGTCTCCTCTCTCTTACACACACACACACACACACACACACACACACACACACACACACAGGCTGGCTGTCAATGGTCCCTTGTCTTCTCTCCATCCCTAAGAGCCCTCCCTCTCAAGGACCAAGGGGCAGCGCATACCCAGGTTCCATGCCAGCTCTCGAGGGCTGGCAAGTGGCACCAGTGGTCCACATCCACTTTCATTTGCAGCAAGACGTTACACTGGGAAAGCACCTGTAACTGTGCTGTTGCGTCATATTACAACTTCATATGTATGAAAATATCATTTCTCTCTGTAAAAACTAGTTATGCAAATAAACAGACTTTATGGTATCATTATCAAAGTTTAAAAATACAGAGACATTTCCACTCAGCAACACACATCCTGTAGTTCCTCCCGACATGTGGCATGTGTGTCACTACTGGTGCATGGCTTTTTCTTTATTCTTTCCTTCTTTTTTTATCCCCAGGAATTGAACCCAGGACCTTTGCCCTCAGGTGCACTGGGCAAGTACTCTGCCCTGTGCTGCAGCCTGGCCTGGCTTCTCCCCTTGTAGATGCACACGGGGGCAATGCCCTGCCTCGCTGGCTGCCCAGATTCAGCTCTGGCCTTGCCCCCCTCCTAGTACGGCTCTGGGTGCACTCCTTCTCCTGGGCCTCAGCTTTCTTGCCTGGAGAGTGGAGAGTGGGACACCCCCCCACTGGGGCCCTGAGCCTGGGCTGGGCCGCCCACCTGCTCGCTAATGTAGGTTCCCTGGTTGCCTGGCCGGACAGGGAGGAAAGGGGTCTCTAAAGATCCAGCTTCCTGTCCTAAGGGAGGCCCAGCTCTTCCAGATCTCCTGAGGAACGGGACAGGGCAGGGCCCGACACTGGGGTGGACGGGGTCTTCGTCCCTCAGAAAGCGGGTCTGGGGTAAGGACCGTCAGTGTCTCAGTTTCTCCCCTACTTAAAGTGCTTGTTGGCAGCTGTAAAATTTTCTGGTTCCAAACCCAATATAAGGTCTGAGGAAATAAATTCCTCCAGGTGCCTTGGACAGCTGAGCAGATGAATCCATCTACAAAGCGGGGAGTAAGTATTTTCTAGAAGAACGTCAAGCATGGGCTTGGGGAGAATCCGATCCAGGGGCTGGACCCTGGCTTCTGCACTGAGCTATTCTTCCAGCTCTTCTCAATTTTTATTTTGAGCAAAGGTCTCACTAAGTTGCTAAATTGCCTCTTGGGCTCCAACTTTGCAATCCTCCTGCCTCAGCCTCCTGGGTGCTGGGATTATAGGTTTGTGTCGCCATGCCTAGCTCTGATCCAGTTTTAAAGCCCTTAGGAACAATCCAGCGTTCCCTGCAAGGGGAAACCAAGTTTCCAGCTTTCCAGCCCAGCATGGAGTCACCCCCCCCCCGCCCCGCCTTGTCCAGACCTGGCAGCCTGATGAGATGGCCTGGCCTCAGCCCTGCAGGGGTGCAGGTGGGAACCTTCTTGGCCCACACAGGTGCTTCCCCTCCCCCTCAGCCCAGGTTGTGAGCTTAGTGCTGTTCACACAGGTGACCTGGCTCCCTGGACTCTCAGGGGCCCCCAAGTCTGCCCCTTGTGCTTGGAAATGAGAAACCAAGCCGACCGCCTTCCCCTTCCTCCCGGAGCAGCCACTCCTAACCGCTACTGAAGGCCCCGTATCAATGGGACACCCGCGCTGGCCTGCGCTATCAGAAGATGTGGAGCTCCTGCTTGGTGTCGTTGTCTCCCTGTCGCCTACCTGCCTCTGCTCATTCCTATTTCTCCTTCCAGTCCATACACTAAATCTTTGTGGTTTAAAAACCATCTCACTGTGTGTAGTGAGACGCTCCGAGCTCTGCTCCAGCAGCTGTTGGGCTCCTCACCATCTGGGTTGGGCGTTGGCTTCCTGGTAAGGGGCGGCCACCAAAGTGACACAAAGTGTTCCTGCTTTGCAGAACTGACCACAGACCAAGGCCACAAAGGTCACAAAATCCCACAGGAGAAGCTGCTAGGGATGTCCCTAGCTACAAATAGGCATCATATATAAAATTATATGGACTAAGCCTTTACATAGCGAGCATATAAAAATTCTGTACATGTTCCCCTAGCTGCCCATGGTATAAATAGACAAAGAGAACGTTGTATAAAAAGGAAGGTTGTCCCGGGGTCCTGGCTGCAGTATCTACGCCAAGCAGGCTGCAGTCTCTGGTCCACCGTCTCCAGTTTCTCCAGCTGGAGCCTTCGGAGCAGCCCCGGGACTGCAGAGGTTGGAAGAGAAGGTCAGCCGTGTGCCCGCGGCGGGCTAGGTGGGCGGGGGGCCGTTGTAGTGCAGCATGAGCGTGAAGGACCGCGCGAAGTTGTTGGCCCGCGTGCAGCCGTGGGCCTCCTCCCCGGCCGGCAGCAGGAAGAGCAGCAGCAGGAAGAGCAGGAGTAGCAGGGGCAACCAGAGCACCGCACAGCACGCCTTCCGGAGCAGAGAGCACGGGCCACGCCACCACCGCACCTGCGGGACAGACACAGCCGTGAGCGACTCCGAGCGCTCATCTGCGACAAGGGGCTGCTGTGAGGTTTGTCAGAAATGACGATCTCTGCTGTTTTCTGCCAACCGTTCAAGGAGCAGAAAGAAATAAAATCACAGGTTGCACCCAGCAGATTCATAACTCCTCTCCTGGTGTAGACACAGTCCCCAGCCCACGATGGTCCTGTACAGTGATTTTTCATTTCACAGTAGTGTGAAAGCCAAAGACACTCAGGAGAAGCTACGCTTTGAGTTTCCTTCTGTGCACGGGCTGCAGGCATCTCCAGTGGCGGGGTGATGGCAGTGAGCCGCAGCTCCAGGTGGGCCTGGAGAGACAGAGCTGGAGCAGCCGTGCTGCAGTGGGCCCTGGGGGACAGTGCGTGTGACGGGTGCATTTTGCTCATAGGACATTTTTAATTGGTAAAGACATGACCCCATCGAGCACCGGCAGGAGGCTACTTACCATGGCTCTCGAAGTTAGTCAACATCTTTAAACCTCACATTTGTCTTCTAGAAGAGGGGTAACAATGGCAGCCTTCTTACAGAGCTGCTGCTCCAGCAAAATGTGACAGAGTGCCCAGCACGTGTGGGCGCCCATGCAGCTGTCCTTGCCAGTGTGCATCTTGGCATCACTCCCACCTAAACCATCACCATCCCCAGCCACCGCTGTACACCCCACCACCATCAACTCCTCCCCAACCTCCTCATCCCCTTTCTCCTTTCCTACCTGGTCATCGTCACATCACTTTGTTATCCTCACCATCATGGTCACCCTAAGGTCAGTCTCACAGGCCCCAGTACCTGGAAATGTCTCTGCTGCATGCCCTACCATGTGTGCCCGCAGCTGTCCCCCAAGTCCTGCAGGAACTGGCTGGGTATGGCTGCCCTGCATGTTCCCACTGCCAAGGAAAGCAGAGGCTCTTGTAGCCAGGGTGTGGCATGGCGTGGAGTTCGGCTCCTGGTCACCTGCAAGGCAGGCTCCAATCTAGACCCTGTCATATAATAGCTGGGTGACGAGGACCCAAATCAAAGTGTGTTTATGCCGCAATCAGAAGGGTGCCGAGTCCTACCCTTGGTGCTGTTAGTCATGGTGCTAGTACTTTGAGCATGTGTGCTACTAGCGCTCCAATGAAAACAGCCCAGTGCTGTTACTAGAACATATCTGCTGGCTCCTGTAGACCAAAGGCTCAACAAACACCACGTCAGGGACGGGGGCAGTGACGGCAAGCATCACGGATACTTGGGATGGTGGCAGTGGGGCTGGATGGAGATAACTGTGGTGGTCGTGGTGGTGATGGTGATGCCGATGAGTCTTGGTGACGCTGGGGGTGGGGATGGCCATGGTGATAATGGAGTGGATGGGGCTGACCGTGGTGATGGTAGTGACTGTGATGGTCTTGGAGATGGTGACCATGGCGATGGTGATGATGACAGTGATGGTGATGACGGCCATGGTGTGGGGGGTGGTGGTGACGGTGGTGAGGATGCTAATGGTAGGATGACGGCCGTGGTGTGGGTGGTGGTGACTGTGGCAATGACTGAGGTGATGGTGGTTATCATTGTGGCGATGATATTTATGGTGAGGATGATGGGCATGTTCGTGCAGGTGGGCTCTTAGGGACGATGGTGACAATCGTGGTGAGGGTGGTGTCGATGGTAGCTGTGGTGGTGATGATGGTGGTGACAGTGATGGCAGAGGTCATGTCTGTGGTGAGGCAGTGGTGGCGGTGACCCCGAGGATGGTGAGGAAGGAGCCATGGTACAGGCAGTCACCTGGGAAGCACTGAGTGGGCTCTGGACTCCCTCTCTCATCTAAGCTACCTTGCTCACCTTCCTGCCCCAGCTCCCCCTCCAGACCGCCTCACCCAATGCTCTGCTGCCAGCCTCCAGGGTTCTCACTCGGCCAAGTCTTCAGACACTGACTGTGGGAACGCGCTGGCCCACGCAATGAGCAAGCGCTCTCGGCTGTATTTATCCAGCAGTGACTTCAGGTGCAGGAGGGGGTGACACACTGTTTAAGCAAGAGCCTGAGCTCCTGGGGGAGGTGGCTGGGTCCCTGCTGCTGACCGGGAGGCACTGGCCCGGCTGGTGTGGGGCTGCCACTGCCCGGGGAGGCCCTAACTTGACTCAGTGCATTTTGTGACCACTTCGCCTGACATCAAAGCTCTGGCTCATGCTAGAAGAGGGAAAGCGGACTAGGCAATGGGCTGCGTGCCCGCCCCACCCTGGGTTCTGCCACCACAAAGCCCTGTCACTACCACTGTCCCAAGTGGGGGGGGGCTGCTTTTGCCTGCTTTTTCCTGTCTACTCTTCTCTTCTGGGAGCAGACACTTGACCTACTCAGGTTAGCGGCTGTTGGTCGCAATCCTCTAGGAAAACACCTCCGAGGCTCTA
Source organism: Octodon degus (assembly GCF_000260255.1). Taxonomy (NCBI): domain Eukaryota; kingdom Metazoa; phylum Chordata; class Mammalia; order Rodentia; family Octodontidae; genus Octodon; species Octodon degus. The sequence goes on from NW_004524646.1 coordinate 7,658,073, forward strand.
AAGTGTGTTTGCGTTCACAAGTGTTGGCAAAGGGCAGCACTGCTGCCCGCCAGCCACTGCTCCTGAGTGCTCTCCTCCTCACTTCAGGGCCCTGAGATCTGAAGTGCTCCTTAAAATAGAAACGTTGAATGACCTTTAAAATAAAAGACATTTCAATATGCTTCTCAAGTGCCCAGGACACCTGAGCTGTCTTCTAAGAAACCACAAAGACTAACAACCTCAGCCAGGCAGACGGGCAGCTCCAACAAGGCCCACAAGCTCCCACTCCATGAAGGCTGCAGGGATCGGGTGCCATCAGCCCCCAGCTCCTCAGAGAGGACAGCACTGTCGCCTTCCAATGCTATCACTCTGGGGAGAGCCAGAAGTGGCAAGGTGTCAGATCCAGCGAGTGAGGAAGATCAAGATAGAGCATAATGCTGTCACCTGACAGAAATTGCCATCAAGCTGTCAACAGGGGCCTGGAATGAACAGCACAGGGTTGAGGCTGCCTGGGACTCTGCTCACTTGGGGGTCAGAGCCAGCAGGGCCCGGGAAAGCCTGGGGCTCCGGCTGTGACCAGGGAAGACCCAGGTTGCTTGGTGAATCCTGGGGTATCAGGTCCAACTCTACTGCCTCTGTCCCCACCCATCCTGGACCCAGATCATGATGCCACATGTCAGAGAAGCCACAGGCCACTTCCTCCCCCGAAGAAGATGGCCATGGTGTTAATGCCCGGGCTCCGAGCTAGGCAAGGTGGCACATGCCTATAATCCCAGATGACGGATTACATATCTGAGGCTGAGGCAGGAGGTTTGCAAGTTCGAGGCCAGCTTGGGCAACTTAGCTAAGATCCAATCTCAAAATACAAAATAAAAGGGCTGGGATGAGGCTCAGTATAGAGCTTCTATAGGGTCCAACCCTGTCTACTACAGAAACAAAACAAAACAGAACATGAAAACAGGCACATGAGTGTCCCTATGGTGCCTGGCATATACTAGGGATTCCTAAAAAAAATCATAGCTTAAAAAAGAATCATAGTTGCAAAGCCAAGTTATCTTCTTCCTGGAAGCTGGTTAGCGCTTTCTGAGCTTCTATGTCAGGGTACTCCTTCCCATCTAAGGCACCACTGTAAGAATGCCATCATTTTTCTCCCACCTAAGAGAATCACAACCTCATCAAGATTGAAAACAAAGTAGAGAAAGCGGACACAGCCTCGGGGTGCACGACCAACAAAGGGGAAGGAGGAGCGGCTTCCCAGAAAGGGGAGGTGGAGCCAGTGGATGATCTCCTGCCCCATCCTGGGCCGCAGCCAGGCCTTCGCTGAGAACCTGAACCACTGGCTGGAGCCCCTAGACTGGAGTCTAAGTTCACACCATCCAAGTAGTCCAACAAGCAAACAGAACACAGCCTGCAACCAGCGACACCTCAGAGGAGACGGGAGGAAGCGACTTTAAACATTCCCTGGAAAAACTCAATTGTAACAAGCAGCCCAAATGCCACAGAAGGGAGGCTGTGAGAGTGGGGGCCTTAGAAGCTTAGAAAGTGGTCAGGCACAGAGCGCATGCGCGGCAGCCACGCTCGAGGTCTGCCTGCTCACGCGCGCTATGGGAGGTGGCTGCTGTCTGCACTGGCAACTGCTTTGAGGCGCCTGGGGGCTGGCAGCATCAGCTGATGCCCCTTGAGTCAACATGTGCCTAGGGAAGGGCGGGGCTTTAGTTAACCCCCAGCCTGACTGCATCTTGGAAAGCAACAGCGTCTTGTGTGTGGGGGTGCTGGGCAAACACTGGGTGGCACGCGCCTGTGAGCACGTGGGCAGCTGCAAATTTAATAAATCTTAATGATCCTGTTTATACAAACAAGCAGGCTGAAGCCAGTGACGTAGCCGAGCTGTCAATGAGTTGGGGCTCGGAGAGAAAAAAAACTACAGAGGAGCCACGGCTCATAAATAATCGGCGTGGGGCCGGTTTTTTTCTTTCCTCTGCACTAAAAATAACGAATGGAATGTCTTGAAGTTGGCAAGACTGCAGCCTCTGCAGATAGCACTTTACTTTCTACATGTCAGCAGGCCTGAGTGTGCAATGTACACATGTGCACAAGTGTAGTCACATACGCGCACACGCACACTGGAACTAGCAAAAAGTAACCTGAGGACTGGGACAGTTTGGGCCCAAAGCGACCCCCAAAGCCCATATGTCATGAGGAAGTGAGAACAGGCCCAATGAGTCACAGACCAGTACTGCCACAGCCCTGATTCCAAACAAACCTCTCCTCTTTAGAAGCTGATGAGCTCAGCTGCTTTGTGACAGTGACAGAAAGCTGATGAACACAGGCAAAGCAGCAAAAGATAACAAGGAGCAAACCAAGGCAGGATTTCACCCTGAAAAGTGCCACCGCTCCTCTGCTCTCAGAAAAGAAGGGGCAGTGGGTGCAGAGGTCTCAGTCCTCCTTTACACAGGGGCTGAGCACCTACTGTGTGTCGTGCATTGTAACAGGAACTCTGCCGCCTGTTAGCTCAGGGACTCATTCTGTGCATCAGAAGGCCGTGGTGAAGTGACTTGCCAAAGGCTTCAGGCTGAAACTGAACCCAGAATCCAGAAAGCAGCAGTTCTCAGAATGTGGCCCTCAGCCTCCTGCTGGAACTCATCAGAAAGGCAGATTCTCGGGCAGATTCTTCAGACCTCGTGGATCTGAACTAGTAGGCATGGGGCAGCAGTCTGCTTTTCACAAGCTGCCTACACCAAGGCTTTTGTGTTGCTCCCTTCTGCACAGCAGGCTGGGGTCTCTTAGCTCAAAGCCAGCCATCCCAAACTGTACAGCCCACTTGCTCTAAATGTAGCCTAAAGCAGAGAGCACGGCCACCCGGAGCCTCTGGACTGTACATGCACAGAACCATGCCCAACACTGCTGGTGATGGATGAGCTGAAGCTCAGGGTTATGAAGCCCCTGGCCGTGGTCACTTTCCCCAAGCTCAGAGAGCAGAGCCTCTCACTGTGTTGCTGGGTGCAAGAGGCCCCTGGTGATCGCCCTCTCTACCTGGCCAGGTGGGCCATCTAGGGGCATAAGCTGCTGCTCTCCTGCTCAGGATGTGACCCAAGTGTCTAGAACAGAGTGTAGCACCAAGGCAGCACCCAGTGCCCATTGGCAGAATGAATGAATGGATGCATCGATGAATGAATGAGAGGAAGTGCCAATGAGCACACCACACCAACTCGTTTGCTATAGGCTGCAGGGAACTTGAGCCCATTCCCACATTAGTAAGTACTTCTTTGTGCAAGGCCCCAGGGAGGGGACCCAGCTATGGCTCCCACACGGGCCCTGGCCTGGGGCTGCATAGGTGGGGATTTGCGCCCAGGGAGGGCTGGATGTGCTGGAGCTGGAGGCAGCCCGGACACCTGGCCCTGGGCCCCCCATTTCCCAGCAGGAGCCACCAGTCTGTGGGCCACCTGACTTTTCACATCTTCTTCCCTAATCCAGGACCGGCTTGTTACACCTGAGAGAGAACCAGGGCGTAGGCTATAGGAAACCCCTCTGTCCATACATTATAGTATATGTGAGCTTCAAAATTAATTCCTGGAATAAACAAAGTCAGCCAAGATAAAGTTCCATTTCAACAAGCAGCTTGCTCAAAGCCACAAAGCTAGGGTCTGGAGTACATCCCCAATCTGGGGATGGCCCTTGGGCTTCCTGCAGATTCCACACAGGACACTAGAGGGCACCAGCAGGCCCACTGGTGTACACATCATAGAGCGCACAGTCTCTGGACCAGCAGACACTGGGCCTGTGTTGCCCTGGGCCAGTGTGTGACAGGACAAGAGTGTTCCCTCAGAATGGCAGCAGTGGTGCCAGCGATGTGCACCTGCCTTTTCCCAAAGCGAGGAGTCCCTGCAGCCCCCATGACTCCCTCCAAGACATGATGTAGAAGGTTACAACAAGGGCGTTGGGGTCTGAGGACAGGAGTGGTAAGTCAGCTCAACTTGCCGCCTGTGTCCTGGGCCTAACGCAGAAACCTGGATGCCCTTCGAGGGTCTGCAGGAGGCCTTTACCTTCCTGGGATGGAGCAGTCTGGGCTCACATGGTGCAAGGCCAGCAGAGCCTGCCCAGAACAGTGACGATGTTACTTATTCCTGTCATCTCGGCGCACGCTGCCACTGCCCCAGCTGCACACCCCATAGGGTGGCTCTGAACAGTCACAGAGTACAAGGTGGGAACATCGGCCAACAGCACCAAAGGCCTCTGCCATCCTTCCCCAGGGGCCACCAGAGCCCTGCACAGCCTCTGTCACTGAGTGCTCATACGGTCACCTGGAACCACCTAGTCCCTGGGAAGACCTGCTTTGTTCCTGTTGTCACAGCACTCATTAGCAGCTCCCTTGTCTTTCCCCAGCATCTGTTCCCAAGTGCTCAGGGCAAAGTGTCACTTCTCCATCATGTCGCCGTCATGGCTGTGTATTCTGCCCACCTCTGCCAGTTACCCCTTCAAACCTACGCTTCTGACTGCCCACAAATGCCTCCCCACGGAAACTTCTGGAAAAGCCAGTACCCGCCACCAGCTTTCAGGCTGGAGGCCCTCCAGTGGTTCAGGCAGATGACAACTCTTACCTTCTGGAATCTACTCTGCTCCCCTGGAGAACTCGGCAACTGCAGGAGAGGAAAAAGGGGGAAAAATAAGTGAGGTGAGCGAAACGTAAATCCCAGCAGAGCCGGTAATGGAAATTCATTTTGTCAAGGGAGTGTTTCTCTAAAATTTCTGGTCATCTGGACAGCCTGAGCCAGCAGGGCTCGAGTTTAACAAGCTTTTTAACACACTCTGGGCCCCTGGGAGTTGGTCTGCCAGAAAGGCCTGGCGGGGCCCTGCGGCCCACTGGGTAGGGCTGTGCTGACCCCTAGTGGCCGGCACAGCTGCTTCGGGGCCCAAAGTGCCTGCCAAGCTGGAGCTGGGCTGGCGTCTGGGGTCTGTCCCCTTGCACTGGGGTTGCTTAAGCTCCGCACCTCCCTGTCCTCACTGGTTCAGGTGACTAACAGGTATCTTGGTATCTCCTTTGTAGCGTTGTCACAGGGATACAGCACTTCGCAGGGGCTATTATTACTAGGGAGGCTGTTGGTACTATTTTCTGTACCAAGCACAGCACCCAAGAGAGGAGTGTTGTGCTCAAAGTTGTGCAGAGGTCAGCACAGAGGTGCGGCTGGACCCCAGGGCTCCACACACACAGTACAGTGGTGGGCTTGATGCCAGCTCTGCTGCTGCCCGGCAGTGTGATGTTGGGCAGGCACTTTGGCTGCTTGAGGGCGCTCTCTGGGGACAGGGACACAGCTGCCCCAGAGGAGCAAGCACGCCTTGCGAGCCAACTGTGAGGTTCCTGTGTGTGTCGCTGGAACTCTGGCCTGGTGAGGAGGAAGGAGGACCCGCGCCTCTCCCCGAGGAGTGGCCACCTCAGCCTAGGACGGAGGTGCCCAGGACCGAGCACTGCAGGTCAAGCTGTCTCCCTGCTGTGAGTGGGGCCAAACCCGAGCCCTTCCTGGGGCTCAGCACCCACCAGCAGGTGGCCAGCATCCTTGAGCTTGGACTTGTACAGCATCCAGCGGTAGCGCAGGTCTTCCAGCTCCTCAGAGGCCGCCCTCGAGGGCCTGAGATGAAGAAGAGTCTCAAAGAGATGCTGGCCCTCTGGGACTCGCGCCTGCAGCTCCTGCAGGGAGGGCAGTGTCAGTGCAGCCCAGGTGGTCCAGACCGCCTGAGTTGGCTAGTAGGATGTCAATCAATTGCCACTTGGTAGTGTGGCACAGGGGTCACAGACAGAACCATGGGGCCCTCATCTGTACAGACTGAAGCCACAGCTAGCTGGCGGCTGCTCTGCAGAGTGACAGAGAGGCTTCTGTGGACACTGCCCGCTTTCAATTCTGACACCCAGGGCTGTGTCCTCCCAGGGGCTGGCCCTGAGGATTGCCACTATCATAAAGGTGATCACAGGAGAATGCGCCTTTCTGCTGGTATTGCTGAGCCCCGGGCCAAGTGCTGTTGGATGAGGCAGATGCTGTGTGAAAGCAGAGTACTGTGTTCACCTTATTCGGAACCCCCAGAGGTCGCGTGAGGGGGCAGATGAGGGCACTACCTGCAGCCACTGGACAGAAGCCCCATCTTTGCACCCTGGCTGTCCCAACCCACAGCTGTGCAGCAGAGAACTCTGCCTAGCTCCTCAACGCCAGCTAGGACACAAGCTGGGCAAGACCAAAGGGGCTGACTGAAGAAGCTTCAAGTCATTCTGACCCAGCCAGACGCAGGTGGAGGTGTGCAGAGGGGTAAGCGCCAAATCTGGGACAGCAGGGGTGGCTGGGAGGGGCTTCCTGGTGACAAGCCACACAGATATATGGGCCAGATCACCCGAAGATGAATTACTGAAAACATTTCAGAGCCCTGAAAGGTTGATGGAAGAGTAAGGCTTGTCAGGCTGAAAGGCGGGAAAGGGAGAGTGAGGGTGCAGCTCAGGGCTGGAGTGCTTGCCTTGCATGCTCAGGCCCTGGGTTCCATCCCCAACACCCCAACACCAAACCCAAATAACAGCAGCAAGAACCTGGGAAAGGATGGGGATTCTGAGGAGGAAACTCTGGGTCCCAGCTGCTTCTACCTCTAGAACAATCTAGAAGAAACAACTATGGAGCAGACCTGTGCTTCTGGCAGACTCACAGTGGGGTATGCAGGATGGCCTGGGTTCTGACAAGCCCGTCCTCCCTTAGCGGAGACCCCGAGAGCCTCACCCTCAGAGTAAGGTGAGCCAGAAGTAAACCTGGGCTTGCGTGGGCCTGCAGCGTGGCTCTAGGTCATCTCAGAGGTCCAGGGAGCTATAAGCCTTGCTCTCGGATTCTGTGGTCTCATCCTAATAAAGCCCCTGTCTCTTGCAAGTAGCCAACAAAACCCCTTGTGGAAAAAAGAGATTATCCTAAATCCTTGACTGCTGTTACACATATTTTGTCAAGCACAATGTCCAGCACACAATCAAAGCAGCTTTGTACAGACACGACACCAAGAACAAGAGGAAGCAAACACCACACCCAACAGAAACCTTCTGAAAACGCCTTGAGACCCGGAATTACGAAGCAGCTGTATTCGCTGGGTTCGGTGAACTGAAGACAAGCTTAAACATTTCAGCAAGGGTCTGGAAGCAAGAAAAGTGACCCCCAAAATTGCCAGCCAAATAGATATTCCAGATCTCATCCTTACAATGACAAACGCTAAGAACACGATAGACACGTGTAATAGCAAGTGAGATGCAGCCAAAGAGAGAATTAGTAAGCGAGAAGATGGATCAGGAAAAGACACTCAGAATACAACGCAAAGTGACAATCGCTTCAAAGCCACACGAGAGAGGCAGAGTCATAAACTCACAGTGACAAAGAATAATAATATCAGTTTAAATGACATCAGAGAAAAATAAAAGGTAACAAGGAAGAGGCACAATTTAAGGTATAATGTCAGAGAATTTTCCAGAGAGAACCTAGACCATGGATTCTGAAATTCAAATGAATCTCAAGTACAATAAACAGAAAGAAATCCAGACCCTAGGGTACCATAGTGAATTTCATAAAAATAAGGAAAAGGAAAGGTAGGCCGGGGCCTGCTTGCTAAAGGTCTTACACGATAAGCTTTGAGTTTGAGCTCGATGCTGAAGTGCTTCCACTGGGAGGGCAAGGGCGCATTTGTGGCTGTGGATGAACCACAGGTGGCTGTAGAGCAAGCTGGGACCCAGGTAGTGGCCCAACAGGGAGAAGGGAGGAGAAACAGAGCCTGCGCCGCGGTGAAGATGGGCAGGGAGAGGGGCAGAAAGGAAAAGTGTCCAGGAGGTGGGTGGGATCAAGGCGGCGAGGGGGCGGCAACTGCCTGCCATTCCCTCCCAAAGTCAGGTGGAAACTTAACTGCAGATGCAGCAGGGTGAAGGAGACCCTCGAGGGGTGACAGGGCCACGTGAGGTACAGCAGGGCCTGGCGCCCTGACCTGGGACTTCTCAGCCAGCACAACTACGAGCCAAGAAATCGCAGCTCATTAGAAGTTACCCAGTCTCCTGCAGCTGCACAAATGGACTCTGGGTAACCACGCGTAGGAGAGAAGAAGGAGATGTGGCAGGCCATGAACAGAAGTGACCCTGGATCCCCCACTCTCACCCCACCCCTGGACATAACCTTGCCCTTGGTGACCACCTTGGTGTCCCTCTCGCCAAGTGGTGGAGCCTGCTTTTCCTTCTTCTTGAGTCTGGACTGGCCTTGTGATTTTACCCAGGAATGCCAGGGCAGGTAACAACCTGGTTCAAGTTTGGGCCTACAAAGGCCTTGCCTGCCTCTGCTGGGTCCCTCACTGCTCCGAATGAGGAGCCCAGCAATGTGTCTTGGCCCCTTGAAAGGGCAGAAGCCAGGGTGAACTCAGCCAAAACTGCCAAAAGTTAGAGTCACAGGTTAAATAAATAGCTGTGCCTTTAAGTCACAAGCTCTGGGCTAATTTGTTACACAGCAACAGCTAACTGATACACAGGAGTCAAAGGATTAGTGGCGATGTTTTCTGAGTAGGAGCTATAGAAGGAGGTTGACCGAATAGATGAACAGACGTAAGGAAAAGTTCCAAAATATCTGAATGTAAAAACATTTAAAAAGTCACTATTTACACACGAGGAAGAAAAGGCTCTCAAGCGCTCATGTGTATCGTGGTTCCCTGCGTGAGAAATTCTGGAGAAGCTGGGTACGCTGGCGCATGCCTGACAGCACAGTGCTCCGGGAGGCTGAGGCCTGAGGCTCTTGAGGCTGAGGCCAGCCTAGGGCGACTAAGCAAACAAAGCCCTATCTCCAAATTAAAAATGAAAAAGGGCTGGGTGTAGCTCAATGTGAAGGCCCTGGGTTCAACCCGCAGTACCACCAAACAAACAAAACAAAACAAAACAAAACAAAGCAAAAGAAAACACCACCAAAGAACTCGCTGGGGCCAGCATGTCTGAAAGATCGGCGCCAACTCCAGGGGACAGACCTGTAGCTTTGCCTCTCTGGCCCTCACGTCCTGGGCTGACGTGGCTCTCATTGCAATAATTCTAACCAGCTTGGATTTTTCCTCCTGCAGCCACTGCTCGAAGTTGCTCAGGAGCTGGGAGAAATCTTCACGGCTGCCTTCATCTTCCTCAAGCAGATTTGCCTGCAGGAAACATGTGACAAAGTGACAAAGTGACAGAGGCAAGCAAGGACAGTTGGCCCTGGGGAGGCCACCAAGCCAAAGGGGAGGAAGAGGGCAGGATTCCCAAGGGTATGGCAAAGGCTGGGATGAGGAAGAGACCACCGCCACATTAGGGGCCAAGAGCATCCTTGTCACCTGCCTGGTCCCCATGGATATCACCACCCTCCTGTCCAGGACAGTCCCCTGTGACCACCCTTGTGCCAGGCTCTCTCCACCCCCAGGCGTGGGCCCTACTGGCCTCCAGATGTCAAGTGGCTTCCCTGTCCCCTACGCTGGAACCTGCATGGGTCTCGGGCCCTGGGCTTCTCCCTCCAGGTCCTGCCACATCATCCCTCGCCTGGACCGCACCGCGCTCCCTCCTCTCCTCCACTCCCACAGATCCCTGTGGGCTCAGCTGACACTTCATCACCCCTAGAAGGGCTTTCCTGCCCGAGAACTGGGTCACAACTAGTGACCCAGCTCTACCACAAGCTCCCGGAGCAGCGGGCCTTCTGCCAAGCTCTGCGCTTTCCACAAGCCACCAGCCCAGAGTGCGCTTCAGCGCTCCTCAAGCTGTGCATCCCAGGCAGCAGCCAGGGTGTCCCTGGGACACAGCGAGCAGTGCAGAGCCGGCAGGTAAGCAGCTGCGCTGGGTCTGAAAAGCTCTCGGAGGTCAGCACGTCACTCACAGAGACCCGCCTGCAAGCCCTGTCCTGGGAAGGTAGCAACCCTGGCACAGGTATCTGGATGCAAGCCAGCCTTCAAAGCACAGGGAATGAGCAAGTGGAGGATAAGTAACTTTGTTGCTTTTTTTTTTTGATACAGGGTCTCACTCTGTTGTCCAGACTAGCCTTGAAATTCTGCCTGCAAGAAATCCTTCTGCTTCAGCCTCCTAAATAGCTAGGTAGGCGGGTGCCATTATGCCCAGCTTGATGATTTTTTTTTTTCTTTTTTTTTTTTTTTTTTTTTTTTTGAACAAGTGATAGTATTCTTTTCAGCCTGGCTTAGCTTTTTAAAGGCAGCTAGGGAAAGTGAGGAATGATACCATGCAGTTTTCACAAAATATAGCCATATCACAAAAACACGTCTTCTTGGGAGATCCAGGTTTGCAGTCTGGGGCCAGTAGGAAGTTTTCCACGACTGTCCTCCAGCAGGGTTGGCTAGAGCTGCCCAGGTGAGGACCAGCACAATCTACGGGACCTTCCAAGATGCCCGTGAGCTGCCCAGTGGCCTGGCTCTGCAGTGGCACAAGTAAGAAAGGATGTGTCCACGTCCCAGGGGCTGGGAAGTGGCCCTTGGCAGGGTGGAGGCTGTGCAGAGACTCTGCTACGTCACTTGGGCTGGATCTGACCTGTCGGAGGCTCCACCACAAAGACTCACCCGGCGCCAGCGTCTGGGGATGGGATCCAGGGGGTTGATGAGGAAGCCTGACTTCGGGATGTTGTTGGTGAAAACCAGCTTCTTCCCAGAGTCCACCTCTGTGCTTTGCAGCTGCCGGTTTCGGATGAGGCTGGGAAGACAAAGTGTGCCCAACTCGAGACAAGGACCTGACGGGGACCACATAGTCACAAGAGCAGTGACAGTATTGGGACTGCAAGGTGGTGGGAGATCTTTCAGTCTCACTGTTAACAGCCAGTCAGTAGCGACCCTTCAGGCTGGCCTGAAGGCTCCAAGCCACACCCAGGTCTGGTTTATTCCATTAAATCCACATGGCCCCCACATGACGAAGACACTGAGGCTTGAGCTGGGATGGTTGGCAGCCAACTGCCCATCTAGGACCCTTCCCGGCTCCTCCTACCCCAGCAGAATGACCAGCTGGTCCCAAGCATACAGACACCCAGGCGCCAGGCCCCACCCTGGCCCAGCCATCAGCCCCAGGACCCCGCAGGCCCTGGGCACAGGCTTACCTCAGCACCTCCTCTTCCAACAGCCGCAGGGTCTGCCAGGACTCGGCAAGCTCCCTCAGCTCCTCCTGGACCTCGGCCGCGCCCTCTGGAGAAGACTTCTCCATCACCAGCCGGCCGTGCGCCTCTACCAGGGCCATACCGGCCTCCTTCTCCGGGAGCTCAGCCAGCAGTGACTGAGGACAGAGATGCCGACACACAGTGAGGCCTCAGGCATGGGGCATGCACGTCCCCCTGTGGGAGCCTCGGCCAATGAAGCTGCTGGGGCAGGGGGCAGGACAGGAAATCACCACCTCACCTCTATGCCAGCCTCTCGGGCCTCGGCATTCCACGGGCCCTCTTCCCCTCGGTGCAACTCCAGCGTCCGTGTGACCGTGGTGACCCACTGCTGCAGCTCCAGGAGCTGGTGGCTGAAGGCGCAGTGCTCCCGCACACTCTGCTGACACCTGTCCACGAGGTCCTGCGGCCACCCCAAGGCCAAGGCTCTGAGCTGTGGCCTGGGCAGAGACCCCAGGCATCACCCCAGCCCTGCAGGATGCCCAGCCCACCTGGACCCTGGCCCCCACCCAGCACCAGGCCACAGGCTGGGTCCCAGCTTAAAGGCATCACCCAGGAAGGCCACCTCTGGCACAGCACACCAAACCACCAAGGTCAGACGAGGGTGGATGGTTATGGCTCTTGGCCACACTTGGTGTGAACTACACAAGCACATGGGCAGACCGTAGGCGGCATCTGGCACACCCAGCCCAGGTGTACCTCTGACCCGGCCACAGCCTGCTGGCCTGAGCCCCTCGCCTGTACCCAAAGATGCCTGTGTACTGTTGCCAGGTGTCTGGTGACACAAGACTGGGTGGGGCGCTCCAAGGTGCAGTTGGCGCCACATGCAGCAAGGCGGACAAACTGCTGACCATCAGGGTTAGGGCTGGAAACCTCACCCTAAAGAAAACACCCTGTCCTCTTAGAGGGGGCGGGAGTGGGGACAAGGGGTGGGGGAGGCTAGATGACTGCACTGTCTCAGGGTGCTGGAAACACGGATCTGTTAAATTCTTAGATTCTGCCATGTGGCACACTCAGATGGCCCCTCCCCAGGAACACCCTTCTCTAGGACGTTCTCGAGCCAGCCCTCTTCCTTGCACCCTGCCTGCTGTCTGCCTCCTGGGCCCTGCCTGCTGTTGGCTCCTTGGCCTGGGCCCTGTTCTTCTGCCTCCAGGGAAGGCAGGCAGTGTACCCAGAAGGGTGGCCTCACTTCATCCTCCTGGTCACCCTGCCTGGGAGCCTGGGAGCCTCTGGCCCAGGGACTGCTATTCCCGTTCCCCAGCCCAGGGCCTCGTGGCACTGTGCTGACCACCAAAGGCCCTGCTCTCCTGCATCCTGAAGGTACTGAGGAGTCAAGAACACCAGACAGGACAAGGAGACTTGGCACCCCTAGGCTGCAGAGAGTTCTGCACGTGTCCTCAGCCAGCTACCAAACGGTCCTTGGACCCACTCCACTGGTGCCACTGGGCTGGTCCTTCCCGGCCCTCGGACCAACATCGGTCCTAGGCTGGCTGTGCTTTCTGCTGCACAGCTGTGCTGTGAGGCTGGGATGTGGCCGGGGAGACAGGGCCACTGACACTCACTTCAACAACAGCCAAGTATCAAAATAATAAGGGGCCAGGCGTGGTGGTGCATGCCTGTGATCCCAGCACTTGGGAGGCTGAGGCAGGAGGATTGTTGCGAGTTCCAGACCAGTCTGGACTACATGGTGAGCTCAAGGCCAGCCTGAACTGCATAGCGGGATCGTCTCAAAAAGACAAAAATAAATAAATAATAATAATGGACATATCTTTCTTTAAAGAAGGATGAAAACCCTAAATAAAGTAGACATTGGAACTGGAATGGCACCACTGCAAGGCCGATGAAGCGCCCCTTGTTTGTTACAGGAGCCCCCTGCTTGACACTGGGAGCCGCTTGCGGCTTCTCAGGCTCCTGGGGCCGGGGCTGCTAGCTACCTTTCTACCCCCACCCCGAACCCCAGGCCAGCAGATGCTCATGGGTTCAGCAGAATCGGTGGCTCTGACCAGGCCCCGGGCATCCCTGAGGCCAAGGGGCTCCCTGTGTTTCTGGAGACCATGGGGGACAGTACAGCTGCCATTAGAGGGGTGGGGATACCACACTGAGGGAGGGCGGTCAGACGGTTCAGCGCTGCCCCACGGCCCACAGACGTCCACGGGGCTCACACACCTGCTCCTGCTGCCCCAGTGCTGAGCTCCACAGAAGCGCTGCCTCCCCAGGAGGGGGCCGCCCGCAGAGCCCGCGGCAGGGCTGCTTTGGCTCGGTCACAGTTTTACACACTTCTGCAGCCTGCAGCCCAGCTGGCAGTGCCACAGGACGTGGCATTTGGGTGGTGACAAGCAGGAGGTGCTTTTTTCTGTCATTACTCCCTTTCCCCAGGGGAGGCCCCAGGAGGCGCCTTTTTCTTTGGGCCAGGGTCTCACTGTGCAGTTCAGGTTGGGCTTGAGCTCATTATGCATCCCAGGTTGGCCTCGACCTCATGATCCTCCTGCCTCAGCCTTCCCAGTGCAGGGGCACCTTCTGACCCCTTCCTGATGCCTCAGCACCTCCACACCGAAGGACATTGGTCACATTTACTTGTACAAAGCTCCCTTTTCTCTCCTGAGCATTGAGCTGTCTGTGAAGTTGAATTATATGGTCCATGGGTTCAAGCCTGTAAAGAGCAGGGTGAAGGTGGCGAGCACTGCAGGGGATGTTCCTGAGGCGTGACAGCTGCAGCCCAGAAGGCCGACCCAGACCTCTATCCCCTCCAGTCTCCGCCTGAGGCCTGGAGTCTCGGTTGCAACCACCTCTCCAGTCAATTTCGAGGAGCCTGGGGTTCTACCCCAAGAGAGCGCAATCAATCCTGCATAAACCCAAGAAAGTGCTCGGGCGGCCACTAGAGGGCGCTGCCGACGAGGCTTTGTGGTTGCCAAGGGCAGGGAGCAAGCGCTGAAACCACAGCTTAGGGGCCTGCTCCCCGCTCAGCCTGGGGCCGCATCACCACTGAGCGTGCTGCGCTCTCTGACAGTGCTCTGGCATTCATGCTGCCTCCGCCCTCAGCGCCTAGAACAGCACCCTACATGCAGGAGGCGCTTAATAATCCTCGCCTGTTACATAAATGAAGAGAGGTGGAAGGAAAGAAGGGAGGGAGAGAAATAAAGGGGTCAGAAAGAACGAAGGATCTGAGTGCTGCGGTGGCCAACCTTAGTCCTGGCACTTGGGAGGCTGAGACAGGAGGATCACTATGAATTCCAAGCCAGCCTGGGCTACATATTGAGATCCTCTCTTGGCATCCCCTTCCTCCCTCCCCCCCCCCCCCCCGGGGAAAAAAAAAGGTATGAAGGAAGGAGAAGGAGAAAGCCCTGGGCACATAGGAAGGATTCCAGGGACTGGTACTTCATCCGGATCTTACCTCCAGGGACCTGCGCAGGGCCTGGTAGTCAGAGGAAAGCTGGTCCATTTTGTGCTGGTGGCTGGAATCCTCCCGGACAAGACACCTCACGGCCTCTACCTGCGCCTCCAGCTCCAGCCCCTCTTCCTGCAGGCCCTGCGGTGCAGAGAGGAACAACGTCGTCACCTGCTGTGCAGTGGACGGGGTAGGGCTCTGTGTACAGGGTCAGGGTTCCTCGCACTCCCCCACTTCCGCGGCCCAACCACGTGACTGGTCTGAGAAGCCCATTCGGAGCACTGATGAAATTTTAAAATCAGGCAAAAATATTCTAGAAATGAAAATCAGGTCTGTGCACGACCAGATGGCATCTCTGGGGACAAATGCACATCTGGACTTCCACGCGGAGCCCCCCTCTGGCTAGGAAGAATCTTGTCCTGGTTTCAGCTTTAAAGCCCCATGTACAGTGTATCCCTGTCTCCCAGAGCACACTCTCAATTTATATGTGGGTCTGTGCTTGGGTTTTAGAAAGATAATCACAGTATCACATGCACCTTAAAAAGCCGCAAAGGTGGGGGCCGGGGAGATGGCTCAGTGGAATAAGCGCTTCCCTGGCAAGCGCAAGGGCCTGAGTTCAATCCCCCGTTCCGCAAAAAAAAAAAAAAAGCCGCAAAGGCTGGAAGGTGGTGGTGTGGGTCTGTAATGCCTGCATTCGCGAGGCTGAGGCAGGGGGCTCGCCACAAGTTAAAAGCCCAGTCCGGGGCTGTATAGTGAGGTCAAGGTCAGGCTGAGCTACAGGTGACTGAAACATATTCTCACTTTTAAAAGTGGCTTACTCCGGGATGGGGAGATAGGTTGGTGGTTTAAGTGCCTGGCGGCCAAGCGCAAGGACACTAGTTCAATCCCCAGTACCACATGCCGTGTGGGCCAGTAGGTGTGCCAGCCACTGAAACCGAGCGTGGCGGTGCACAGCTGGGGGGGCTGACACAGGAGGATCATTATGAGTTCGAGCTGTGTAGCGAGACCCTGCACCAAATAAATAAAAAAAGACTTTAAAAAGTGGCTTATTCAAAGGCCTGTGGACTCAGTACTTTTTTAAATAAATACCGTTACACTTAGAAACTAAGGGGCAAAGGAAACGGTTCTCAGTATTTTGCTAGGGCTAAGCCTCAGTAGTTCGGTTCAGTAATTCTTACCATTAATATGTGCCAGTAATTGTAGCAATAATAAAAAAGAATCAGCAGGTGAGAAGCACTAAAGGCCTTGCTGAAGCCAGGACCCTCCGATAGATTTAGTCCCCTGAGAGGAGAGTCTGCTTCTGCTGGCCACAGGAGGGCGCTGCTTCTGGATACACCAGGTCCCCCCACCGCCCCACCCCTTACCTGCAACCGCTGGAGCTGGGCCTGCTTGCCTGGCAGGTCCCGCTGAAGCCCTTTCTCAGCTTGGAGCTTGGCCTGCAGGTCCAGCAGCTTCCTCTGCAGGGGCACGAAGGCAGCCCCAAAGTCCTTGTGCTGAGCAAGCAAACTCTGCAGCGAGAGAACAGGCCGCTGGAGCTTACGGGCTTCCTCCTAGGCGCCCCTAGGAGCTGGTGCTCCGCCGCAGGCTGCATTCTCCTGGCCAGCTCTACTCTAGTGCCACCTCCCCGAGGAAGCCCATGGGCCAAGTGTGCTAAACTGTAGAACCGGGCTGGCCAAGCCGCTGCATCCTGCCAGAGGCCTGTTTGTGTAAACAAAGTTTTATTGGGACACGGGGCGCCTTTTCATTCTCCCCATCCCTGACCACAGCTCACCGACCTCAGCCGCAGACTTGGGGTGGGAAAAGCCTCCCCTAAGCCCCCAGGGCCCGGCCGCCCACCCGCCCCCTCACCTGCAGCTTGCCCTTCCTCCGCAGGAGGCCGCTGTGCAGCGCATCTCTGTCCTGCGCGCAGCCGGCCACCCGCTCCAGGAGGCCCGCGGCTCTCTCGGGGCCGAAGATGCCGCTCAGCAGATCTGGCTTCAGCCGCAGCGCCGCCAGCTGCTCCTGCAGGCGGGAGCTTTCCGCGAGGGCCGCCTGCGAGTGATAGGGCCTGGGTGAACCATGGAGTAGGGCCGGAGGGATTCGGGACCACTGGGGGGCGGGGAGCCGCCACTCCATGATGTGTGTGGGGTGGCTGCAAACCCAAGTGGAAATCCCAGCTGGCTGGACTGCAGGGCCTGCCCCACCCCATCACCTTTTTCCCCACCCCCAGGGCGGTACAGGTCTGAGGAGCATGATCCCAGGGGACTCCCCTATGGGCCACCTCAGGTAGCCTCCACGCAGCCAAGCCTGCATAGTCCAGGCCCACAGCCTCCAGAAAACCGGTCTGGACCACATGCCAACCCAGCTCATCCTCACACCCCAAAGCCTCTCATCCCCTCCAGCGCCAGAGCTGGGCTGCCTCTCTGGTGGCTCTTGGTGAGAGCTTTGTGCTTCTGTAACTGAGGGTCTGACAGCTGTCTCTGGCCTGACTTAAGATCCTGAGCAGAGTACAGGGCTGGGAGCAGGACAGAGACCTGAGGCCAGGCAGGTGGGTAGCTGCAATCTCTGTGGAAAGTGCCTTGTTCCTAAGCAAACCCTGAGCACTGCTGGGTTCATAGCAAAGCCCGAGGAAATCAGAGAGGGCTCCCTGGAGGAGGGAGGCAGCCGACAGCTACCTCCAAGGCCGGGGAAAATTCTAGAAGGATCTCATTGTGCTCACAGCTGATTTGGTTGCACTGGGGCTTGACAGTGAGGACATCTGGGTGTGACAAGCTGCCCCCTTGCCCAGGAACAGATGCTGGCTCACAGGAAGTAAGAACTTGGGCCAGCGAGTCACCATCGTGCATCTGGATAGGTTAGCTGGGAGGCCTGGGGCAGCTGGGAGCCTCGGTTTCCTCTTTTGCGACACAGGCACAGTTTGTGGGATTGTTACAGGGTTTAAGTGAGACCACAGTGCCTGACATCCAGCGAGCACACAGGAGAGACAACTTCCCAGCTACAAAGGGCTGGACAGAGTCTCCCCAAAAACATACAGCGATGGTGTAACTCCACCAGTACCTTGGGATGTGCTCTCCGAGGACAAGCTCTGTGCAGATTTGTACTAAAATAAGGCCCCCAGAGGGGTCCTCAGCCAGCTTGACCAGTGTGCTTGCCTAAGGGAAGCTCTAACCACAGACATTTTCCAAAAGAGAAAGATGCCAGGACACAGGGGAGAGGCAGCCACAGGATTTGGAGGGGGAGCGGGGGGGGGGGACAACTCTGTCACCAAGGGTGGCCCAAAGGCTGGAACCCCCCAGGAACTGCGAGAGGCGGGGAGGGAACGCAGTACCAGACAACGCGGTCTTGGACTGCTGGGCTCCAGCCATGAGACTTCTGCTGCTTGAAGCTAGCCAGGTTTGGTGTTTTGTTAAGGCAGCAAAGCCCATCTTTTAGGGCTCAGTGCCTTAGTTCCCGAGGAGCCTGGCAGATCCACAGAACATGCTGAGGCTGAACGCAGGAGCCAAACCAAGGAAAGTTAGAAGGGCGGCCATGGTGGTACACACCATACCCAGCACTCTGGGAGGCTGAGGCAGGAGGCTTGGGAGTGGAAGGTTAGCCTGGACTCCTCAGCAACTTAGTGAGCTCCAAAATTCAAAAAGGGTTGGGGATACAGTTGAGGGCAAGGGCTCTGAGTTCAATCCTCAAAGAGCTGGCAATTTGAGCCCTGGCCTATGGAATCCACCGCCGGCAGACAGCAAGGGCAGTGCAAGGCACACTTGCTGATAGCTGCAGCCAGTCCCGCCCCACCTGCAGCGGTGGAGGCCCCCAGGCCACCTCCAGAAAGACAGGACTTTCCCCTCTGGCCTTGCAGAGGTCCTGGTTTTTGTTTCCAATCCCCTGGCCAGAAGGAGATGACAAAACCTTGGTGACAGAGCAGGGAAAGTCCTCAAGGGGAGGTCAGGTGGGGCTGAGTCAAGGCCTGGCCCTGCCCCATGAGGCAGGACACGTCCCCCTCCAGGACCCAGGGACCGAGATACACCCCTGGCTTCTGCCTCGCTCAGCTGTCTCTAGAACCCTGGTGCAAGCAGGGGTGAGAGCGTTAGCCAGGAATCTGCCGCCCACACTTTGGCCCCAGCTCGACCTCTCCAAGCGAAATGACCTTGAACAAGCAGCCTCACTTCCCTGCAATCCATTCCTCCTGTGAAAAGAGAATCATGGCAGGCAGGGAAGCCGAAACCTGTAAGCAGAGCTGTCCAGCCCATCTCAGTTAGGACACTGAAGACCTGGAAAGAATGGAAAGCTCCATTTGCGGATGCACTAAATGACACCTACTACAGGATGGAAAACTGCATAGCTGCTAAAAAGACTAGCTTTCCTGTGAGTGATTTCTAAGTGGTACCTGAGAAAAGGCCTAAGGTGTGGAGGAAAAATATCAGATGAGACTCCGTGACATGACTCTAAACACAGGGAAGTTCTAATTAATCAAATCTCCTGTCCCCGAGTGACCAAGCCTCATGGAAACATCTAGATGGACTTTATCATCTAGATTGGGGATGTTCTGACCCAAAGTTGACGTCTGTGGCACACATGAGGTTCACCGTGGGGAGTCTTGAGGAGTACCCTAAGATCACCGTCAACCTTGGAACCTGGGGAGGGGGAAGGGGGCCCGCTGGACTCTCGGGAGAAGGGCCACGTTCTGTGACATAAAACAATGCAGAGAGCCGGGTGTGACAGCCCACACCTGTAACCCAGCCCTCCGAGGCTGAGGCAGCAAGTCTGCCACAAGTCCCAGGTCAGGCTTGGCTACCTAGTGAGTTCAAAGCCAGGCTGAATCTCATAGCATACCTTGTCTCAAACAAAACAAAACATGAGAGAGAAAACAAATTCTCCTTCTACCATGAGCCCCAAATGGAAAATCACAAGGTTAAATGCTGTAAAATTGGCTTTGAATATGGCTGAGTAGTTTCCTCAAAAATGAGTGGGTGCCAGCCCCGGTTAATGATTCTCCAGCAATACCAAGCTGGACAAAAAGGTCTCAACATGTCAACAGTGGCCTGTGGCTGGTGGGATTGTGGGGCTGTTTTCTTCTTCAGAAACATTTATGTCCCCCGAGGATGGATATGGACGCCTTTTATAAGGACGATGAAAATCAGTGTGAAGGGGGCTGGGGATATAACTCAGTGGCATAAGCACCTGCCTGGCCAAGCGCAAGGTCCTGAGTTTGATCCCTGGTACTATAAAAAAGAAAGAAGAAAAAAAATAAAATAAAAAAGAAAATCAATGCTAATACTGGGCACATTTTGTGTCCCTTCTCCCTCTAGGAATCTCTGGATACAAAAGTATTGGATGAATTTCAGAGCTCAGTGATAATAAAACATGGAGGATGGACAAATTGGGCCTCCAAGTGGCCAGGCACTGAGGCAGAAACCACTGGCTGCTCGTCTCCCCGCTATTCTTCTGGCTTTCTCACCGAACAGGCAGCATCTTGCTTTGGAAGCAAGGTACCCAGGCAGGGATCCAGGTACATCATTAGTATCAGCTGTTCATAGCAATCCCATCATCCTCGGCCAGGGATGGTCATGTGACCTTGTGCAACCAATGAAATGTGAAAGGTGTGTGCCAGGGTTTCTGGGAAGGCTCTGTGACAGTGGGCATGGCCATGGCAGGAACCCTTTTGTCCCCATATAAGAGATGCTGTTGCTTATGGAAAGATGCCTGTGTGGAGTAACAGCAGCCACCTGGGGCTGGAAAGAGAGACATGGCTTTGCCCTAGAAAGACCCTGGCTATGGTGACACTGTCTGGTGGTAAGTCAGCCCGAAGAACTCTGCTTTAAGCTATCACTGTCAGGATTTTTGTCGCTTGTAGCCACAAGAGGAGGGATGGTCTGAAACAGAACTGCTAACGCTGCCCCAGAGGATGGCCGATACTGGGTCCCAAAGTGGGGTCCCTGGACACCTCCAGTTGGGAGCAGGTCCACGAGGAGTCTGGGGTCATACCATGCTTCACCTGCTACCCATACGCTAAGGATGGCCTTTGTCACTGACAGCAAGTAATGTCACTTACTGTGCACTGTGTCCCCAGGAGCAGTGAGGTCAGCCCAGATATCAGAGGGCCCAGGCACACAGGTGTCCCCAGGAGGGAGCCTGATACCACACGTCAGCAGGGAGCCACCTCAGCCCCCGAGGCTGCCACCCTGGCTGAGGCGGGCTTACCTTGATCTGGGGCAGGAAGGTGTGGACGGAGGGCAGGTCTGGCAGGCTGTCGGTGACATCCAGGAGCCGCTGGGCCAGGGCCCGCCACAGCTGCACATCGTGGAGGGGTCGCTGGAAGTGCTGCCACAGCTCCACCCGGGTGGCATTGCGCAGCTTGGCACTCTTCCCCTTCATGCTGCAAGCCCCAGAAGGGCACAGATGAGCGTGGAGAGGGGCAGGGCGGGGTGCACACAGCGGGGGCAGGGAGCAGGTGGAGGTGGGAGGGACGTGGGTGCTTTGGGTGACAGGCTATGGCCGTGTGCCTCAGGGCTGCCTGAGCACAGAGCCTGGGGTTCCCTGAACAACCCTCCCTCCCCCGGGCTCTGGTACCAAAGATGACACGTGAGCGGGGAAAGGGATGGGAGCCTGAAGTCAGGCAGACCTGCCACGTGACTTTGGTGACTTAGTCATTGAGCCTCAGTTTGCTCACCTGGAAAGTGGGAACACAGGGCCCCTCCCACAGTGCCCCTATGAGTACCTATCGAGATAACACATGGAGATTTCTCCCAGGAATAGAAGATGAGTTAAGCAAGGCATGATGGCACATGCCTGTCATCCCAGTAACTTGGGAGGCTGACACAGGAGGGTCTCCACAAGTCTAGGCCAGCCTGGGCTACAAGTGAGTTCAAGACCAGCCTATACTACATAATGAGACCTTGGTCTTCCCACCGGGGACATTGAAAAAAAATTAATTTAAGTTTTAAAATGGAGTAAACAGGGCTGGGGAGATAGCTCAGTGGATTAAGCGCTTGCCTGGCAAGTGCAAGGGCCTGAGTTCAATCCCCGGTTCCGCAAAAAAAAAAAAAAAAAAAAAAAAAAGGAAAAATAAAATGGAGTAAACAGCCAGGGATAGAGCTACACATCATCTGCCTAGCAGATGCAAGGTCCTGAGTTCGATTCCAAGTACCAAGAAATCAAATAAAATTAAGTAAATGACAGACATGTGAGTCCTTAAAAAGTTTACTCTGTCCCAAGAGCGTTTGTGGGTTTGGATGAAGTAACTGTGAACTTGAGCTAGACTTGTGCCAGCCCCGAGCAAGGGCCCAGCATGGTGGCCTGATGCTGAGGCTGGGACCTCAGAGGCCTGCAAAGGAGCTGCCCTCAAGCAGCCTGGTGGCCTGGCCTCGTGACCTGGGACTGAAGGCCCGAGGGGAAACTGTCTCAGCCCTAGATTGGTGCTGTCCTCCAGGAGCCAGCAAAAGCCTGTCTGAAGATAGTATCATGTAGGGCCTGATGTCCCTGTCCCTGTCTCTGTCTCTGTCTATGTCTCTCTCTCTTTCAGACAGGATTACATTATGTAGCCCAAGCTAGCCTCAAAACTGGCAATCCTCCTGCTTCAGCCTCCATAACCAGCAACTGATTTCTACAAGTAACCTTTCCAATAAATTTTTCACAGTAGCTGGGAATGGTAGCGCTAGCCTGTAATTCCGGCACTTTGAGGGGCTGCGGCAGGAGCACCACCAGTTTGAGCTCAGCCTGGGCAATTTAGAACCATAGTGAGACCCTGTCTCAGAATAAAAGATAAAAAGCTCTGGCAATGAAGACCAGTGGAAAGGAAAGGAAAGGAGAGGAGGGGAGGGGAG
>NW_004524646.1:7680508-7688627 GCF_000260255.1 Octodon degus
GAGAGGAGAGGAGAGGAGAGGAGAGGAGAGGAGAGAGGGAACTCTCCAAGTAGTAATTTTTAGTAACTTTTCAAATACAAGCGCAGTGCCCTGACGTGGATTCCCAGCCCCAAATCCTCATGCAGAGAGGGTGGAGGCCAGGAACACCCTGGGCCACTCCACCCTGCTGTTCTGAACACAGGGAGCAGACCCCAACCTTGCCCTCGCTCAGGGATCAAGGCCACTGTCCTGTCTCACAGGTGTGAAGCCTGAGCACCACAGTGGCGAGAGGGACCCACAGCAAAGGTGGGGCTCCCCACCTCCCTTCCGGGGAAGGCCCTTGCCAGCAGTGGTGTGTGGAGGGCTGCAGCCACCGCTTTGTGCTGGACTCTGGGGACGTGCCAGGTTCACATGCAGCCCAGTGCTGCCGCACAAGGCCTGGGATGGGCTCGGTGCTCTGACCATGCAAAGGGCCATGGTCCCAGACAAGGGCTGGTGTTATCTGCTGCACAGCCCCCAGGGCTAAGTGACATTGAGAAAGGGGACCCGAGGGGTGCACGGGCCACCAGCCAGGAAGAAGTCACATTCAGGCACCTCTGGGAACAGGATACAGAACAATCAAGAGGGACAGTGCTGAACCCAAGCAGGGACCTGTAATTGAAGTCCTGTGTTCCCGGGGCCCACAGCCATCACCCTCCGTACCTCTTGTACTCTTGAATGGCGGCCACCACACTGTCACAGAGTGGCTGCAGGTCAGGGAAGGCGACAAGCTCCTTCAGCTGGGCCTGCAGCCGGTCCACCCGTGGCTCCTCAGAGGCCAGCGCCGCCCGCGATGCCTGCAGGACAAGACAACCCCCAGGGGGTGATGAGGCTCCTGCAGGGGACACTGTGGGTATGCAGGGCCTGAGCGTGACAGCCCTGTGATGATTGCAGCCATCCTTAGTCTCCTCATGACGGGCACTCAGCTTGTCTACAGTGGCTGAGGAAACTCAGGTCCCAAAGACCTGAAAAGCCAGTTGAGTGTGCTTGAGGCCTGATTCAAGCCTCCCATCACGCTCAACAGCTGCCAGCAACCACCCCAGGGCCCATGCACCTGACAGCTCCGAGGCCTGGCTGCATGCCACTTACCGAGTAAAGCCTCCAGCGGGCCACCAGCTCTTCTTCAGTCCCTGCTGCCGATGCCATCGCTGAGGGCTCCAGCCCGCCCTGGGCCAGCCTCTGGAGTCCCTTCCGGAACTCTCCAAGCTCGGCCTCCAGCCGCCGCAGCTGCTGCTCACGGGCACCCTTGGATGACAGCAGGCCCTGCAGCTGTGCCTCCTCCTCCTCCCAGAGGACCCGCTGCTTCTCCAGGGCCTTCCGCATCTCCTCCAGCTCCCTGGCAATTTCCTCCGCGCCCATGGGGGAGGTGTTCTGTATGACGCCCACAGAACACACCTCCAGCCTCCTCAAGGACGCCTCACCCTGGGAGAAGTCCTTGGCAATGTCCTGCAGGGGACGGGGACGGGTGACAGGAAATACAGAGACAAGCAAAGGTCAGCACCAGGAATACCATACGGAGTGCTGGAGCTGAAGGGGCCCAGCCAAGGGGTGGATTGTGCCCACAGGAGCTGTACTCCTTCCCAAGCCTTCTTGCAGCCTCTCTGGCCCCAGCACTTTCTCCATTTGTTAATCTTCCTTTTCAACAAACATCAGCAGGCAGCACTATGGTGCCTACCAGAACCTATCAGCACCATTTGGATTCGCAGGGTTTATTTGCATGATTATCTACTCAATATGAACAGTATCACTTTTCCCATGTACTACAGTGATTTCAGTTTTTTTCCTAAATAATGGCAGTATGTTCTTAAAAGGTAAGGCAAATTAAAGACAAATATGAAAGAGGCAGGCCCAGTGTGGTGCACAACTATAATCCCAATACCAAGGAGGCTGAGGCAGGAGAATCATTTTGAGTTTGAGGATAGCCTGGACCGCACAGCAAGTTCAATTTTAGTTGGACCTACACACTGAGACCCTGTCTCAACCCTAAAGATGCACAGGTGCCTTACAGTTGTGGCCTTGGATTACTGAAGAGCCACATGCTAGTGATAAGGTCCAGAGCGGACACCGACCTCCCAAGGACAGGCCTGATGGCCACGCAGGGCTCTTATCCCTGGTGCTGCTGACATTTGGGGGGATGTCATTCTCTGTTGTGGGCGCTGTCCTGGCTGGTGCAGGGCTTTTAGCTGCACCCCCGGCTTCTACCCACAAGCGGCCAGTGGCAGCGTCCACCCTCAGCTGTGACAGACAAAACTGTATGTGGATGCTACCACGTGCCCTGCCCTGGAGACCTGTGGTCCCCAGGTCCTGTTGTCAAATGCCTGGCTGGCTCAGAGATTGCCATCAAGCGGAGAGCTCCCACTTGCTTGCCCAGAACCCTCTGACCTGAAGGGGTATCTGTGTGTCCAGGATGCTGCACCTCACAAGGAAGTGACCTGAGATGCACCGTCGGCTGGGGACTGCGGAGCTCACCTGCAGCGCAGAGAGGCGGTGCTCGGTGGACAGCGGACAACCACCGCCCGCGCAGGCCTGCAGCTTCTCCACCACCGCCCTCAGCCACTGCTGGAACTGGTCCACGCCCGCCTGGTACTCCTCGTGCTCCCGGACCACCCTCACCAGCAGGTCCACACGGTCCTGTGGAGGAGAAACCACACCCACCGTGAGGGTCCCCAACCTTAGAGGCCAGCAAGGCCACAGCTTGCCTGGATCTATGTCTGCCTCTGGGAGCAGATGTGTGAGTGGGCGCACCAGGGACGTAGTCAACACTTGGCTGATCCCTGCACCCGAGACAGAGACCAGGGCCGGCCGGCCTCTCGCACCAGTATGTGCCAGGGGACTCCTGGCTTAGAGATCCAAGCATGTTGACCACAGACACCTCGTCGCCTTCACAGCTGGCATTCTTCCATTCCTGTCTGAGGAGTGCACGCCAGTGGGGGATGATGACAGAGATAATGAAAGCGATTCTCCAGTAGGGTGTGGGGTGCACACCAGTGATCCTGGCTACTCAAAAGCCTGAGACATGAAGACTGCAAGTTCGAGGCCTTCCTGTGCACATTAGGGGGAAGACTCCATCCCAAAATAAAATAGTAAGTAAAAAGGGCTGGAGATGTGGCTCAGTGGTTCAGCCCTTGCCTGGCATGCACGAGGCCTGGGGTTGCAGTCCCCACGACTGCAGGGGGGAAAGAAGACCTTCATTTTGCAAAGGAGAGTGAACCCAAGCGATGGGCGGGTGAGACGGGGAAGCAGAGAAGTGAAAAGAATGCAGCTGTGTCTGCCAGGAACCAGCTCCCCAAGCAAACGTGATCATCATGCACGAGTAGCACTTTGAACAATGTAAAGGTCCGAGCAAAAAAGCCTTGGAAAGAAGAATCTGAGCTCCTTGAGGGCGCCTGACCCAGGCCCCCAGGGGCTCCCCTTACTATTCTGCTTAGGAGGCCTCAGAGAGGTGAAGGTCTCCAGGAAGGACAGCCTGAGACACAGAGCCAGCAGGCAGGGCTGGGGCCAGGCGCTTCCAGCAGGGCTGCACAGGGGTCCCCAGGGCCTTCCTTGTGCAGGCAGCGACCTCACTGCTCTGGCAAAGCCTCCCCATTGGAGACAATCCCACCACCTCCGGGGGCAGAGCAGTGACACCGGGGCATTGAAAGCGCCCCTGCTAGGTGCTCCTCAAGGCCGGTTTTCAAAGTGTCCCTCATCACAGCTGTCTCCTTACACCCCTCTGCAGAGCCCCAGGAAAGCCCTGAATTCTGGCAGGAAAACCAGGTCCCCACCGGGCGGCGCTGTGGCCTCACCTGGCTGTCACATATCCCCCTGTGCCCTAGTCCCCACTGCCAACAAATCCTGAGCGGCGGGATGCAGGGCAACAGCACAAATAGTGCCCCAAGCAGAGAAGCATCGATGGCTGAGTCACTGCCTTCCCTCTCCTGCTCCGTGCCACTGCAGCGGTGCCCCAGCAGGTGCCCAGCTCAGCACCCATGCCACTGCAGCGGTGCCCCAGCAGGTGCCCACCTCACCAATCATGCCACCGCAGCAGTACCCCACCCAGCAGGTGCCCAGTGTACCACCCATACAACTGCAGAACCCCAGCAGGTGCCCAGCTCACCACCAAGGCCCCACCTTCTTCCAACACTCTGTCCTCTTCCATAGACTGAATCAGCCACTTTCCCTCCGTGTTCCCAAAACACCGGGATGCTACTCGATCTTGGTACCCATCCACCAAACTGTCACCCACTGAGGCGACCAGGAGGTGCCCTATGGGTACCTCCATGCTATGTTCTCTGCCCGGGCCCAGCTCTAGGCAGGCCCTGTGCCTTCCTGGGTGTTTGTCTTTGGATGGGATTTTTATAAAAGTAAAGAAGAAGAAACTTGCATTGAATGGACAACGCCTACTCTCTGTGTGGCTGTTCTGGTGAGCTTCGCTTTATCTAAAACTCCCAACCCTCCAGCCTGAACTGCACAGTGAGACCTTGTCTCAAAGAGAGAAAAACACATTTAGCTCTCAGGCTACAGCAAAGCAGAGGTGAGCAGGCCTGGTGCTGGCGCTGTCCTCTGCTGACTCTGGCTTTGGCCATAGAGGAGGACACACCCTGCCCCCACCCTACCCTACTCCTACCCTTCTGTGCTGCTAAGTTCCTGGTGGGAAGAGCAGATGGGCAAGGGGGTGTGAGAAACATCCCAAGCAGCGATTTCTACACACTTCCCCTTCTTCCAGATGCTCCTCACCAAATCTAGAAATATTGATCCAGATCTAGAAATTAGACCTTTGCAGCAACAACCACAGTGAGCAGGACACTCTGTGTGTGTGTGTGTGTGTGTGTGTGTGTGTGTGTGTGTGTGTGCATATGTGTCCACATCCTATCTCCTCTTTGGACTTTGGTGACCCTCAGGAGCTTGGTGACTCTACGACTCAGGAGAAAGTCCCTCGGGAATGCAGGGGGCTGCAGGCCTGCACATTCCCTGCGGCTTAGCTTGCATCCGTCAAAACTCCCCAGTGTCCCATCTGGGAAACACAGGGGTGCGGAGTAGCTGCCGGCTGTGCTTGCCTCCCTGGGCCGCTGACAGTGATGAAGGTGGCAAGGAGAGGGATCAGGGCATGCACTCCCTCTGAGGAGTGGCATGGCAGGGCATTGAGCCAGCTGGGGCGGGTGCCAGGCACGGCAGTCACAGCGCAGTCCTGCCTGCCGCCAGGGTGACAGGATGACGAATGGGCCATGCTCCACCTCCTCGTTAGACTGAACAATTAAGCCATCTGGACCAGCAGAACTGTCAAGAATGTCAAAACCCATACAATTAAGGAGGGCTGAATGGATTTATGTCCCTGCAAAGGGCGGAGGTCGTAGGTCTAACTTGGCCTCAGACTCTGGGCACTCCTGCTACAGGGCCACCAGAGGAGGAGGAGGAAGAAGAGGAGGAGGAGGAGGAGGAAGCTGCTATTTGCAGCAGTGGATTAAAATCAAATAAAAAGAGCCTACAGCCCCAGCCTGCCCTTCTGCCCTGTTTCTAATACTTGGCATTGCTAGGTGCCATTTTTCACCTCTAGCTTAGCCTAGTGCCCTAAGCAAGGATCTAGGGCAGTGGGGGGGGGGGAGTCACAATCAGGTGGCAGAGAGGTGACCAGGCCTCACAGTGCCCACCAAACCATCCCACCCAGAGCTAGCAGAGTACCCTGGAGCCAGGGCCAGTACCCCCAAACCTCTGGAGCCAGGAAGAAAAAGTAAGCGTCCACGGGCTTCCACACACAGATGAGAAGGCCAAATGGACTGGCTTCTCCATGTAGGGGCCAGCACCCCTGCACGGGGCCCGAAGTGACCGGCTGCTCTGGCAGCAGGGACCGTCTTCTCCATGCTAGTGCTGTGCCTCAGCAGGCCTCAGGAACCCCCAAAGCAGGAGCCCCAGACATCCCCATTCGCTACTGCCTCTGTGCTGCCAGCCCAGCCCTGGGAAATGCCAGAGCCCTGGCCTGGCTCCTGGGCACAGATGCTGGGCCCAGGACCCCAACCCAAGGTGCAGAGGAGGTGGACCCCACCCTGGGGCACCAGAACTCCTAGATCCTCCTGCTGGGCCAAGGGGCTCTGACCCGTGACTGTTTTAATCTTAAAAATGAGCCCAGGAAAAGCTTCTTCATCTACTGCATGAGAGGGCTGGGAACAACTGAATGAGGTCAGAGGCAGAGAGAGGCAAGTAAAGCCAGTACTCGCCGAGAAGAACTATAGCTGCTAAGGCTTTTTGCCTTCTGTGTCTGGAGTCTCCCAAAATGACATCTAGATTTTGCATCGGGGAAGAACTGGGGCTCACCTGGCACCCCACACACCATCTCCCCCCCGCCCCCCGTCCCCAGCACTAGGGGCTCCGTCTGAGAACAGGCACAAGCATCTGTTCGTGCAGAGCCGCAGGGAGCCCCAGGGCTGGGCCCCGTCCCGCCTAGGCCTGAGGAGAGGGTTGTTCGCCCTGAGCCTGCTCTGCCGCCTGGGTCCAACCACACGCAGCGCTGCTACTATTCTTGCTTCTGCGGACAAACGAGGGCATCTTCTGTCTCCCTTCAGTGCTAGGGATTGAACTCAGGCCTTTGCACACATTGGGCAAGGGCCCCACCACTAAGTCATGCCGCCTGCCCTTTTCATTTTAATTTGAGACAGAGTCTCACTGCTCACTTAGTTGTCCAAATCAGCCTCAAACTCATAGACCCTGCTGCCTCAGCCTCCCAAGCAAAGGCCATCCTTTGCATTGAGAAAGCACCGGTCAGCTTTTGAAAGCTCGCGCATACCTCACTGGCCCTCCAGCCTGGTCCTGGCAGGGGAGCTGCCCCGGGGCACACAGCAGGGGGCGGCAAGCCTCCTTCCCTGGCTCTCAAGGGCAGAAGGGTCCTCCGCCTCTGCCTGGCCTACAGCCTATTTCCTTTGGGATGAAGCTGCCAGGACAACTAGCACAGCACCCGCAGCTGCCAGCGGAGCAGGAAGACACACGGAGCACTTAGGACCGCGGAGCACACACCCGGGCAAGGGACACCCCACGGGCAGAAGCTGACGCCACGGAAACAGGCCGGGTCGCACTCTGTACCCATGTCACAGCTCTCAGAAGTTGGGCCAGACACTCAGGCTGGAGCGGGGTGGACTTGGGTCCAGGGGCCCAGCGGAAGGCAGAGCCCACAAGAGTCCCCTACCTCATCCCAGGAAACACGCGGGTCTATCGCCACCACCTGAGAAGGGTGCTATGTGTTTCACATCAGGTTTACAAACAAGCAGCCAGGCGTGGTGGTGCACGCCTGTCCTCGCAGCATTCAGGAGGCCGAGGCAGGAGGGTCATCTTGAGTCCAGGGCCAGCCTAAACTACATGATGAGACCCTTCTCAAAATGACAAATACACACCACCAATCGCCTTTCAGAATGCAGAGCCAGGGGTCTGTCATACGATTTGGAGCAGAGAACCCACTCAGTTCAGGAACTCCTGAGGCAGCACACGGGCCCAGCCAGGAGTCATGCAGGGAAACTCCCCGAGAGCCCCGCCACTCTAACAGCAAGCTTCAGCCAGGGCTATGAGGCTCACACCGGGAACACCAGCTCCTCTGGAGGCACAGGCAGGAGGATCATGAGTTCCAGGCCAGCTTGGCCCATTTAGTGAGACCCTGTCTCAAAATGAAAAATGAGCCAGGCAGGGTGGTACATGCCTGTAACCCAAGCACCCCAGGGGCTGAGGCAGGAGGCTCACAAGACTGAGATCAGCCTGGGCAACTTAGTGAGACCTTGTCTCAAAATAAAAAAATTTAAAAGCTCAGCGTGAAGGCGCAGGGTTCAACCCCAGCACAACCAAAACAGGAAAAGGGCCCAGCTCAGGGCGAGGCTTCTCCAGAGTCAATCCGCAGTACAGCAACATTCAAGGGGCAGTGTCCAGCCATGGCGTGAAGACAAAGCTCTACTGCTGGGGATGAGCCTGCAGCTCCAACTTCCAAAGTTCCAGTGGTCTACCAGGCCAGGAGCACAACGACAAGAATATCGGAGTCAGGCATGGTGGGTGGCACATATCTATAATCCAGCACTCAGGAGGCTGAGGCGGGAGGATCGCCATGAGTTCAAGGCCAGCCTGAGCTATATAAAGACCTTCTCTCAAAAAA
>NW_004524646.1:7689196-7700577 GCF_000260255.1 Octodon degus
GGAAGAAGGCTGTGGAGAGGTAGTCAGGCAGTGGGTGCGTTGCCAAGTGGTAAATGAGTGTGTGGGTGAAGGGGCAGGCTGCACAGGGATGAGGAAATATGGAGGAGGAGCAAGGAGGGGCTGATGGATTGGTGAGCGAGTAGACGAACAGATAGTGGGTGGCTGAGTGAGTGACTGGATAGATGGACACAAGACTGGTCAGACTGATGGAGAGGTAGATGGTGAGGGAGAGACAAGGGCAGGAGCGTGGGTAGGAGTCAGATGGATGGATGGAAGATGGGTGGCGGATTTTGGTAGATGGGTGGTGAATGTGTGGGTGGATGGATGGATGGAGGATGGGTGGATGGGTGGACGCGTGGGTGGATGGATGAAAGATGGTGGACAGTGGAAGGGTGAGATGGATGGGTGGAGGAGATGGGATGGATGAATGCGTGGGTGTGCAGAGGAGTCCCCAGCCGCACCTGAGCTTTGGCCTTCACTGCGTCGTACTCCGCCTTCATCCTCCTCTGTGCGTCCTCATCTACACTGGGGTCCCCGATCCGATTGAACAGGGAGGCCGCCTCCTCTAGCAGCCTGTCCAAGAGCTCAGCCTGGTTCTTCACGTTGTGCAGCAGCACCTGGGCATCGCTCAGCTGCCACTGCTTCTCCTTCAGGCCCAGCTGCAGCTCAGCTGGGGGCTCCAGCGTGACCACCATCTTCTGAAACCAGCGGTAGAACTCGCCCCGGGCCAGCAAGTACTCCCTCCAGTGCAGCCAGACCCACTCGATGCGGCTGTGGGAGGGGACCAGGGGACATCAGGAATGGCCAGCTTACTCTCAGCATCCCAATGACTGCGGGATAGGGCTTGACAGCCCCTCTGTGTCCCAGGGGCAACCCAGCTCCTGTCCTATGGGATGGGGAGCCTTCTGTCCCTTTCTCAGGCTTCTATGGGAGGCCAATGTGCCTGAGCCCCAACCGCCGTGGTGATGCAGCCTAGGCTGCCCTTAGCCACCAGCACCCCTAATTCTGGCCCTGAATCTCCGCTGCTGATGCCCAACTCCCTCCCATCACCTCTGGCTCAGGCTTCTGAACATAGTGACCCTGGCCCTTACTGCTCGGTGCCTACAGCCTTAAGGAGAACTGTGCCTTAGTTTGCAGGGCGCAGCTGCACCTGCTGGCTGACTAGGTGGCCAGCTTACTCTCAGCACCCTGGGTGGGTGAGGGTCCGAGGGATCCGCGTGGGTCCCGGGGGCACAGTGACTTCTCAGTGGCTGTGCCTCTCTGCCCACCTTGTGGTCAACTGCAAGGCTGTGGGAAGCAGGAAGCCTGGTACAAAGCTGTTCCTGCTCCCAGGGGCCTGCGGGCCTTCCACCCCCTTCCACCCTCCTAGCTACCATCAGAGTGTCCCTGGCTGGCCCCACTGGGAAGCACGTACAGCTTAGAGAGGTCAGGCAACTCCTTTAAAGCTACATGGGAAGTAACCCTCAGGGCAGGCACCAGCCCCAGGTCTCCAAGTCTCTGCCTCCCTCCTGCCGCTCCTCCTCCCACCTGACACAGCTGAGAATCCCGCTAACGTGCTCTCCTTGTGAGCCGCTGCCTGAGAGGTGCCTGAGGGCACTCGGCTGGCAGCCCAGCACAGGGCCCCTGTGCCCACGGTCAGCATTAAGCTGCAGCATAATTAGGAAGAGGAGGGTGAGGCTGGCTTGAATCCCAGGAGGACGCAGTTCCCAGGAAACATGGAACGCAGGAATTCTGCAGGCAGAGGTACCAGGCCAGCCTGGGACGGACACAGGCTTGCTAAGTCCCGTGACCTGGCCACCTACCTGTGACAGTGAGTCATGTAGGTGACAGTCTCCTCCCATTGGTCCTTGAGGCCCCTCAGCCGGGCCAGGATCTCAGGCCGCTGGTCCTCAGGGCAGCATGCCAGGAGGGCTTCAGCTGCTTGCAGCACTAAGTCCACCTTCACCTGCCCCTCAGGCTCCAGCCGGCAGATCTTCTGTTGGAGACAAGAGCAGGGGGTGCCAGGGGTCAGGATCACACAAGCGGGCACAACCCGGGGAGACAGCGGTGCATGCAGCACAGGGCCAGGACCGTGCAGCCCTGCAAGTCCTCCTCGGAGGCTCTGGGCAGCCTGCTGATGCCTGAGGGTAGGTGGGGGAGCCTTAGGGGTCACCAGCTCTGCCACCTGCCTCTGGGTCCCCACCCGGCCCACGTCTCACTGTGAGGTCCTTCATGAGCAGTGTGCAGGTCCTGGAAGAGTGACTAACCCAGGACACCTGGCCCTGCTGGACTCCGCCAGAGCCCCCAGAGGCCTGAGATGCTTCTACCTGTGCCCCTAACCTTTGGGGGAGCCTTCAGCCCTCCCTCCTGTCCTCTCAGGGGTATTCTCCTAACAAACACCCAATGGTTGACCTCCTCACGTCTCAGCTTCCCGGAGGACCAGGACCAGCACTAGGTCCTGCAAACAGCAGGTCCCCCACCTTAGCTCTTGCCACCCTTACTGCGCCACGTGTCGACAGTTAGTGCTTGGCCTCTGTGGTCAAATACAAGTGGACTCCAGCTCCCCACTCCCTGGTGACCTCTACCACTGAACCTACATCCTCAAGTCATACAGTGCAGAGGAAGGGACAGTTTCGCTACGGCCACACTATCATGCGGTCCCCGCTGTGCTGGCCATCAGAGACCTCCCTGTCATTCACTGCCTTTTGTCACCCTGTCTCTGTGTGACACAGGCTCTGCTCCCCCAGCTCAGACTGTTGTCCTGGCAGACTGGCTGTCTCTGACCCTCCGGCAGGGGATCGGGACCCTGAATGTCAAATGCTGCCCTGATGGCTCTGTGACCCAGACATGTCGCTCAGCTACTTTGGGGCTCCCGTTCTCATCCGGAGATGATGATGATGGTAAAATCCTACCTTGTGCACCCCATCCATCCATCTCAAGAACATCATACTGATTAAAATGGACCTGTGGACTTTGGAGACCCCCAGGCAATGATGCAGCCCCTCCCTCGACCTGCGCCTGGACTGTGGCTGTGGTCCTTTGTGGGTGTCTGTGTGCACAGTGGGTGGGGGCAGAGCACATGGACAGAGGAGACACACCCGGGACAGGGAAAGAGGTCTGTGTGGCCGCATGGCCGACGCAGCAGGTCTCCCCAAGCGCAGTGGCTGCAGCAGGTGCCCAGACAGGGACCCGATGTCCCTCTCAGTGGTGAGTGGCAGTGTGGACAACAAAACTCCCCTGGCGGGCAGTGCAGACCGGAGACGCCAGGCCCCGTGCGGAGCACACTGCCCCTGGCACCACTGCTCACCTACCCCAGCCCTCGACAGGGAGCAGGCCCTGCAGTGGGCTGCTGAATTCTGTGCCCGCCAGAGAGAGATTTAGTATGCTTAACAGTAGCTGGGACAGTGCACACCTGTGAGGCCACCTCCTCGGGAGAGCTGAGCCAAGCAGAGAGGTCCCAAGTTCAAGCCTGGGCAATTTAGTGAGACCCTGTCTCAAAAATAAATATGTCAGGAATGGTGGTCCACACTGTAGTATCAGCATTTGGGAGGCTGATGCAGGAGGATCACTGGGAGTCCAAGGCCAGCCTGAGCTATAGAGTAAGACTGTCCCAGACAGACAGACAGACAGACAGACAGACAGACAGACAGACAGAAGTAAGCCCTGGCGTTGTAGTCCAGTGCTAGAGCGCTTACTTAGCACCCTCAAGGCCCTGGGTTCAATCTCCAGTAATGCAAATATAACTAGAAGTAATAGTTAAGGGAACAATGTATCTAATTCAGCCCTGTGAAGGGGACTTCATCCTCTCTGCTGCTAGAAGGTGGGCACAACAGCCACGTGCAGAGGAACGCGGCTCCAGCACTCAAGCGGGCCAGGAGCCGGCGGGGAAGTGAAATTCAGCCTCTTGGCGCCACACGCAGGAGCCCACTGAGAGCCCAGCCCAGCGCTGCCCGACAGCCCCAGTCCACTGTGTGATCCGCCGGTCCCTGGGCCCTGCATCTCCCTGGGGACAGGGGAGACCCCAGCAGTCTCTGCCCTTCTCAAGGGAGTGAACTGGACGCTTCCTGGCAAAGGGCGAGGAACTGCCCGGCCCTGTGGCAGGCAGAACTCCAAGCCCAGCCTGAATGGCAGCAGATCATACCACAAAGGGTCAGCCGTGGGACACGCCCCAGACGCCTGTGGCCATGAGGCCGAGCTAGGTCTCGGGAAGCCACAGAGCCCTCCTCGCTGCCCCAGAGCGAGGTTTCTCAGGGTTCGTTGTGAGCAAAGGCAAGGACACAGTCTGGGAGGCCCAGGCGCCTGGGAAGCGCTTTGCACCCAGCCTTGAAGCTATTCTTGTTTGAAGCCCACAGTAAGGCACCCAGCAAAGCCGGAAATTTGGGGTTAACTGGCGCTTGTCCTCCATCCAGCCGAGACCAGTGGGCTGCCCACAGGCCCTGTGCTGGAGACTGCGCCCAGCAAGCACAAGCCAAGCGGGCATTTCCAGGCTGGGCTGGGGAAGAGCTGCAGACAAGAGCCCAGGTGATGGACAAAGAGCCATCCAGGAGCTACAGAGCGACCTGCAAAATCCCCGAGAGCTTCATGAGGGAGGCAGCATCGACGCCCAACCTCAGCATTGGTGCAGACAATCGGGGAGAAGGCATGGGCACAGGTGGAGAAGCAAGGTGTATTTAGGGAGTGGTGCATTGGGCTTTTGGAAGCCAGTTCCCAGTAAACACTGGCTGCCCCTGACCTGACGGGTCCCTGGAGAGAAGGACTGGGAGGGCTGGAAAGCAAGATGCTGGGCCTGGAAGAGGAGCTGGAGGCCCTGGGTGGCTCCTGGAGGCTCAGGGGATGGACCAGGGCAGCAGGGGCCAGGAGCCTGCCAGGGCAGCGGCTGAGCCAAGCAGGCCCAAGTCCTTCCCTTGCTGCCACCTCCCTCCTTCCGGGTGGCACCGGTCACCCTCCCCAGGAGCAAGGACAGTTCCTTCAGCTGGGGAAAGAGGCCCTGACCCCGCCCAGTCATGCATGCAGGTGGCAGCCCAGCTCTCAGCTCAGTGAGCCTATATGCCCTTCTCTTTCTATCCTGGGGACTGAAGCCAGGGCTTTGCATGAGCTGTCAGGGCAAGCGTAAGGCATGAGCTTCTCACTGGAAGTTGGTGTCGAAACAGCAAAGCACACAGAAGACACCCCAAGAGAAGGCACAGGAAGGCACGGGAAGGCACCAGCCTGCAGGTCACTGCCTGGAGCTCTGCTGCACCTGGTCCACCGAGAGCTCCACCTGAGGACCAGCCCCAGGCTTGCTCAAGCCAGGATCCCATCAGGAGGGCATGACCTGCAGCCCAGTGGAGTACAAGTCAGCAGCGATATGGCTCATAGCCAACAGATCTGGGGCCTGAAGAGTGCCAGGAGGGCTGGGGGCTATAGCTCAGCACTACGGCATCAGCGTGGAAATTCTCTTTTTTTTTCACTTATTTATTTGGTACAGGGTCTCACTAGGCTGCTCAGACTCGCAGGGATTCTCCTATTTTTCAGCCTCCCCAGCGCTGGGATTATAGGCATGTGCCACCACGCCCGGACTCGTTTGCCTTACACCCTGAGGGGCGGGCTGACACAACATGTTGGACTGGGGATCAAACCCTGGTTCCTGCGTTTGCCAAAGCAGGTGCTTAGTCTGCTGAGCTATCTCGCTGGCCCTAGCATGGAAATTCTCATCCAGTCTCTGACTCTTGGTTCACTGTGCTTTGTCCTTGATCCCTGGCACCTCTGGACAGAGTCGGTGTAATGCTGGGCAGGGCACCGGGCACCCTCGCTTCCTGTCCCATTGGGCGCTGCATACACTGACTCCCTGCCTTGCAGGGTGAAGTCAGACTCAGGTCTGGGGAGCTCAAGGGGTCGCTCCTGTGGCTGGGCAGGGCCACCATGACCCCACAGGGACCCAGTGTTGGGGAGTCATGCTCATGCATCCCTGCCATGAAATGATGGGGAATCCGAGGTGGGGTGGGGGAGAGATGGGTTTGGCTGAGGCAGCGTCTCTGTATACCTCAGTTTCCTGCAGCCTGGCCTCCAGGGCCTCGAGGGGCCCCTGGGTGTTGTCATTGACCTGCAGCCGCTCCTGCACAGCCTGCATCCACGCACGGGCTTCCTCCACGCTCCTGTCGAAGCCCTCCTGTGGCTGCTGGGTCATGGCACCTGCAGGGGTGGGAAAGGACAGAGGGGTCAGGCAAAGGCAGGTCCCTGGCATCCCTCCCAGAGGGCAAGTGGCACGGAAGGGCAGAAACCAGCAGGCTGTCACGCAGCCCCAGCTCCAGGCAAGGGCAGGATGCGAGAGCCTCGTCCTCCTCAGCCCTCCCGCCTCTGGTCCTCTGGACTCCCTGATTGGGCTCAGGCTGCTCCACTTGGTCTCTGAGGAGGCTCTCAGAGCACACAGGCTTAGATATCCTCAACCCAAACGAACCAGGGCGTGCAGGGACAAGGAGGCCCCCACCGAAGGAACGTGGTCTGCGGCATCAGCCAAGCCCACACCAGATCCCAGCTCCACCCAGGTTAATGTTTCAGGCTGGGGACAGCCTGGCCAGCTGGTGTGCTATCCCTATTTGCCACCCTTGTGTGGCCACGGCAGACACAGCTCGTGTCCCATCCACCGCCCTCCACTCCACACTCCAGGCAGCCGCAACAGTCACTGACTCAGCACAAAGCCCAGGGGCACCTCCTGCCTCAAGTGACAGCTGCTCTCTGTGCCACCCATCCACACCCGTCCCCCCTGCATGCCTCGCCGTCCACGGACTGTGGCGCCAAAGTCCTAGACTTTCTCGTGTGACTTTTTAAAATGTCATCGAGCCAGGGCAGAACCCTTCTGCAGCCTGTTCCGCTGTCTACTCATAGTAACTACAACCTGCTTTGGATTAAAGTTATTTATATCTGCATGTTGTGCGGCGGGTTTGTGCCCGGCTAATCCCAGGTCTCCCACATGCCCCACTCATCCCTGTTGGAGGGAGGAGCCAAGAAAGGGGACAAAGTCTAACTTGAGGAAGAAACTCCCCTTGTCCCAAGAAGGAAAACCAAAACTGTCACATTAGACTCCTCCGCTGGTAGAGGATGCCTTAGAAAAGGGAGGCTACGCTTGGAGTATGAAGCCACCAACAAGGACAAACACCCAGGGAAGTTGCCAAGAAGAACGCACCAAGGTAGAAGAGCACTGAGAGGGGAGACAAAATTAGGTATCGAGGGGGCTGGAGAGATGGCTCAGTGGTCTAAAGCACCTACTTAGAACAAGTTCAGCGAAGCACAGGGACCACGGTTCAGTCCCCCAGCACCACATGCCAGCCAGCCCGCCCCCTGGTGGGCTGAGCTGGCCACACACACACACCACTCTCTCTCTCTCTCTCTCTCTCTCTCTCTCTCTCTCTCTCTCTCTCTCTAATAAATAAAAAAAAAATTAGGTATCGTGCATTTGGGGTCACAAGTCTACACTTGGGAAAAGCAAAGCGAGACATCAGTAATGACTGCAACCCCGCTCGGAGATGAAGGTTGGTCAGTGTCGCCATTGGAGGGCCCGGGTCACAGCGCGGAGGCCAGGGACACGAGTCCAGGTTGCCTCAGCCACCCCAAGCCTGGCTCTGCCCATGGGGCGTGCAGCCCCTCTGACTCCCTGGCACGGGGGGCACTGTGGCCTCAGAGGGCACGCAGCTAAGGACGACTGCCTGTGACTAGGGGGAAAGGCCTTCTCACACTTATTTTTGCTCTTAGGAGCTTTATGAATTTTCCAGAAAGCGTGATCATTACTTCACAGTGAGAAAATACGCGCAGGCCGACGTGCCGGTTGGCCCTTGCCTCTCTAGTGAGGGTTGGTTGCTCAACAGATGCTGGCTGGGGCTCCAGACCCCGCCTTGGGCTGCACTGGGCTTGGATCCTTCAAAGGAGACCTTGCAAAACAAAGGGAGATGGCTGCCGCCAGCAGGCTGAGTGGGTGCGGAAGCTGGCCTGGGCCTTGGGGTGCAGCGGCCTCACGTGCTACTTCTCTCTCCTTTTTCATGTTCTTGCAGCCACACCCTGCCCTTGAAAGCATCTTTTAAAAGCCCATTAGCAGCCCAGCATGGTGACACATGCCTATAATCCCAGCACTCGGAGGGTGAAGCAAGAGGATCCTTGTGAGTTCGAGACCAACCTGGGCTACAAAGTGAGCTTCAAGGCCAGTCCAAACTATATAGCAATACCTTGTCTCAAAAAAGACAAAATAAATAAATAAATTTAATTAATTAATTAAAAGCACATTAGCACACGTGAACTTTCAGATTGGATCACAGTACAGTGTCCTAGCTGGCTTCCCAAAGTCCTGCTTTTATGCTTATAAAGCAAGGACTAGAGGGACAGAAAGGCATCTCCGGGGCTCAGCCAGCAGGCAGGGGCAGCAGCCGCGTCGTCCAAGGTGCTGAGCCTGCAGATGGGCCCCTTGCTGGTGACGTCCGCTCCTGGGAGCGTTGGGGCCTAGTGACCCGAGCAGATGGCTGTCAGGACAGTGGGCAAGGTGGGCTCAGCTGGGTGAAGATGGAGCTACCCCGGGTGGCTAAGGGTGAGCGGGGCTCAGGACACCTGGGTCTCATGGCCAGCTCTGCCTGCACAGTGCAACACAGGGGACTGTGACACCACCCTGCCCACGCCTGGTGCTGCGACCACAGTGGCAGAGGCCTGTATCCAATCCCTTCTCCACGCAGCTCTCAGCACAGCCTGAGACATGGGCAGCAGCCACCTAGTAATGTGCGAGACAAAGCCACGGAAACTGTGAATACCAGAAGGGCCTTGCTTTGCCAGCCTCCTAACAGGAGATGCCAGCAGCTAGCACTGGGCAGCACGAGGGGCCTCCTGGGTCCCCCCCAAATTCACAGCTCTGACTTCTCTCTGTGCTCCATCACTCCACAGCCCCAAGGGGGAGCTCTGCTCTGAGCCTTCTAACCCCAAGGAGAAGAGAACCAGACCCCAAAGCAAGTATAAAACTGTAACAGATTAATCTGGGAGGCTGAACCAGGAGGATTCCAAGTATAAATTATGCCTGGGAGACTTTGCAACTTACTGAGACCCAGTCTCAAAACAGAAAAATTTAAAAGGGCTCACTGCAAAAGCTCTGGGCTCACTCTCTAGCACCACAAGAAAGAAAGGAAAGATGGAAGAAAGGAAGGAAGGGAAAGAAAGAGAGAGAGAAAGAGAAAGAAAAGAAAGAAACAAAGAAACAAAGAAAAGAAAGAAAGAAAGAAAGAGAGAGAGAGAGAGAGAAAAAAAATTGACAGATTACAAAGCAAACAGGCAAGACACAGTTCAGCTATGGCAGCTCATGTCTGTTATCACAGCACTCAGGAAGCTGAAGCACGAGATGGCCTCAAGTTTGATGCCAGGCTGAACAACACAGTGAGACCCTGTCTCAAAGAGAAAAAGAAGATACTCAGAGCAGATGCCTTTGCTGCTCTGACCTCAGTTTCCCCATCTGTACACCAGGATCGCTGAATAGTATGTGGCTTTGGCTCGGTTTACTCCTGAAGGAATTCCTGCTCCAGCCTGCTTCCCAATCTGTCTTAGTCACTGAGACCCACCATGCTGACCCACAGGGTAAAGAAGGAGAGGCTTGTTTCGGCTCACGGTTTGCAGAGGTTCCAGTCCATAGTTGGCTGGCTTCCAGGCAGACCAGCATGGTGCAGGATCAGCAGAGGAGCAGGCGAGGACAGCCGACAGACAGGAAGCAGAACGGGAACGAGGGAGGGAAGGATATACGCCCCTCCGGGCCACTCCCCCGGCAGGCTCCTCCCACCAGCCTTTCCAGCCCAGCGGCACACCCAGCTACAAACCCGACCCACCGCAGATGAGCACCATACACCCACGATCCAGCCAATCCCCAAAGCCCCCCTGTGAGTGCAGGAGGCTCTGGGAAGACACCTAGATAAGCCTAGTCTGCCCCTGGCCATCCAGAGACTCATGCCTGCCCTCTTACGCAAAGGTGCATCTAGGTCATCTATCTGTGAGAGTAGCCCGAGTTTCAGCATTGCTGAAAAGTCCAAGTTCAATCTCTGAAATTTAAAGCAAATTCTTAGTTCCCAGCCCCTGTACAAATATAAAGAAAGTTAAACTCTTCCAACATACAACGGCAAAATAAATCTTCCCACTCTAAAAGGTAGAGATGGATGGAGGGCATGGGACCAAAGTGAGACCAAACCCAGCAGAGAAAACAACAGACCCCACAGTCCCACATTCAGCACCCACAGCAATCTGTGGCAAGATGGGACCTCCAAAGGGCTCAGGAGGAGGTCCTACAGTGACCACCCCTACAGTGCTGCCAGTGGTGGTGGTCCTCGCTGGTTCTTTCTTGGGCTTGTCTTCTCACTCCTTGCAGCTGTCCTCAGCTGATCTCTGCTCCTGGCCTCTTGAACCTTCTGGGGTCTGCACCTCTGGCTTCGCGCTCCCAGCTCCGCACGCTGCCCTCTCAGGAGCATGCTGCCTGGCCTCTCAGGCATTCTTCTGATATCTGGGTGCCCACAATTCTTACATTCTGCATGCCCAGCCTCCATGAATGACACCAAGGCCTATCACCAGCTGGAGTGGTGGCTAAGCCCTTTTGCAGCTTGCTGGTGGTTACAGAGGTCTTGGAGTGCCTGGATGGCTGAACATGGTGAACTGAATTCTGGGGAATCAATTCCCATTCCAGAGGGTACTGCCACTGAGGAACATGGTGGCCCAGGGCTCTGTTCTCAACCCCAAGTCTCTCACAACTTTGCAAAGTCCTTGTAATTTTGAGCATGCAAAGGGTAAGTCCTGTTGGTTCTTGTGATGTCCTCAGGTCATCTTTTCTATTATCTTGGCTTTTTAAAGCTAATCTTTCCAGCAACCAATTTCTCTGCCTCATCTTTGCAGGCCTTAAGTTTACTGGAGCTTTTACTCTTGCTAAACTCAAACTTTAAAAGTCAATCTACTGGGCCAGTTGCCCTTGATTTCCAAGGTAGAGCGAACTAAAAACCCAACAGGAGCCACACCACCACCTCAACATTAGACTGCCTTGAAATTTCTTCTGCCAGAGTAATCAGTCCATCACCCTCAGTCTGAGTCTGCTTGCAGTGTCTCTGGATATGGGCAAAGACATGTAGGCAAGTCTTCTACAAAAGCGTAACAGACACAGGCTGGAGCCCAACTGCCAGTAGAATTCTTCTTTGCAACAGATGCCTCCTGAGGCTGGTCTCCCCAAGCTTCACTTCTATCAGTATTCTGCTTTTCTGAGCTCTGTTGCCAGGTCACTGGGGTTTAGATCATGCTGGGCCTGCGGGCAACTTCTGTCCTCAGACTGCCCTGGGGACGCTTCACAGCCAGCACCCTTGGCTCTGCCAGGCAAACCGCATGGTCAGCCCCCAACCACATCCAAAGGGGCTGACCTAGGCCACACGTTC
>NW_004524646.1:7703307-7717059 GCF_000260255.1 Octodon degus
CGTGGGTGCGGGGAGGGGCCATCCAGAGACTTCCAGAGTCTGAACTCGAGGCCTGGCTACAGTGGTGAGTGGTGTGGGGAAAGTTGGGGTGAACCCAGGAAGCTGAGGTGCCTTAAGGAGCACACGCTAGCAGACGGATCTGGACGACGTCATGAAGACTCAAGAGAGACCTGGGAAGGAAAGAAGGGCTAGCGCCTGAGGGGTTAGCTCCTTGGTCCCAACAGCTGCCCATGGCAGAACCCCCTTCCCACCACGAGGGCAGCGGCGGCAGTGTCCCCTTGGGAGGCTAGGGTCAGATCGGATGTCCGTTACTTTTTTCTCATTGCTGGGACAAAATACCAACATTAAGGAAGGAAAGGTTTATTTAGCTCACAGTTAGTGGAGGTTTCAGGCCATACTCAGCTGGCTCCAAGGCCGAGGCACATGGCAGAGGGTAGCTATCCATGGTGGCAGAAAACAGCAAAGAGCAAAGGGAGGAGCAGCAGCAGGGGCAGTTAGCAAGCCTCAATCCCTTCCTTATATTGTATGCAGATTACCCGCCCCAGGGCAGGTGTAGCACTCACACCCGTAATCCCTGCACTGGATCATGAATTAGTCACAAACTCTAGGAGTCTGCCCCAATGAGTAGCTGAGGCTTTGGGGGGACAACTAGACACAAACCATAGCAGATGGGGAAAACAGCTGCACGGTGGCAGACATAGCTGCTGCCACTGCCCCAAACAAGAACCCCGAGATGACGAGGACCACCCCAGAGCCATAGCGCCAAGGTCTGAACTTTGCTCTGCTGGGTCCAAGCCTCTCCAGTGGATGACTGATGGGAGAGGCCCTGGGATGACAGCACCATACACCTGTCCGTGTCCCAAGAGGCAGAGCAAGCACACTGTGTCCAGCTATGGGCCAAAGGTATTGGGGTGGGGGGACAAGCTGAGAAAGGGACCGTACGCATCAACTGTCACAAGGCCAGTGAAAAGAAGAGAGATACAACATTACTAGTCCTTGGTGGGCTCTGCTCCAGAAACTGGACCCGGGGCAGACCCTGGGCACCCACCTGTGCCCCAGCCAGGAGCCAGGTTCAGGAGCCTGTCTGGCGTGGCCCACAGGGCTTGTGACCACGGATACAGCAGGAGCAGGGGACAGGGAGAATCAGAGGTGAGGGCCCTGTGCAGCCAGGCTGCTCGGCTGCTCCCATGACGATGGCAGAGGACACAGCTTCCCACACCCTGGTCCAGGCCAGAGAGCAAACAGCCTCACTGGGTCTGGTCGCAGGGGACTAGCCTTTCCCGAAGGACAGGGCGCTCCTTGGAGCCAGCCTTACAGGGTGGCATAGCAGACTGCCTTGTCCCCTGGCTCTGCAGCTGGACCCTCTCTTCTCCTCTCCCCCTCTTCCTCATCGCCCTCTTGGGCCCTGCCATGGTGAGGTTGCAGGATGAGGCCCCCACTGGGCTCTGCAGTGCCACTAGAGAAGGGCTGACACCCCAAAAGGACCAAGCGGGGACACGCCGGCCTTGATTCCTCCAACATCCTCATGGCGTCTTCACAATTCTCTGAGCCTTGGCCAACTCTGAAATGCTGCTTGTACTGAGAACCAAAGCAAATCTCTCAGGGCCACCCTTAAAATAGACACTGCAGCACCCCCCCCAAAAGGGACAGTCAAGTTCTGAGATTGTCACATGGTTGGCATTATTTGTCCCATTTTTACAAAGAAGGAAACTTGAGGCTTGGAGAAGCAAATTACCTATCAAAAAATAGATTCAGGATTGACAAGAGGAACAGCTAGCCAGGGGTGGGGCACATGCCCAACACCTTAGTTA
Source organism: Octodon degus (assembly GCF_000260255.1). Taxonomy (NCBI): domain Eukaryota; kingdom Metazoa; phylum Chordata; class Mammalia; order Rodentia; family Octodontidae; genus Octodon; species Octodon degus. The sequence goes on from NW_004524646.1 coordinate 7,705,119, forward strand.
CTTGGGAGGCCGAGGCAGAACTGCAAGTTCAAGTCAAGCGAAATCCTTTTTCAGAATAAAATGCAACAAGGGCTATCGACGTAGCTCAGAAATAGAGCACTTGCCTAGTAAGGTTCTGAGTTTCCAACACTGAAAAACAAAAAGAAAAAAAGAAAAGAAACAGCCAATAATTACCTGACATTCCGCCTTTGCCTGCATTTGGCCCTGTGATAAAAAGTTTATAGCAAAGAATGTATTTATCCCACACAGACTCGTGAGGTACTGCTCTCCTCACCTAGTAGGTGAGAAAATTGGGATTCCCTTGACGCTGAGAACACGGCCGAAATCACAGGGTCACCAAACAGCAGAGGGTTTGGACCTGGGCCGTTCCCGGTTCAAGTCCTGCACAGAGAGGGAACGGCCCAGGTCGAAACCCTCTGCTCTTGAATTTCAAGCTAAGACTGATGAAGAGAGACAAAGAAGGTCACTCCACCCTTGGAAAGGGAACAATCTGAGAAGCTTTTACTGTTAAACCCCATTTGTTCTAGAGCTGGTACGACCTTGTCTGTACCCCCAGGACCCCCCACAGTGCAGCTGCATGGAGCCAGAACTGGGGAGCCAGCCCTCTGAGGGCCACCAAAGTCCAGATGGGTGATCCTGGGGTGTCAGCCTGGGCCTGAGCTCAGGACACCAAAGTTGAAGACAAGCAGCTGCGTCCCTGGCCACCAGCAGCTTCAGTGATAGCCCTGTGCCCACTCAGCTGCCCACTGGTACTCTGTTCTAGACCCTGGTCAGGGTCTGGATTATGGTTTAAATAAAGCCCGGCTCCCAGGCAGGTCCTGTGTGCACGGGGTCTCCCGAGCAGGGGCCGCCCGCCCACCACAAACCGACCCAGGGTCCCCACGGGGCGGCTCCCGGGTGATGACTCACTCGGCTTGCTGGTGACTCAGCCCTGCCCTGCCACACACAATCCCCACCCTTCCAGCTCCTTCTGATGCCCCTGTACACACAGATGAGATTCCAGGAACGGAGCTGCAGCTGGTTTTAATCCCAGAGCTCATTCCAAATGGATTCTGGGAATGCTCCGGCTCCCTGTGAGGGAGGCTGCTGCTGCCAATGGCAGTGTCCCGGTCACTGAGAGATGGCCCTTGCCGTTGTCCCTTTTGTGGCATTAACAGAAGGTGATTCTGAGAGCTGAATGCGGAAAGCCGAGGTCAGGGGACTCCTGCCAGGCGTAAAGCGGGCACCGATCAGCCCCACACGTTATTTTACATAATCCCGCAGCAGTGCTGCTAGCAGCGCATCTCACCTCAGGAACAACTCCTGGGTTCCCCAGAATTGCTGAGGCCAAGCAGAGGCATGGACGGGTCAAGGCAGTGCGTGAAAGCCACCAATCTGCAGGCGCCACCGCCACCTCTGTCCACTGTCTACACAGCTGGTCTCAGTTCCACATCCATGGGTTCAACCAACTATGGATCAAAAGTACTTTTTAAATAATTGCCTTTGTCCTGGACACAGCAATCTGCACTTACTGTTATTCGCTAAGAAATGTAGTACAGCACCTATGTTGGATTTGCTATTGGGAATAATCCAGAGAGGAGTTAAAATGTGCGGAAGGGTGTGCAGACGGCAGGCGAACGCGGCATCATTTTGTGCGGGCACATGAGCACCCATGGGCTCTGTTATCTCTGAAGGTGCTGCGAGCTATGCCCTGAGTCCCAAGGGTGACTGAAAGGTCACACAAGAAACTCAGTGGGGGTTGTGAGGTCCATTCACAGTCACAGCCACCAAGGGGATGGTCCGGAAGATGCTTTCAGGACAAGTGCTCTGGAAGTGACCGGAAGTCAGGCCCACCATCACAGACAAATGGTCCTCCGAAACCCGCTGCTCCCCGGCCTACACCACCCCACAAACACATAGACTTCCAACGGCGCAGAGAACCAGCCCAAGCTCTCCTAGACCAGGCACTGTTGGAGGACGCTAGCATTCCTCCCTGGAAAACGCTGCCCTCGGCAAAGCGCAGTTAAAACTTAACGGGTGAGAGGGGAGAAAAGGCTGGAGGGAAACTAACTCAGGGAAAAACCAGCCCCCCACCCCCACGCCTGCAAAGGGACCGGGGAGGAACCGCCCAGGGGAGGGTGGGGCGGGGCCTCAAGGGGTGGACCTTAGCTGCCTGGCTCAAGTTCGACTGGCTCAGGCTCCAGCAGGGCAGCCAATCAGAGGCTGTGAGGGTTTACAGGCCCTTAGGGCCCTCCAGGCAGCTGCTGGCAGAGCAGGTGGGTAGGGTGGGCACGGCGGGGCAGAGGGCAGAGGGCAGAGGGCAGGGGCGATCATTTGCTGCAAACCAGACACCGCGGTGCAGATTCAGAGTCTGCTGTCTGGGCTGGCAGGGTCACTGAGCTCCCCATCCCAGGCTGATAGGCCAAGCTGGGCAGTGCGGTCATGTCGGTCTGAGTTGGAAAACAGCCATTATGAGGACAGCTGGCTTTTCACACTGTGGGCCACCACCAGCCCACTGGTTATGAAATCGGTTCAGGGGTCCCGATCACAAGGGTTTTACCAAGAAAGAAAATAGAACAGAAAATATCTCAATGCCTGTTGAGGACCAAAGGGAAATGTTTTGTGAAGCTTCTGCTTGGCTTTTGGATGTTCACACGACCATGGGCACGGGCTGTATTTCCCCCAAGATTGGGAACACACAACACAAAACCAAAACCTCTGGGGGAACAAAGTCAAGCCCAGCAGCTGTGCGGTGGGCCTCAGAACCACCTCTGAGGCTGGCGAGGCAGGCCCACCCCATTTCAAATCAGTAGGGTTGAGTGGGAACTGAGAACGCGCATTTCTGACTAGTTTCCAGGTACTGTGTTTTTTTTTTTTGTTGTTGTTGTTGTTGTTGGTTTTTTTTTTTTTTTTTTGTGGAACCGGGGATTGAACTCAGGCCCTTGAGCTTGCCAGGCAAGCGCTTATTCCACTGAGCCATCTCCCCGGCCCCTTCCAGGTACTGTTGATGAGTTAGGGGATGAGAGGCTATCTAAGGCAGGAGAGAACATACCCAGCTATGGTGCATGCATGCATGCATGTGTAGACATGTGTGTAGGGGGGGGCAGGGTGCTCATACATCGCACCGATCAGGGAGGTTGGAGCTACACATTACCAGGTTTGGGTCAACATAGGCCAAGACTAGAAATCCAAGAGTAATCACACATCACCTGAATCCAATCACCCCCCTTTCCTGCTTCCCAGTGGCAGTCAGCCTTCCTCCTCTGGGCAGGGGCCAGGTAGGGTGGGGCTCAGGACCCCTCCCCAGGCTCCACCACCATTTGCTTCCCAGTAGCAGCATCTAGTGGTTGCTGTTTAATAGGAGCAAGGCCTTCACCTGAGGAGCTTGTGGGTTCCCCCCCTCCCCAGGGCAGGCTGCTCCCACAGGGCAGAGCACCCCAATCCCAGACCCTCCAGCTCCCAGACCTCAGCTCTCTGTGGCCACCCTGCCCTATAGACCCTGGCCTCCCAGTAGTATTTGTTTCCTGTGCACCTCACCCTCTCACTCCCTCACCTCACTTCACCTGCATAGAGCTCGAAACCTGCCCTGGTGCACAGGGAAGACTGGGGCTCCTCATACCCAGCCAGATACCACCAGGTGAGGAGTAGAGGGGGCAGGTGAGGCCACAGGCCTTCACCCAGGGTCCACTCTGCCCCCTAATGCTCAGCACCATCTTCCCCTTGGAGGAAGAAGGGAGGCGGCCCTGGTACCCCACCGCACTCCCACGCCTGCTTTTGAGTCCAAGGAGAGCTGGCCACCATCAAGGACTGGGCCTGGACCTCAGGGTCACGTGGCCAGCTCTGCCCTGGGAAGACCCAGCACACCAAGGTGTGACCAGGAAGTCAGCGTGTGTCCAGTGCAGCCTCACCCTCCCACCCCGCCCTCCCCGGGACCCTGGATCCCATGGTGCTGACAGGTGTCCCCACACCGCCTCTCCACCCAGTCCCTGGTTTGGGTCCTGAGAGCCCGTGGTATGGGCCCAGCCCAGGTCAGGCCCTCTCCCCTGCGCCTCACATCTTCCCCTCAAGCAGGAATCTTCCCCATAGTGGGGACCTTGCGAACCCTCCTGACCTGCCTGGCTGGCCCCACCCTCCTCAGCAGGTCCCTGGAAACCAGCCACCTCCTCCCTGAGCTGTCAACCACCGTGACCCTTGCCACTGAGCCACACACCTGCCACTGCCTCAGACCCAGACAGCACTCATAAGACCACAAAGCAGTGCCCGGAGGGGCCCTCTGAGGAGACTGCAGGCCGCACTGTGCCATATTCTCAGACCCCACGCACCCATGGACTTTAGCAATGATCGCTTCTTGCCCTGTGAAAATGTCAACTGGAAAGCGCCAAATCCAAAGAGAAAGCATCACACTTTTTAGTATGTGTGGTCTAAAATAAACGTTAAACTTCCCCTAGAACTCATAGTCTCCAGAGAAATTTTCCTCAGAAATCCTGGCATGGAGGATGCTATTGGCCCTTCTAGAAAAAAATTCTGGAAGCCCAGAGTCACTGGTGGGCTCCTGCTTCCTGAAGCCCAGTGGGTCGTGCCTGGGAAACCCTTCACCACCCTCCTGCCCAGCCCTCCATACCTCCAGGAGCAGACTCTCCCCCGTGCTTCTGCTGTGCCAAGCTTCAGTGCCAGGCTACTTGGGGGTTAAGCTCCCAGCCTCCTGCCACGTGGCAGAAAGAAGCCCTGTCTTCTCTCGTCCCCAGGGGCCCTGCTCATGCCCCACTGAGGACACGCTTAGCAAGTGTTTCCTGTGGACTTTCCTATGGACTCCTCTAACAACCCCAGGAGGCAAGTGTTATTGGTCCCATTACTCAGGGAGCACACTGAGGCTTAGGAGGGTGGGGGGAGGGTGGGAACTGCTCCAGCGAGCGAGGATGGGGCCAGCCATCCCCTCCTGTGGTGTTTGCATCTTACTACCAGATCTGTTGACACAAACAGCCAAGGTCCCCAAGGAGGGAAGGTGGGATTCACACTACAGATGATCAGCTGGAGAGTGGGGTTGCCATTGTTTTATTTTTTAAATATTTGTCTTGGGGTGCAGCTGACACACAAGAAACTTCAGATATTTAAACTATACACTTTGGTGAATTTTGACGTATACGGTCACTTGACAAACCAACACCCAGCCAAGAGAATGGGTCCAGCTTTCTCCCCTCAAACTTCTCTGATCCATTTTGTGACCCTCCCACCCCTGTACCTGTCCTGGACAGCCATAATCTGCTTGGCACTGTCCACTGTCCACAGAGGAAGTGGCTTTTCTATTTTCTGGAATTTCATGCAGTAGGACGGACTAGCCAGGCACAGTGGTACATGCCTGTAATCCCAGCTCTCTGGGAGGCTGAGGCAGGAGGACTGCAATGCTGTGTCTATCCTGGACAACTCAGAAGACCCTGTCTCAAACTAAAAATAAAAATGACTGGCGATGTACTCAGTGACAAAATACACATCTAGGGTACATGAGGCCCTCGGCTCCATCCCCAACACTGAAAAAAAAAAAAAAAAAAGGATGGAACGGAATGATAACAGGGCACATTCTTTTTGATACACTTTTGCGGCTCTAGCTTCCTTCACTCAGCAGAATTACTGTGAGACTCAACCACATTGTTACCTGTATTGATGGTTCATCCCTTTTGTCGCTAATACTATTCCAGAGAATCCTCACCCCACAGGTAGTTCATTCGTCCACACGGATGGACAGTTTTAATTACAAATGAAGCTGCTCTAAACACTGGTACGTGAACATATGCCTTCATTTCTCTCGCGTAAATACCCCTGGGGGTAGAATAATGGATCATGAAGCGGGTGTCTATACGCAGTTTTAAGAAACTGCTTGGCTTTTCCAAAGTGGCTGCCCCACTTCGGACCCTGGCCAGTGAAGAGAGTTCCGATTTTGTCATCACCAACACTGGATATGGTGGGTCTTTTCCATCTCAGCCCTTCTACTGGGGCATCATGATAAGGTGTGGTGTTTTTAATCTGAAGTTCCAAATGATGAGCCCTTTTCCTTTTACACCTGTAACCTAGAACCCCACCCCCACCCATGGACTATGTACTAAGCACTGCCCTGGCCCCTCCCCCTCAGCGGCTCCTCACTGTGCCTGGCTCTGGGCCTGCTGCATGCAGGCCAAGGAAAGCAGGAGCGGAGTAAGTGAGAGACACGCAGCCAACGGGGACCTGCTCCAAGTGCTAGCGTGCTAGCAGCCAGACCCTTCAACAGATGCTTCTTCAAGAAAAAAACCAGGCACCCTGCGCCAACTGCCAAGAGTGTGCAAGACAAGAAGAGACCAGCCTGCATCCTCCGGGAGCTGCCATGAGCACTTCTCTCTATTCTGTCCTCTGGCAGTGTGACATGGAGCCTGCACAGCTGGTTCATCCTCCTGCAGGTCCCAGTCAGGTCTCACTGTGGGCCTGGGTTCCTGCACCACACTTGTGACTGTGTGAAGCTCCTAGCATTGGGGTTAAAACTCAGCAACCTTTGCATCAGGGAGTCGGCCTGAGTCCAGTCTTCTGACCTCTGCCTGGCACCCTTGATACACACGTGCTGCGGGCAGGGAGCGCCCATCAGCACCGGCTCTGTTAACCCCCAAGTGGGAGCCTCCCTTTGAGTGGGGATGGGGCAGCCACAGAGTAGAACTGGAGACACGGGTTCCAGGGCAGGCTCTGCCACCACCTGGCCCCCGAACCCCTTTCCTCTTTGCTGGAGCAGGCATAGCAGTTGGCACCAGACTCCCGTGCCTCAGCCGTGAGTTTCACTGTGGAGGGAAGGGGTGTGTCCTTGTTACTTCCCTCACTGCTGAGACACAACATCCAACACCTAAGGGCAAAGGGGAAAGGTCTATTTGGCTCAGTTTGTGGAGTTCAGTCCACATTCAGCTGGCTCCAAGGCAGGTGGACATAGAAGGCATCGAGGACGAGAAATAGCTCACAGAAGGCAGAAGGCAGCAAAGCAACAAGGGACGACCGCGGCACGTCCATCCCTTGTGTCTTATTCCAGGCTACTGAGGGCAGGCAGCACCCTCGCCTTCAGTGCTAGCACGGCACCTCGGTCACACACTCTTAGACTCAGCCACCTCTGAAAAGCCCCACCTCAAACTGCAGAAGGCTAGACACAGCCGTGACAGGGCACGTCCGCCTCACCAGGGCCCCAGGAAGAAGGAAGCGTGTGCTGCAGAGCAGCCTGCCATACCCAGGTGCCCAGCACGGTGAGCACGATGCCCTGACCGTGGGAGGATAACTGCACCGTGTCACCAGCTGAGGACAAGTCAGAGCCCAGGGCTACGATGTCGGGCTGCAGAGCAGCCACAACGTACAGAGGAGACACGTTCCAGGCTCCCGTGCCAACCTGCACGGCCTGGTGGGCCTCGCTCAGCGGTTGATGCACTTAGTGTATGCTGGAGGCGCTGAGGTGTGTCTGACTTCCTCACAAGCTCGCAAAGCCAGGAGTGAAACTGCGGTCCAGTACCTCCGATGACTGACACACTGTCCTAATAGAACAGGCTCAGCGCCTACTTGGCCAATGGACAGGAATAGAAATAGCTGTTGCTGGGGTGGGGCCTGGGAAGGACTCTCAGCCCAACCTTCACATGCCTGCTTCCTGGGCATCACCTGCTGATAGCCCGGGGCACAGCAGGCAGAGAGGAAGAGGCGCATGAGCCCTGCACCAGCATCTCCGAGGCAGGGCTGGGGTTCATATGCCAGGGTGAGCAGTCTGCCCCAGATTTGAGCCTAGCCCTGAACTCCAGGTGACATGGAAGGTCGGGATGCTGCAAGGAGTCTGGGAGAGACGGGTCTGTGGAAACAGGCCTCTATGTCACAACTGGGCCAGTTCTCTCCAGCCACAGTGGTGTGTGCTTGTAATCCAGCACTTGGGAGGCTGAGGCAGGAGGATCACTGCAAGTTCAAGGCCAGCTGGGCCACACAGCCAGATCCTGTTTCTTAAAACCAAAGAACTGGGTCCGTTCTGAGCCATCCTCTCATCTAGCTATGGTGTTTTTCAGATGAGGAGACCAAGACTGAGTCTCAGGAAGGAGACTCACCCAAGATCCTGCAGCACCTCCGCGGCGGAGCTACAGCCAGGACACGTCCTGGGGGGAGACATTTAACGCCTGGGAGAGCGGGCACTGCATCTCTTCACAGTGACCCACAGACCAGGAAGCAGCCCTCAGGCTTGTAGGTGATTGTCAACAAGGGTGCCGAGCCAGTGTAGTCATCTTCTCAACCGATTGTGTTGGCACAGCCGGAATAGCCACACGCAGAAGCATGAGACTGGAGCCCTCCTTCACGCCAGATCCAAAAAATTAACTCCAAGTAGGCCAAAGGTCTAAATATCGTCCCGACCATAAAAAACTCTCAGAAGAAAACACGAGCTTAACCCCTCCTAGCACTGGATTAACTGATGGCTTCTTAGACGTCATATCAAATGCACAAAAGAAAAAAAGAAGTACGATGTACATCATCAATATCAAAGTACATAAAATGGGAAGTGAGGAAAACTCACAGAACAGGAAGAAAAGTTTCAAGTGATACATCTAAGCACACGTAAGCAACTCTGTCCCTAGGTTCATATCACAAGAATGGGAACTATGTGCACACAAAACCGGCCCACTCAAATGGGTCGCGTCACCAAAACAGCAGAGGGGATCCAGATGCCCACACCCAGTAAGTAGGTAAATGAAATCTGGTAGATCTACAGAATGAAATACCATTTGTCGATAAAAAGGGATGCTCCTGGCATATATGCAACGGCATGGATGAACTTCGAAATCATCAGGCTTAGTAACAGAGGTCAGTCACGGAAGACCAAATACTGTACTGTCGGAGGCCACTTATAAAGTGCAGGGCAGGGAAATCTGCAGGGACGGGCAGCAGACAGTGGCTGCCAGGAGCAGGTGGGTAGGAGGGCTGGGGGCTGGCTGCTAAGGAGTGTGAGGTCTCTCTGGGATAACAGAAGTGTTCTGAAAATGAGAGTGGTGAGGTTGGGTAACCACGAAAGGCACTGAATGACCGGGGAGATAGCTCAGCAGCACAAGCATGCAAGAGCCCGAGTTCGATCCCCAGTATCACAGAGGCTTCAAGTTTATCCTTCTTTATGGCTAAGCAAAACTTTATTGAATTATACTGTGGATGATTGAGTGGTATGATATCTCAATAAAACTATTTTAAAATAAAGAAAAACCAGATCCTCCAAACTAGAAGGGCTATTGCATCTGACTGAGTCTACCCACCTGCCTGCGCCTGACTCCCTGAAAAACACACCCACTGAAAAGCCCCCAGGACTCTTGCACGCCTTCCCTGTCAGGTGGCTCCCTACGCAGCCTCCTTCCAAGACGCTAACGTCCACAATGCATCCCCGGAAAGCAGCCGGAGCTGACACCTTTCACCCCCAGAGAACATTCACCTCCAGCCACTGAGCACGAGTTAGCTCCTACCATCCCCTCTCCAGGCCTTCACTGCTTCACTGGGTTCTGAAGGCGACTTTGGACATTGGGGCCATGGTGCTGTTTCAGCGGTAGGAGACTGAGGCTCAGAGAGGCAGAAGAACCTGGCTCTAAAACTCCAGAACTGGTCCCTCTTAATGCCTAGAGACAGAGCTGGGGTTTGAAGCTGGGTTCATCGAGTGCTGAGATTGCAGCTGACCCAGACTGCTTTGGACAGCCTGAGGCTATCCCTGCATCCAAGCTGCCCTTATGAGAATGGGTCTTTTCCTTTTCTCTTCTTTCTTGGAGCTACAACTGAAACCATCACCTCGAATGCTAAGCACACACTCCGATTAGCCCTATTCTCAGCTCTGACACAAAACTTTTGATGTCAAAGACTGAACTCAGGCCCTTGTGCTTGCCAGGCAGGCGCTTGTGCCACTGAGCTATCTCCCCGGCCTTGACATGAGATTTTTGAATCAAACAATGGAGCCAACACAAAGTGAACTTTGCCTCCCGAAGGTCATACTGAGTAAAGGCTGACAGGAGAGCGCAGTGCTGGCCCGGGAGTAGGGGGATGCTCCTGCCACTGCCCCACAGAGCAAGGGCTGCACCAGGGGCCCTGGGGAGACAAAGGGCCCCGAGAGGCATCCTTACTGCTTGGGCACCAGGGTGCTTAGCCCTGTGTGGGGTCTACTGCCACCGACTGGAAGTGGGCATGAGTCACACAGAGGGGTCACCAGACGCCCCCTGAGCTGGGGCCCTGAGGGACACTGAGGGGGCCCACAGAGGAAGGGACACTCTAGCCTCACCCTGCAGGATGAGCAGAAGTGGGGAAGGTGGAAAGAGTAGACCAAGTTGAGGCTGCAGAGTGGGATGCAGGATTGTCAACAATGAAGGGGGTGATGCTGAGCAGCACAGGACTCCAGTGCCTGTGTTGATTCTACCCTGTGGGCAACAGAGAGCCAGTGAAGATTCCAGAGTGAGGGACGGGCAGGGACTGGTCAGCAGCCGGTCTCACCGGCAGTTGAAGCAGCACCTGACCACGTATCTGGAAATCACACTGGACAGAGCAGCATGCTTGCCACACAGAACCTGAGAGCACATGCCAGGAAAAGCCTGTAAATCATGTCATCCTAAAATGTCCTTTGTGCTTCAAACCTGCTCTTCACAAAAGGGTCAAGAGTTTAAGCAGAAGGATCTTTTCTCAGTGACTGATGAAACCTCATACATTCACTAGCTGCAGCGAGCAGCCTCGTTGCTCCCAGGGCGTCTGTCCCCACAGTCCCTTTCCAACAAAACACCAGCCATAAACACCTCGGCCAAGCCTCAGCTCATCTGGGACCTTCAGATTGGCCCAAGGGAGGGGAGTGCCAGGTCAGCTCTGGCTGTGAGAGGGGCTCCCATGGGTCAGATGAAAGTCTGCTTACGGAGGCCAGCCTGGAGACGTACGTGTTCCTTACCGCACTGAGCCACTGCACCACCACATAGATGGGGAAACTGAGGCCCAGAGAGGCCAGCTGTCCTGCCCAGGCCAGCCAGCTCATGGACATTAACTCAGGAACAAGGCTGGGCCCTGTCTGGCCCCAGGGTCGACACCATGCTGTGAAAGTCCCCAAAATGAGGAAGTGAGGCAGGAAGGCAGGAGCGGGGTTCCTCTGAGTCAGAGCGGAACTTCCCATCACCCCCAGTGGCGGTAGAGACAGGCAGGGTGACAGGGATCGGGTGGCTCGGGCTGCACAGGTGCCACCCCACGAAGAGAGACGCTCAGGGGGCTCCCCCAGGCACAGAGGGGCAGCCCTGCTGGGTACTGACCCAGCTCCTCCCGGAAGAGCCGAGCCCAGGGGGGCTGGCAGCCTGCTGACCTCACTTAGGCCCAGACGTGGTCAAGAGGCCGGCTCCCCGCTCCAGGACAGGGTGAGCAGGCACAGTGGGGCTGGGCTGTGTTCACCTCCTCACCCGGCCCCAGCAGGTCTGCCCCTCTCCTCTTCAAAGCTGGGAGACGCTGGGTTCATTTGATGACAAATCTGTTTCCACGCCTACTCCGGGCTGTGATCGGTGGCGCCCAAGATCAGAAACCGACGAGCGAGGCTGGATCCTGCCTCGCTCAGGGTGCTTCTGTTCAGGGGTGGCTACAGCTTGCTCTTTCTTGTTTCTTCTACAAGCGGGCAAAGCAGCCCACACATGGGGCCTCCCTCTCCAGGCTCCAGGGCATTCACTGCCCTTCTGACAATGCTTTGGGCCCCTGGATGGCCCAGAAGCCCCGGAACCTGAGCGGCACTGGGAGCAGCCTCAGCCTGCCGTGAGAACCTCGATATCCATCAGCTTCCCAGCGCCCAACCCAGCGACCGAAGACCAAGGTTGCCCCCGGCGACAGAGCTATATTCGTCCCGCAGCTGCTCTCCGAAAACGGCCCAGAACACTCCACGGCAGCGACGGCTAGAGCTTTACTCAACCTTTCCCTTCTGCTGGCCGTACGTCGTCCCGTTTTTTTGTTGGTGGTG
>NW_004524646.1:7717159-7725534 GCF_000260255.1 Octodon degus
AGTGCTGAGACTGCAGCTGACCCAGACTGCTTTGGACAGCCTGAGGCTATCCCTGCATCCAAGCTGCCCTTATGAGAATGGGTCTTTTCCTTTTCTCTTCTTTCTTGGAGCTGCAACTGAAACCATCACCTCGAATGCTAAGCACACACTCCGATTAGCCCTATTCTCAGCTCTGACACAAAACTTTTGATGTCAAAGACTGAACTCAGGCCCTTGTGCTTGCCAGGCAGGCGCTTGTGCCACTGAGCTATCTCCCCGGCCTTGACATGAGATTTTTGAATCAAACAATGGAGCCAACACAAAGTGAACTTTGCCTCCCGAAGGTCATACTGAGTAAAGGCTGACAGGAGAGCGCAGTGCTGGCCCGGGAGTAGGGGGATGCTCCTGCCACTGCCCCACAGAGCAAGGGCTGCACCAGGGGCCCTGGGGAGACAAAGGGCCCCGAGAGGCATCCTTACTGCTTGGGCACCAGGGTGCTTAGCCCTGTGTGGGGTCTACTGCCACCGACTGGAAGTGGGCATGAGTCACACAGAGGGGTCACCAGACGCCCCCTGAGCTGGGGCCCTGAGGGACACTGAGGGGGCCCACAGAGGAAGGGACACTCTAGCCTCACCCTGCAGGATGAGCAGAAGTGGGGAAGGTGGAAAGAGTAGACCAAGTTGAGGCTGCAGAGTGGGATGCAGGATTGTCAACAATGAAGGGGGTGATGCTGAGCAGCACAGGACTCCAGTGCCTGTGTTGATTCTACCCTGTGGGCAACAGAGAGCCAGTGAAGATTCCAGAGTGAGGGACGGGCAGGGACTGGTCAGCAGCCGGTCTCACCGGCAGTTGAAGCAGCACCTGACCACGTATCTGGAAATCACACTGGACAGAGCAGCATGCTTGCCACACAGAACCTGAGAGCACATGCCAGGAAAAGCCTGTAAATCATGTCATCCTAAAATGTCCTTTGTGCTTCAAACCTGCTCTTCACAAAAGGGTCAAGAGTTTAAGCAGAAGGATCTTTTCTCAGTGACTGATGAAACCTCATACATCCACTAGCTGCAGCGAGCAGCCTCGTTGCTCCCAGGGCGTCTGTCCCCACAGTCCCTTTCCAACAAAACACCAGCCATAAACACCTCGGCCAAGCCTCAGCTCATCTGGGACCTTCAGATTGGCCCAAGGGAGGGGAGTGCCAGGTCAGCTCTGGCTGTGAGAGGGGCTCCCATGGGTCAGATGAAAGTCTGCTTATGGAGGCCAGCCTGGAGACGTACGTGTTCCTTACCGCACTGAGCCACTGCACCACCACATAGATGGGGAAACTGAGGCCCAGAGAGGCCAGCTGTCCTGCCCAGGCCAGCCAGCTCATGGACATTAACTCAGGAACAAGGCTGGGCCCTGTCTGGCCCCAGGGTCGACACCATGCTGTGAAAGTCCCCAAAATGAGGAAGTGAGGCAGGAAGGCAGGAGCGGGGTTCCTCTGAGTCAGAGCGGAACTTCCCATCACCCCCAGTGGCGGTAGAGACAGGCAGGGTGACAGGGATCGGGTGGCTCGGGCTGCACAGGTGCCACCCCACGAAGAGAGACGCTCAGGGGGCTCCCCCAGGCACAGAGGGGCAGCCCTGCTGGGTACTGACCCAGCTCCTCCCGGAAGAGCCGAGCCCAGGGGGGCTGGCAGCCTGCTGACCTCACTTAGGCCCAGACGTGGTCAAGAGGCCGGCTCCCCGCTCCAGGACAGGGTGAGCAGGCACAGTGGGGCTGGGCTGTGTTCACCTCCTCACCCGGCCCCAGCAGGTCTGCCCCTCTCCTCTTCAAAGCTGGGAGACGCTGGGTTCATTTGATGACAAATCTGTTTCCACGCCTACTCCGGGCTGTGATCGGTGGCGCCCAAGATCAGAAACCGACGAGCGAGGCTGGATCCTGCCTCGCTCAGGGTGCTTCTGTTCAGGGGTGGCTACAGCTTGCTCTTTCTTGTTTCTTCTACAAGCGGGCAAAGCAGCCCACACATGGGGCCTCCCTCTCCAGGCTCCAGGGCATTCACTGCCCTTCTGACAATGCTTTGGGCCCCTGGATGGCCCAGAAGCCCCGGAACCTGAGCGGCACTGGGAGCAGCCTCAGCCTGCCGTGAGAACCTCGATATCCATCAGCTTCCCAGCGCCCAACCCAGCGACCGAAGACCAAGGTTGCCCCCGGCGACAGAGCTATATTCGTCCCGCAGCTGCTCTCCGAAAACGGCCCAGAACACTCCACGGCAGCGACGGCTAGAGCTTTACTCAACCTTTCCCTTCTGCTGGCCGTACGTCGTCCCGTTTTTTTGTTGGTGGTGCTTCTCCTTCCCCACAGAACACGTGCTAAATTTCTCATTTAGCTAACAACGGTCCGCCCGGATCAGGGAGTTTGCTGAGCTCGAGGGCTACTCCTACACTGCCCGACCCACAGGGCATTTTTCCTTATTTCCTTAGGCCCCTGCGCTTTCTTCTGTGCACAGGCAGCTGGGCCATTCCAAACAAAGAAACAACATCTGTGGTCACTTGGCCTGTGTAGTCTGTCACAGAGGCCCAGAGCTGGCCAAGTCTGGCCAGGGTGGGCTGCAGCAGGTGCGCTCCAGGCTCCACAGAGGTCCTGGGACCCTGTCCTCACGCACCTGCGCAGGGCCCTGGAGCCAGCCTGCAGATCCAGCCCCGACTGTGCAGCCTTGCTACTCTGCTTTGGCTTCTCATCTAAGATTCAGGCAAGGATGGTTGGAGTCACAGCAGACGGCAGGGGCTACGCCCACGTTTACTAAGTAACACTGTTGCGAGTGGAGCAGACAGGCAGCGTAACTGTCGCCAGGAAAAGCTGTGACTTCCGGCCCTGCGCCAGGGCCTCTGCAGGGAGGGAGGTGATGACTGACGCCCTGAAGGAGGCTGAGAAGGCAAGAGCAGGCTGCAAACACAGCTTTGCCAGCCCCCGTTTCTGTTTCTGTCACAACTCTTCAGCCAGTCTCGGCAGCGTGAAAACAGCCGGAGCAGGCTCATGATCCAACAAAGCCTGACTACAGAGGCAAGTGGCTCAGGGCCAGTGGAAAGCCTGCCACCCAACATCAAATTCCAGGATGAAATGAACGAATGAACGCCGAAAAAGATGGAACTCTCTTACAGCACCCCCAATCCCAGCTCCCCCATTGGCACATTTTAAAAGTTCAGTTCCCTGAGGGAGTAGTCGCTGTTTCCTCTGGTTTTTGTTTTGTTTTGTTTTGTTTTGTTTTGCAGAACCGGTATTGAACTCAGGCCCTTGCGCTTGTTCTTTAGTGAAAGGCCTTTAAAGTTGTGTTCTAGAAACAAGTTTAAAGATTTCAGCAGGGCTCCTGTAATCCCAGCACTCAGGAGGCTGAGGCAGGAGGATTGCTGCAAGTTGAAAGGCAGCCGTCAACTTTACAGTACTTTATAGTGAGTTCAGAGGCAGCCTGAACTATACAGCAAGACTTTGTCTCAAAAAACAAAAAAGAAAAACAGGAAAGATTGCAGGTGGCACTTGTGCTAAATGTCTGCAATCCCAGCTGCTGACAGGCTGGTGCATTTGAGGCCAATCTAGGTCACTCTGGGAGACCCACTCTCAAATAAAAATTTTTCAAAAGATCTGGGACTGTCGTTCACTAGTAAAGCATTTGCCTAGCATGTGCAAGGCCTGTACCACAAGCCAAGTATGGAATAAAAGGGGGAAAGAAAAGATTTTCCCCAGCATGGTGGCCATACCTGTATTCCCAGCACTCAGAGACTAAAGCAGAAAGACCACCATGAGTTTAAGGCCAGCCTGAACTATGTAGCAGGACCCTGTCCCCAAATAGCCAAACCAAACCAAACAAAAAAGGATTTTACTCATGCTGGCTCCACCCACAGCATGCACTGAGACAGAACTGAGACCTGGTGTGGTGCTGAGAGCCTGTAATCCCAGCTCTTGGGAGGCTGTAAACAGGAGAATCACCACAAGTCCGATCTATATAGTGAAACCCTGTAGACTCTGTAGTGAATACAAAAAGAAGGAGGAGAAAGGATTTTACAGTTAAAGTCCCATGAGACTTTCAGGATAGGATAAATGAGTATTACCCAGCATTCACATTCTGCTACACAGAAAATGTAGGGACAATCTGAAACTGGAGTTTCTGTCTCTTAGCTATGTGACCTTGGGCAAGGTTATTAACCTTTCTGTTTTTCGGTTTCCTTACTTACAAGGAGGATGACAACACCTATAAGCATGCAGAGCCTGACACAGAGCCCGAGGCACAGGACCTCTCACCCCTGCAGACACTGACTGTGCCCTAAGCAGGATGGGGTTGACCAGAAAGCCCAGCACCTTCACTTTCCTTGCACAATGCCCACACCAAGATTCCAAAAATAGATGCAGCCCTTAACCTACAAATGGAACCCAGGACCCTGCAGCCACAGGAGGACCAGGCACCCCGGGGTCTGTGGTTTTGTGGGAAATCAGCCCTTCCAAAGCAGCAAAGACCAGAGTCCCTGTGCAGCAGAAAACAACCTCATAGGCCCTTCTGACTTAGCCCTCCAGGGGCTCGCTGCAATAAACCCACAGTGCTAAGCACAACAGGGTCTACCCTGGCCATCTCTGCAGCCTCCCCTGCTGCTCACAGCCTCCCCCCCACCCCCCGTTTTTGCTCCTGCTGGTCTCTCAGCCCTTTTCTGCTCTGGCATCGCTGCCTCCAAGAAGCCTTCCAGGATTTGTCAGGGGTTAGAAACCTGGGAGCCAGGATCACCATCCCTACCAGGTAACAGCAGCGCTAGGTGTTGCTACACTGCCCTTTTTGAGCCCTCCCACCCACAGCTGGACAGAAAAGCTTTACTCCTTTGCATAGTTTTAAAAAAGCCTGTGGTTAGGTTCAGAGTGGTGAGGCAACCTGGCCAAGGTCACAGAGCAAGCAAATCCACTGTCTTGCTCTCTCAACAGCTCCTAGCAGAGAGTTCAAGAAGTTTTAAATCATCCCCATTCTGGGGGGACTACAAGGTGACATCCGCCAAGTCATTGAAAGGGTCCACCTTCCTATATCCCTCACACCTGCTTCAGGGCCCCCAGCTTTCCAGCTCCCTGGAGACCTTGTCCTGGAGCTGCCACCTCCCAAGGAGTCCAAGGGCATCGCTAAGCAGCCTTGTAGATTATAATTAGTGCATGTCTGTGCCTGCCAGCACTTCAGGCACCAGGTTTACAGTGTGTCCTGGGATGCCAAAGGTGCCGCCTGGAGACAGGCTTTTGTCCCTCTGCTCTCCTTGGCCCCAACACACAAAGGTCAGTAGGGCTGAGCAGGCTCTGGAACCCCCAGGCCTCGGCACCCTTCGCGGCCCTCATCCTGGCATTGGACAGCCATGCTGCACTCTTCAGGGCCTGCATCACCCCGCCACCCGCAGCTTAGGCCCTGGAAAGTGGGGGCAAGGCTGTGTCTGGGGCTAAGCCCCTGTCACACTTGCAGACAGCACCCAAGCACCGCTTGGCCTCCTCTGTTCCTCACCCTGCAGCTGGCTGCATCTCGGCCATGAGCAGCTCATGGTCTGCCCCAGAAGGGACCTGGGTCCTTCCAGCCCTGAGCAGAGAACCCACACCCCTCCCCTAGCTGGAGAAGACGACAATCAGCATGTGAGCTCCGTTCTTCGTACTACCAGTGCATGTGCTGGGGGGACACACAGTCACACAGGTATACACACACACACACACACACACACACACACACACACACAGCCTCCCGCCCCAGCACAAACCACTATGTGCTTTCCTGAACATTTTCTCCCTCCTCTCAGACAATGCTGGCTTTGATGGGTTTCCTCAAAGGGACTCATGGTCTACATGTTTTGCATGAAAGGCAAATGTCACTGTCCCCAAGTGGAACACACTGAGCACTGGCACTGCCGGCACCAGGGAGGGGTGAGCTTTCCGCCTCCTGGGAAAGGGCCTTGGCTTCTCCTTGGTCAGGAACATCAGATGTCTTAGTGTTTACTTCCTGCTTGCTCAGGGACCCCAACTCCTTCCAGGACACCAATTCATCAGCACCGTGACTCTCCCAGTCTTGTCTGGTGCTCCTGCCCCACTGCCTAAGACACCGCCAGGCTCACAGGAGGCTGCCACATGGGGTTGGTGAGAGCATGATGCGTGAGGGAACAAATGAATGAATCTGTGTCCCTTCCGTCACAATGCCCTTCAGGGCCTCCAGCCGCTCCACAGGCCAGTGCTCAGTTAGGGACCTGGTTCTGCAGCCCAAGGCCTGGTGGTCAAGAGAAGAGTCACACAGCAGGGAGTTGGGCAGAAAGGACAGGGAGGTGGAGGTGGCCTAGGGAGGGATGGGTGAGCTTGCAGGAGGGGAAGCAACCTGCAAAGCAGCGAAGCATGAATCAGCACTGAAGTCACTGTCCCTCTGAGGCAAGGAGGAAGTGGAGGGGAGACCTGCCCATCCATTCACGCGGCAGATCAGCCGGGCAGTTCTGCAGCTCCTGGGGGACTCCCAGGGGGATCAGGGGACAAGGTGTGAGTGGTCAAGTCTGGGGCAGCACTGAGGCTCGGGGACATGATGAACAGTGCTGAGCTGCACAGTGGAGGGACAGACCTGGGATGACACCCCCACCCCCACCCCACATCCCCACTTGGGTCTTGCAGACACTTTTCAGGTTTCAAAAGACTGGGTCCCAGGAAACCCTTGTTTGTGCAGCGCAGGGACAACGGGCCTCCTACCTCCAGCTTGAAGCCCCCTCGCAAGCCCTACCCAGCCTGGCCTCTTTGCCCATCACCAGTCTTCAGCAGCTGGGTGCTCAGATCAGCCAGGGCGGGGGGCCAGCAGGCAGGGAGGACTGCGTATCCCTGTGCTTCTGTGGCAGAGGCAAGGGGCGGGCAGAACCCAGGCCAGCCTACTGGCCCTGCTGGTTCCTAATCACAGCCATGCAGCCACAGTGTCCTTTGTCCCTTATCTCCCAAGCCCCACGCTCAAGGACAGGCACCCTCCTAGCTGTTTTGTGCCTTGAGAGTGATGCACCATGGTAGGAGTCCAACACACACACACACACACACACACACACACACACACACACACACACACAGGCATGGAAAACTGAGGCAACAGGCATGGAAAACTGAGGCAACAAACAACCAGTAGGGAAACTTCCCTTTCCACATACAGAAAGTAAAATAAAGATGGAAACCTGTGAGCAACTCACCTCCAGTCTGTTTCACAAGATTCCAAACTTCAAATGGCTACCTCAGAGTCTTATTTTCCAGAACCTTCTTCGTTGGCCCTGTAGAAACTCTGAAAAATTTCAGGTCTTCCCCAAATGTGTGTTTCTAGTCTGGGACTTCTAACCTAGATCTCAGTGGAGAACACCAAGCACTCCCCAGCCATGTTCACAGAAAACCCTCTCCCAGGGCCGCCCCAATGTCTGTGAGGCAAAGACAGGGCCGCCCCAATGTCTGTGAGGACCACTCCCAAATGAGGCTGGTTCTCCCAAGAGCATGAGGCACAGCGAGATGGAGTTACAAGAGCCTGGCTTCACCCGTGAAATGCTAATGATTAAATTAATCCTGTCTTCAAGCTCCTAGATGAGCTAGACATAATCTTCCCACAGGTTCCCGGAAAGGTCACACTGAAACAGCTGGGCCCTTGGGATCACATCGCTTATTATGGGCAACCTTAGGCTCCCCAACTTCCTGGCCTTCCTTTCTATCACACTGCCTGGGCTGTGCAGGGGTTCAGCGACTGGCTCAGGAAGGCAATGCTATCCATGGCTGTGTTCCCCTGTTAAACCCCCAGCGGTCAGAGAAGCAGCCAACCTCTGGGGCAAGTAGGCCTCACACCAGGCCCGAGCTGAGCCTTTGGGGGAGCATTTTGCTGAGGCTGTCAGCTCCTCATGAAGGAAGAACAAGATTCAGAGAGGTGAAGCCCAAGGCTGAGCCCTGTTTTAGAAGTATCCTTCGGAGAGCTGGAATAGTTTGGCGAAAGGACTACCACAATCACTGGAAATAGAAAGTCAGGGTGACTCTTCAGAGACACAGATAGGTGCCACCAGCCCTGGGCCAGGAAGTTCTAAGCCCATCAAGTTGTGTTTCCAGGCTCTGGTGGAGAGATCGGACCTAGGGTGGCGCTAGGGCCCACCTCCATCTGAGATGTCCCTGGCTTTGGACTGAGCGGGGCCAAGTCTAGGGTGTGCAGGCGCCTGGCTGGAAGCACCCTTGGAGCCCTGTGGTTCCAAGTTCTGCACACTATGGCAATGGGACGTAGGCCACAACTGCACAATTACTTTATTCTTACTAGTTTTAAAATTTGATCCATTTAGGGCTGGCCAGATAGCTCAGTGGACTAAAGCACCTGCTTAGGCAGAGCACAGGGGCCGGGGTTCAATCCCCAGTGTGCCGTGCCAGCCCCACCCCCC
>NW_004524646.1:7725826-7734322 GCF_000260255.1 Octodon degus
AGAGAGAGAGAGAGAGAGAGAGAGAGAGAGAGAGAGAGAGACTTTTTATCTTTACCTTAAATCATTATTTTTTGAGACCATGTTAAGATTTATATGTAGAGTGTACTTCAAAAATCTCATGTGGAGCTGGATGAGATAGCTCAGCGATCTAAGCTCCTGCCTGGCAAGTGCAAGGACCCGAGTTTGATTCCCAGTACTGCATGCCATGCTGGTTGTGGAACACTGGGCACTCCATGCCAGCCACCAAAGCTGGGTGTGGTGGCACATGGCTCCACTGGGGAGGCTAAAAACAGGGGGATCCCTACGAGTCCAAGCTGCATAGCAAGACCCTGTACCAAACAAATAAAAAAATCTCATGTGTGTGGAAGAGGGTGCTTGGATCAAGGCGACATTGTACCCATCTGTGGGCTGGTGCACTGAAGAGAGCTCGTGGTTAGCTGTGATCAGGCATGGGGGCCAGGGAGGAGCTGGGGCACAGCTGGCCTTTGGGGGTCTCCCCCTCCTTGACTCCTCCCTGCACCCTCTACTACCTGGCTGCTCTCCTCTGCCAAACCTTCTACCATGACAGTCCTGTGCTGGAGCCACCTGCCCGTGGACCGAGCCCCTGAATCACGGGCCAAATTAAACCTCTCCTCCTTTAACCTGCAGATGTGGAGTGTTTGGTCCCAGTGATAGAAAATTAAGACCAAAGGGTCTTGGTAAGTGGCCCAGGCTGGCCTTGAACTTGGAACCTTCTTACATCAGCCTCTGGAATAGCTACAACTACAGGCATGTGCCACTAAGCCCAGCTTGTCTTTACCATAAACACAGACCAGAGTTGGGATTAATTGCTACATATAGAACATCATAAGAAATAAATATGGTGAACGTACACTAGGCCAAACTCTGTCTGTGGTTAGTTTGCACCCGAGGCCTGCTCATTAGTAGAGCCAGAAGGAGCTGGGCAAGTTCTTCGGAGCTATTGAACACAGATTAGCAAACCAGGCATGGTGGTTCTACCCTGTAGCCCCATCACCATGAGGCTGAGGCAGGAAAGTTGCCAAGTCTGAGCCTAGGCAACACAGTCACATTCTGTCTCAAAGTAAAATACAAGGCAAACTAAGGCTGTAGAGTGCTTACCTAGCACGCATGAGGGCCTGGATTCAATCCCCAGTATTGCAGAAAACAAAAGAAGAGCACAGAAAAAAAAAAAGCAAAAACAAAATCAGCTGAGCACCTCACTGAGCCAGGCTCCAAATCCAATGTTTATAACCCCTCTGTGCATCAGAATCACCCGAGGAGCTTCTGGAAGATACAGAAAGCGGCTCTGCATCATAGATGCCTAATTCAGGAGGTCCACAGTGGGGCTGGGTGCTTGGGAGAGCATCTCATAATCAGAAGGGTAAAAGGAGGAGGGCGAGGGAGCAGTGGTCGTTCTGCGCCCGGAGCCTGTGCACAGCACCCATCTTGCCCAACCCACAGGGATCTGACCTAGCGTAAGCCCCACGCTGTATGCAGGATTCTGAGGCTCAGTGCCGGGACTCAGGCAACAGGTCCTCGTGTGGTGACATTACTGTCTTGCGAGACCAGTTACAGATTCTGCTGAACAAAGTGGCAGGGGGCCTTCCCCACCAGCTGGAACGCAGTGGGTGCGTGGGTGAGGCATGAGGTCTGCGCCCCGTAGACCCTTTCACAAGGGTGCTATCTTTCTGTGTGCCCTTCACAGGACTCCCACCCTCTTCGCCTCCCTGTCCTGCCAGGGCACAGGCCTCGGGCCAAGCACACCCGCGCTCCTTCATATCCGCAGGCAGCTGAGCCCAGTGCTGCAGGTGGGTGGAGTGCTGAACTTCTTTCCAGTGACCCAGCTAGGACAAGAGGAGAAGGGGGCCGGTCTGAGAGGCCGGGCTGGGATTGCACCTCTGCTTTCTCATCTGAGCCTTGCGGCGCTGCAGGGAGGTGTGGCCAGCCCTTTGACAGGTGAGTTCCACGGCCCCTGGAGGTCATGTGCCAGCCAAGATCCCACTGCAGGTGGCAGAACTCAGGTCTGTCTGTCTGCTTGTGTCCCAGCCCCAGGCCCAGAGATAATGATAAAGCAGAACATCTACCTGTAGCAGGATAAAAAGAAAGCTGGTGCTCACTGACGTCTGGAGGTGTGTGGCTCACTGCGCATGCGTACCCATCACAGGCCCGGCTTTGCGGAGGAGCGAGGCCTCTGCCAGACGAGGCCTGAAAGACTGTGCCAATGAACAAGATTTTTAAAGAGTCTTCTCTAGGCCCAGGGCTGTGGCACGTGCTTGTAGTCCTAGCTGCTAAGCCTGCAAGTTTGAAACTAGCTTGGGCAGCAGAGTGAGGCTCTGGTTCCCAAAGAAAGAGTCTTTCCCTGTTAGCCCTCTGGAGCTGCCCCCTTGCAAAGCCAGCACCCGCTACACCATGACTGGGTTTAAAACTCCCACCTCACACACCAAACTCCTCCCAAGGGGCAGAGACCTGTCCCTGGTGTCTTCTCACCCAGTGTCCACACCAGCCAAGGTCGGCCTGGGGAAGGAATGCGCTTGGCCGGGCGTGTGGGTTCCAGGGCAAACACGTGCCCTTCTGGCTCCCAAAGTGAGCTGGCTCCAGCTAAGAGTGGCATGACTAACCCGCTGCTTCCTGCAGGGGACAAACACCGGAACCCATGGGGCCATCCTCTCACCTCCTCCACAAGCACAGGCTGTGCTGGCAGGGCCCAGCCTGGACGCCTTGCGGGCATCTGGGTGGTTCTTCCCAGAGGAAGCAGGCTCGACAGAAGCCAAAGGCAGAGCCCTAGAAACTCCATTTTCTAAAGAGATTTCTGAGCAAAAGTTGGATTTGAAATGCTTCGGTACTGAGATACAGAGGGACGTTACATAAGCAGGCTCGCCGGCAGCTCAGCGCTGCCTAAATGACAGCGTAACCCTGGCAACAACACCAGCGCACTCACGTGCCACCTACAACCGCCAACTTGTGGTCACCCAGGCTCCACAGCTTGTGAATGTGTCACACATGGAGTCCCTGGGCAGCGGGACAGGCCGGTGCTCTAGGGTGGGCCCTGGCTTGGGAAAAACATTGGCATGCCTGGACCCACGTGACACGGATCACACGGGAAGGGTTTCCTTTGAGGAATGGACTGGCAGTGGGAAAGCAAGGGCCTGGCTTGGCGGCTGTGCGGTTTTGCGCAGGGGAAGTCAGGGATGAGAGAAGCCACAAGACATAACTTTGGAGAACTCCACTTTCTGAAGTTATTTCTGAGCAAATCTAAGTCTGAAATCCACACACTGAGTGAGGCTGGCATTCGGTGGGTGTCATGGTCAGTGCTAACTGCCACAAGGCACCCTGGGAAGGACCTGAGAGGCTCCTCATTGTATCACTCTTTTTTTTTTTTTTTTTTTTTTTGAGATTAGGGTCTCACTGTGTAGCCCAGCTGGCCTCAAACTCAGAGAGATCCTCCTGCCTCAGCCTCTTGAGTGCTGGGCTTCCAGGCATGGGCCACCATGCCCAGCTGTACTAGTCTTCCATTGATTTAGTCATTCCATAAATATGGGTGGGCTGGGGATATAGTTCAGTGGCACAGCATCTGCCTGGCCAGTGTGAGGTTCTGAGTTTGATTTCCAGTGAAAGAAAGAAAGAGAGAGAGAGAGAGAGAGAGAGAGAGAGAGAGAGAGAGAGAGAGAGAGAAAGTCGGCACTCTGTCTACTGTGGGTTCTGCAGCTGAGGAGCCAACCAGACACACACAGACAGAAACTACTTGGGGAAAAACACTGCATCTGCACTGAACATGTACAGACTTAGGTGGTGGGTGTGATGGGTGCCACCGTGTGGGCAGGAAGATCCCTTCCGAGCTGGGGAATGGGAGCTGAAATCTCCTTGGGGCAAGGGAGCAAGCAGCCACAGCCACAGACAGGCCTGGGGAGGGACTTCCTCAGCAGTGGGCAGGACAGCGGCTTCAGGGGACAGAATGAAATTCAGATGTGAGTCTCTGGCACCCCCAAAAAGCCCAGGAAATGGGGCTTCTCCTAGAGAAGCAGCCCTTGACAAGGACGAGGAAGGGGGCGAGGGGGCAGGTACCACACCTTGCCTAGGGTCTCTTAGTCCCTCTGTGTCCTGGAAATGGTAGGGTCTGCTGGTGCATTTCGTCACAGGCTGTTGTATCAGCTCCTTAAAGTTTGCCAGGTTGTATTTTATAGTACAAAGTCATTTAATAAGAAAATTATCATCACCATCACCACCACTGTGCTCACCACCACTTCTCTAGGCTGGGAGCAAGGCTACGAGGAGGAACAGTAGATCAGTAGTCATTTATTTTTTATTTTTATGTTTATTTTTGTGGAATCGGGCATTGAACTCAGGCTCTTGTGCTTGCCTGGAAAGCCCTTATTCTACTGAGCTATCTCTCCGGCCTCTAGGAACAGTAGATCAAAGGCTAGCAGGACATCAGATTTTTAAAAAACTGTTGGTCTGGGAGATGGCATAGTAGAATAAGTGCTTGTCTGGCAAGCACAAGGGCTTGAGTTCAATCCCCGGTTCTGCCAAAAAAATTAAAAATAAAATAAAAATAAAGTGCCCAGGAACAGGAAATCAGAAACCACTTTTGCTCCTATCTCTGGCTTCTAGCAGGAGGGGCTGTCCAGACAGCATGGGTGGGTGGAAGCGCAGCACACAGGTCAAGGTAAGGAGGAGCCCGGGGCTCCAGGGGACCCGGGAGGAGTCCAGGGTGCAGGAGGCTGGGCAAGGCTGGGGACTCCTCAATGCTCAGAGCCAGGACAAACAGGAAGTCACCTGTCCCAAGTAACCCAGCCCCTCCTGGGGTGGATGGGCACATGGGAGGGACCAGTCTTTGGTCCCCAAACACCTACCAAGCCAGAGGGAAAACAAGAAACGGGGAGTTCTCCAAGAGAAACTTATTTCAAGGACCCCCCCCCCCCAACCTAATTTCAACCTCCTCCACTTTAAAGGATAGGAAATAGGGTCTGGTCCAGCTGAAGATCAAAGCCGGCCCCTCCCATCTTGAAAGAAAGAGGCTGCCCCAGTGAGTCAGTTGTATTATTCCAGCAGATGTCACTTGGGAAGGGCTCGGGCATTTCTAGATCTCAAATACAACTCTATTTAATTAGAGTCCATTGCTGCTGGCTAAGAGAGGAACACGTGGGCCAGCCCTGAAAGCCAGCCTGCCCACCTGTCTCACAGAGCCAGGATGTCACAGGGCCAATGCCAGCCACAGGGACTTTAGGGAAGGGGGTGCTAAGGTGGATCCAGTCCTGACCCCAAGGTGCCAGAAAGACTTGGCCCAGTCATTCATGCTCCGGAGACTCAGTTTTCCCAAAACCAGCTCAGACAAGACCATCTTGGGTTCAACTGGTCCTAAAATCTCTTATCCTCCACTGTCACTGCCACTTCTAAAAACAGGTTGAGTGTTTCCAATCTGAAAACCTGAAATGCTCGAAAATCCCAGACTTTATGAACTCTGTTTGACTGGAAGCCACAAGTGAAAAACATTTCCACATCTCATCTCATGTGACACATCACAGTCAAGATGCAGGAGCAGTAAAAACATTGTATAAAATTACCTGCAGGCTGTGGGTATCAGACTTACAGGAACTATATATTGCTCCCACTCCTGAGTATCAAGTTATGAATATATCCTCAAATCTGAAAAGAATCCCAAATCTGAAATACCTTGAAAGACCCCTCAGCCTGCACTTGCTGTGCACACACAGGCGCTCTTTCCAGCACTCCGGGGAAGGGCTTGTTTCCCAGTCTTTGGAAGGCACCCTGCCTGTATAATCTCCTCTGTCACTGGGTCCTCACATGAGCACTGCCCCTCCAGGAAGGTGTCCCCTGCCCCACCCTGTAGGCAGAGGTAAAATCGATCCCCAGTGTCCCACAGATAGCAGTTCCATGGAGGCGCAGCTGGAGGCCACTGCCCACCCATCCTTCACGAGTGCAGTTTCCCATGGCCACCCAGGATGGGCAGGGCGGCATATAGCTTCTAAAGAACGAGAGACGTGTTCAGAGTGCGGCGCATGGACAGCAAAAACATCTCTGTCTTCAGGTCCCACTCTTGGTGAGACTGGGCTCTGTCACCCACTGTGGGGCTTGGGGCAAAGCATCTCACCTCTGTGAACCTGTTTCCCCAGCCAAAAAACCAGGAATAACCATACCCACAGGTGCCGCATTGTTGGGTGATGCATTTATCAAGCAAAAGTGGGCTGAGTTAGAGTAATCTGCCGCAAGGTCGGCGGGACAGGAGCCTGGAAGCGCTGCTTGTGTATTTCCTTGATGTCCTGTTCATCTAAATTCCAGACCTGAGTGGGGATGCTGCTGACTAATAAAACTGAAATGATCAAATCCGCTTGCTCAGGCAAGCTAGGAGATTCCCCAAGGCGAGCTTTTGGGCCCACTTCCCACACAGCTTCCCCTAGAGGGGCCTCTCAGACTAAAACCCGCCCAGGACCAGCGGGCTTGGCACAGCTGCGGCTGTCGGAGGCAGAGCACTGTTCTGCCTGAGGAATGTGCAGTCCCACATGCACGCAGTGGGGTGGCCTACTGGAGCACAGTGAGCAGGAAACTGAGAAAAAGGCCCGTGGGCAGCAACAAACACCAGAACTTGCCGCCTGCCTCCCAGGTCCAGACCCCATGCACCCTCGCTGCACCCGGCCACGCCCTTCCAGAGGACCCACTGCACCTTGGTTCTGGCTGGACAGCCCTAAGCAAATCACTCCCCTCTCTGGGTGGACTTCCTCTCCTCTTGGTGGTGAAGAAGGCCACCAGCCAACTCAGAAGGGCAGTGACTTTGTGATACACTTGCCTTTCTGGAGGGATACTCACTTTCCCGCACCAGGTCTCATCTGGATGGGGGTGCCCCACTAGCAGCCTGGGCCGAAGGAGCCTTCTCCCTAATTCTAGAGATGAAGAGGGCACCTGGGGGAAGGGTCCCCGGGCTGCCCAGGGTTGTTCAGTACTAGCCTGGCCCAAACTGGTGGCCCCTGGTTTCCAGTTTTGAACACAGAGGTCACTGTGGGCCCCTGCTCCTAGGTTGACCACGGCACCGCACCGTCAAGATCTGATGACCCCAAGGGAAGTCAACATCCATCTGAGGCTTTCTGGGGTCCTGAGAGGGACCATTTAGGGAGGTGGGAAGGCGGCTAAGAGAGGCTGCACCTGGGGCCAAGGCAGCACAGTGACAGCACGCAGCGGGCTGGGCTGTCCCCGCCTCCCAGCGCACTCAGCTTCCCGGCACCACAGTCAGCTCACCGTGGGTGGGAGAGAAAACCCCAACCCCGGTCATTACCAAGCAGGGGACGAGGCGCGCTGACAGGTCTGGTGCCCCAGCGGAGGCAAAGGGAGGGGGCTCGCGCCACCCGCAGCGAACCTTTCGGAACCAGCGGAGAGGCTCCGGGTTCGCCACCGCAGAACTCCTAAGGTTTGAACTAAGACTTCGCGCCCGCAGCTGTCACGCCGGCCCCCGCCCCCGCGCTGCGCCTGTCCCTGACTTTGACTTTCCGTGACGCGATCCCTGAGGACGGGTCGACTCCCGATTGCCCCCGACCCCCGATCCCACCGCCCGGCCCGTCCCGGCCCGCGCCACTCACCGGCCGGAGCTGCGGAGCGCGCGCCGGCCCCGGCTGAGCTTCCTCCAGCTCGGGTCCCGGGCGGCTGGGGCGGGGCGGACGGGGCGGGGACACAGCGATCCCGCCCTGCGGGGACCGCCGCCCGGCCAGGGCACGCGCGCTCGGCGGCGCCCTGCGCGCCTGGGAAGTGAGGCCGAACCCGGCTGATCCGTGTCGCAGCCCGGGGCCGGAAAGCTATCCACGCCCGCCCACGAGTATGTCGCCAACCTGCCACCTCCGCCCGGCCGCATTCCGGGGTGGCATGGTGCAGCCATTCCCTAGGAGACAGCAGGTCTCATCCTCACCGAACCAAGCCGCTGAACCCGCAGGGCCGCCCCTCCGCAGACAGGAAGTCAAAGAAGAAAGGGACACCCATCGGCCACCTCGGTGGGGGACGCTCCCTTCTTGTCCCCCTCCCCACTCGATCCCAGGCCACCAAGAACTTGAGTCCCACAGAATGGGAACTTCCCACAAGACCAACGCCCGAGAAAGTGCGGGCACCCTCGCGGCCCTGCCCCTTGCAGGGTCAGTACAAGCTCCCCCTGCTCGGCCAATCCCTGCTCCCGAGCTCCAGCCCTGGTCTGCCCGGAGCCTCCAACCTTATCTCCTGCCTCCCACTATCAGCTGCCTTTGGACCAGGGCTTCCTTCACACACCTCCTGCCAAACTCCCACTGTTGGTGGCCGGAGGCCTCGCACCTGGCCTCCTCCCGGAAGCCAAGGCAGGGGGGCTCCCAGCACTCTTACGTGAGTAGCTATGCTGAACTGTCTCCTGGCCAGCGCTTATCTGTTCCCAGGTAATTACATCCTTGGCAGCTGGCGAGAGAGCCGCTAATGAGGGATGCAACTTGCAAAACTAGAAGGATGTGCTCGACTCCAGGCCCTTTTACCACG
>NW_004524646.1:7734917-7736131 GCF_000260255.1 Octodon degus
CCTATGTCAGCCACACCTCCCTACTTTTATTCTTTTTACTACATCATAATTATTCTAAGTGTCAGGTGAAGATACACACAAAGGGCCTCAGCTGCCCTTCCTCCCCTGACCGGTTCCAGGTGTCCCATTCAGCGTCTCATCCTCCAGCAGAGGTGTGGCCGCAGGCCCTGAGGTTAGGCCAGCCCTGCTGAAGGTAACAGGCAGACTGCATGTTTATTCTCCTTGCATTTGGGTAATGCTTTTAGCCTTTCAAGTTGCTTTTGTGTGTCCCCTTGTTAAATTTCTGCAAAGATCCTTTAGGTAGAAAAAAAAAATCTCTCTGTCTCTCTGTCTGTCTCTCTCTCTCTCTCTGGTGTTTGAGCTCCGGGCCTTTGCACAGAACTACATTGTTAGCCCTTTTTTTTGAGACAGAGTCCAGCTACGCTACTCCAAAGTGTGCAACTCTCCTGCCTCAATTTTCCAGGGTGCTGGGGTTACAGGTAGGTACTGTCACTCTTCTTGTCTTAGAAAACCTTGCTTTTGTCTTAGAGGGAAACTGAGGCACAAACAGATGATTTGTACAGGGCAGAGCTGGCTCTGCCAGTGCTGTTGGGGGATGGGGCAGTCAGCCGCCTGTGAAGTCCCGGTCCTCTAGGAAGAGTGTGGTCCAGAGTCTGGGGATGTATCTCAGCGGAGCAGTGCTTTCTTGGCCAGCAGAGTGATGTCGTGAGCTCAACTCCTGGTAGCAGAAAAAAAAGAGAGTTTGGTCCAGTTGGGAGTTCAGAGCTCAGGCTCTGGTGCCAAACTGTCCAAATTTGCAACTTTCTGGCTGGTTACACACACTTGGTTTCCTCTTCATTGAGAAGATCTAATAATAGAAACCCGTCTTATACAGCTCTGTGCCTGGTACTGTGAACACCCACCTCAGTTGAGCTCTTGCTCTGCGGTTCTGCGCCAACTCTGAGCACTGCAGTTCCTGGCATGCGCGGTCGGCCAGCCTTTCCTCGTATACCCGAGACCTACTGTGTGCTGCTCTCTGGGAATAAGGAGAAGAACAAGGCACAGTTACGTCCAAGGAGGTCAAAGTGCACAGCTGCTAGACCCATGCCCGGTCCAGACTGGTGGCCAGAGGCACAGAGTGGAAATGTCCCTTGAGCACTCAGGCGACGCAGAGCCCAGCTCCAGGGGTGTGGAGACTCCAGGCCTGGGTTTTTCTGCTGCTTCTTTACCTGCGA
>NW_004524646.1:7738541-7743033 GCF_000260255.1 Octodon degus
GCCCAGGCAGCTGCCATACCGAGGTCCTTCCTCTGACATGCTGGGTTGTGCCCTGTATCATTCCCCCTCTGCAGGACATCGGGCTGCGCTTCCAGCTCTCAGCCCAGCTGTGTGAAGCTGCTACGCACATTTTGTACCCAAGTTCTCACACCTTGGTCTGGCAGGATGGTAGCAATAAGATGCGGGGAGCCTAGAAATAACGGTGCTGTGCAGCGGCAAACGCTAGGCCGCAAGGCCGCTCGGAAGTGGCAGGAGCCGGGGCAGAAGAGCGCAGGGCAGCCTGCGGGTTTGGGGAAGGCCCTCTGCCTAGGGCGGGCTAGGAGCTAATCTCGAGCGAGTAAGTGAGGTCTGACTCAGGGCTGGCCAGTATTACTCACACTGTCCTCAGCTCCACCATTCATGGCGGCGGCTATTTATCCAGTTTTACGAAACGCAGCACGGGGGTGATAGCTGGTCCGTCACTCCGCAGCTGCGGCGTAACTCACCCGGGCCCAGCCCAGCGCCTGTCCACTCTTAACCACTTGGCTTCTGGAAGGCAGCAACGGCGGAGGAGCGTTTTCTGGCCGCGGAATCAATTCCAATCTGTGTCTTAGGCTACATTTTCACCCAGAACTCTGTCGCAACAGAATGTTACTGAGTTTCTTCTGGGTCAAGGTTATCGGTGGGAAGACAAAAGACTTTGCAAAGGAAGAGTAGCAGCTTTGGTGATGGGCAAGAAGTCTTGGTGTGCATGTGTAATTCCAGCACTCAGGAGGCTGAGGCAGGAGGATCAGCACTAGTTCAAGGCCAGCCGGAGCTACTTAATGTGACTCTGTCTCAACAACAACAACAAAAACCCAGACAAGTGGGAAAGATGGAGGAAGAGGAGGGGGGAGGAGGAGGGGGAGGACGAGGAGGAGGAAGAGGAGAGGAAGAAGAAGAGGAAGAAGAAGACAAAGAAAGATTTGTGTGACAGCTCTTGCTGGGGAGCACCAACCAGTCAATGTGTACGTGGGTGTGTGCGTGTGAGTATGCAAGTTTGTGTGCCAACAGCAGGGCCAAAGCCTGTGCTTGTGTAGATTATCTGTTTATGCACCAAGAAAACAGCTTCAGAGCGCATTTCAGATAACAAGCGTGGGTGGTGTTGTGGGATCTGCTGCCTACCTGGTGGGTCCCACCCGTGGGCGGCTCACCCCTTGCCCTTAAGCAGGTGATTTGTGTGATTTCCCTCCAGCCACAGCGTGGGCAGCCGCTGGCCTTTGGAGGATCGCCCTGCTTTCAACTGCGCTGTACTCTGAACTGACTTGATTGCATGTTGGTTTTTCCTTTGAAAGTCAAACGCAGCTTTTATGCCATCAGTGTTTCCAGCTGTGGGGGCGTAGGATGAAAAGCTCCCTGGCTCACAGCATCCTGACTTGGTGCCTCTCTGTGACTGCATCCAGGGGTCACCCCCAAGCCTCCATGTCCACCACGTGGAGCCTGCTTTGGTGTCTTCCCTGGGAAAGCTGTCTTGGGGGTTGTGTAGAATGTTGATGGCCAGCATGTGCTACCCCTGAGATCTGCGCAGATGTGGACTCTCGGGGTAAATGTCCTCCCTACACAAGACTTCACAGAAGCAGTTCAGTAAGGAAGCCCCCTAGGCCAGGCTTATGGGGCACACTTGGGACCCAGTGTGTTCCCAGGTACTCGGGAAGTTGAGACGAGGAGATTGAGAGCTCCCGGCTTTCCTGGGCTACACAAGGTCAACCTCGTACTAGCAGAATCCTGTCTCAAACAAAGGGGAAGACTTCTGCCAGTGAGAAATCGTGTTTTTGCTCCCTGGAGACACGTTGGGAAGCCGATGAAGCTGTCTCCTTACTTCTGGCAGGCGTGGCTGTTGTGCACAGTTGATAATGTTAGAAGCTGTGTGATAGGCACGGTTCCCAGGAAGCTGGGGGCAACCCGAGCCCTGAGGCGTGGCCTCCGCAGCTGAAGCCAGGCAGGCAAGTGAGCTGCTGCCCTCCCCAGAGGACCTGCAGGAAGCCTCCACTTGTGGCCAGTTCAGCCCTGCGGGCTTGTGGTCAGACACCTCCGTGCGTGTCTCTATGCAACCTGTCGCTCTTGGTGACCATGCTTTTTTGTTTGTTTTGTTTTATTGTGGTGACAGTTCTTAATTGAGCCGGATACTTCCATAGCAGCCATGCTAACTTTCAAGGCAGCAGCCTCTTTCTGTAAAAACCTTAGAAGACGGTGGTGACAACTGGCCCAAACATGTGCAGAAAATGCTTTCCAAAAGGATCGCTGCCACTTAAGGGGCCACAGCATGTGGCCCAGGAGTCTGAAAACTGATCTAGCTGGTGACTTGAAAGGCATGTTCTACAGCCAGAAGCAGCCCATAAAGGGGCAAGAAAGACCTGGTGTGGTGGCACACACCGTAATCCCATACTTGGGAGGCTGAGGCAGGGGAATCGCTGTGAGTTCAAGGCCAGCCTAGGCTAGAAAGTGACTTTAAGTCCAGCCTGAACTGCATAGTGAGACCCTGTCTCAAATAGACAAAAGGGGGGCGGGCAGGACAGTGAATATTCCTCCAGCGCACTGGCCCGGAGAGCTGAAGGTCTCTGCTAGCACTATG
This sequence comes from Octodon degus, assembly GCF_000260255.1. Classification (NCBI taxonomy): domain Eukaryota; kingdom Metazoa; phylum Chordata; class Mammalia; order Rodentia; family Octodontidae; genus Octodon; species Octodon degus. The sequence goes on from NW_004524646.1 coordinate 7,741,132, forward strand.
CCCTGGTTGTGGCTTGCATAACCCAGGCGATTTCACCACTCAGTGGAAACGTGTGTGTCTCGTACTAACGACCTGGGTGAGCAACAGGATCTGCTCTGCTGCCCTGAGAGAGACACCTGACACTTCCCCGGACAACTCCTTTTTGGTCCCAGAGCCCCTGGGAGGCTAAGGGAAGGGCTGAGGTCAGGCAGGGAACAACCAATCCAGCCCCCCCCCCCCACGGTGTTTAGGCACTGCCGAGTGCATCAGGCCCAGGGTGCTTACCGGTGGCTCTCCGGCTCCGACCATCCTAAGCACTGAGTGTCCACAAAGCTCGGGCTCTGGTTTCTCCACTGCTGCTTCCTTTCTGGTCTTTTGCCCTCCTGTGCCCATCCCTAGGGGTTCTTCTTCCCAGTTCCCTTCTCTCCTTTGTGTTTCCCGGCTGGACCTCTGATGGAGAGAGCTCCCCTGTTGAGATGGAGTAATGGCCCCTCTGCTTCAGGCACAAGCTGACCACCCAGAGGCCCCTCAGGTGCCTGGAGACTCAGAGTGTCCAGAAGTGACTCATGGTGTGGCCTTTGTGACGTTCTGGCCTGACCCTGTGTCCCCAGTGTCGATGAGGAGGGGCCACCAGGGGCTAAGAGGACACCTAGTGTGCTCCCCACAACGTGGGTCACAAGGGCTGTCCCCCAACCTCAGCGCCTTCTCTGCCCTCCAGGGTGCTGCCCACCACTCCACCCAGCCCTGAAGGGCTACGGCGCACAGCTTTCCCATCTGCTCCCACCTGTCCCTTCCACCGCAAGTACTTGGGTGGGGCTGGTCGCTCAGCGCTACAGCTCATACTCCTTCTGAGGTCCTGGCTCACCGGTGTCACCTCAGCTGCCCTCATCTCAGTGTCCCAAGTACACTAGGTACGTCAGGGCCCTGCAACCTCTGCCAGGCTTCCTCTTCCTGGAATACACTCCCTGTTACAGGGAAGCTCCTGACCCTTCTTTCCAGACGTTGTTAAAGTGTCACCGTCCTACACCCAGCCCGCTCTAGTACCTGGTGGCACTCTCGTCTGTGTCCCCATCTCAAGATTCGAAGTCCCTGGTATTTGGGAGTGTCCAGCAGCACTCTACATCCTGCCTGGCACCACCCAGCAAGTGAGTCATCCCCTGTCCACTGTGTCCACGCTGTAAACGCTCCTGCCCGGTGGTGGGTTAGTAGCTGTCCTACTTATAACACCTTCTGCTGTGACACTTACGTTCATGTCGTATTTATTAATTTATTTGAGTCAGGGTCTCACTATGCAGTTCAGGCTGCCTTGAACCCACTTTGTAGCCCAGGCTGGTCTTGAACTCACAGCAATCCTCCTATCTCAGCCTCCCAAGTGCTGGGATTGCAGGTGAGCACCACCAGACCCGGCCAGACTGTTTCTTTTCTTGTTTTTTCTTCATGTCACCCTTATTTTATACTTCAAAGTGGCCACAAGGGGCAGCAGTAACAATGCCAGCACTTCAGATACGTCCAGAGGAGCGGTAAGGGCTTCCTTTAAGTGAAAAGGTGGAAGTACGTTATTTGGAGAGATTATATTTAAATAACCTTCACTAGCTGGGGGTAGTGGCACACACCTGTAATCCCAGCACTCTGAAGGCTGAGGTGGGAGGATCCTCAGGAGTTCGAGACCAGCCTGAGCTATAAAGTGAGCTCAAGGCGAGCCTGAACTGCATAGCAAGACCCTGTCTCAAAAAGACAAGAAATAAATAAATAATAACCGTCACTACAGTATGGCTGTATTTTACTCTTGCTGTTGGGAACCTCTCACTGTAGATAACTCATAAATTCAACTCTGTCATCGCTGTGCAAAAAAAAAGTACAGAGGGCTCGGCACTGTCTGAAATCTCAGGATCCTGCTGGGGACTATTTTTTTTTTTTTTTTTT
>NW_004524646.1:7744618-7746316 GCF_000260255.1 Octodon degus
GGAGATGGCTCAGTGGAATAAGTGCTTCCCTGGCAAGCGCAAGGGCCTGAGTTCAATCCCCAGTTCTGAAAAAAAAGAAAGAAAATAATCTCTGAATGTGTTTTTTGTCTCCGGTTGACCAGTCAGTCTCCACCTGCTGCTCATGCCAGCTTTTGTCACTGCTTCTCACCTGTTGTGGCTGAGAACCATAGCACGTTAGCCATTCCTAAAATGACAGGTCTTGGGGAGAATTGAGTCCTAGAGCTGAGCAAACAGCTCAGTCCCCAGACACTGGTTCTACCCACAGGACCTCAGCTTCCCAAGGACAATGGACTGGTGCCCCCTACCTGTCTCGCGGGGTAAGACAGAGACTCAGCATAAACCGCCCCAAACCAGGGGACTCTGCAAGATAACACGGGTTGTCAAGCGTGGTGGCACATGCCTGTCCTAACACTCTGGAGGCAGGGGCATACCCTTGGGTTGGAGGCCAGCCTGGGCTACACAGTAAGACGAAGTCTGACAAAAAAGAAGAGAAGAAGAAAAAAAGACATGGGCTATTTTTGAGCCCAAGCAAAACTTCCTCCTGGTAGGGGTTAGTCTTGGCGTGTCCAGAAAGCCGGAAAGGGTATGTGGATTGTCCCAGGGCTGCAGTGTGGACAGCTGAAGCACTGTGGGTGCCACAGCAGCCCTGCTGAAGCTGAGAGGCAGAATCGCCACTCAGAGGGTTGTCCGCACGTCACTCCATTTTGCATGTGAGGCCTATTCACCAAAACCAAAATGAAACAGCAAAACACTATTTCTACTTGTTTTGTCTTGGAGATAGGATCTTGCTGTGAAGCTCAGGCTGGGCTTCAGATCATTTTGTAACCCAGGCTATTTTCAAACTTGGAGCGATCCTCCTGCCTCAGCCTCTTGAGTGCTGGGATTACAGGTGTGCCTCACCACATCTGGTTAATCCACTTTTTAAAAACTGGATACAACTGCCTTTTTGGGGCAGGGGGAGGAGTCTTTTTGAGACAGAATCTCACTATGCAGGTGAGGCTGGTCTCGAACTTGAAACAATCCTCCTGCCTCAGCCTTCTGAGTGCTGGGATTACAGGTATGCATCAGCCATGCTTGGCATTTATTTATTTATTTAATGTCTTTAGTACAGGGTTTACAGGGTCTCACTACACAGATCGGACTTACAGTGATTTCCCTGTTTTCAGCCTCCCAAGTGCTGGGATTACAGCTACGTGCCACCACACCCAGTCTCAATCGCCCTCTCATCGCACCCCAGAGGCTGGGCCGGCACAGCATGCCAGGCATTGAACCTTAGTCCCTGCATCTGACTAAGCAAGCATTTTAATCCACTGAGCTATCTGGCCAGCCCTTCGTTTGGCTTTTCTTTTTTTATAATTGCTTTGTAATAATCTTTTTTTTTTTTTTTGCATTACCTGGGGTCTAACTTGGGACCTTGCACTTGCCAGGCAGGTGCTTATATCCCTGGCCCTATAATAATCTTTTATTAAATATCTTTGCAACTCTGGCTCTCTGAAATATGTTGTACTTTTAAGAAGTATATCGTTGGGCTGGTGAGATGGCTCAGTGGTCTAAAGCACCTATTTAGAACAAGTTTAGCAAAGCAAAGGGACCGCGGTTCAATCCCCAGCACCACATGCCAGCTAGCCCCGCCCCCTGGTGGGCTGAGCTGGCCACACACACACACACACACACACA
>NW_004524646.1:7747226-7771084 GCF_000260255.1 Octodon degus
ACCCAGTCTCAATCACTGTCTCAGTATACCCTGGGGATCAAACTTGGGTCTGAACTCCAGTCCGAGTCTGCCTAAGCAGGCGCTTTAATCTGCCATCTGGCCAGCCCTTTCAACAAGTTTTTTTATTTGTCTTTTTTAGACATAGCCTTGCTATGTAGTCCAGGTTGGCCTTGAACTCACTGCATAACCTAGACTGGACTCGAATTCATTGTGACCCTCCTGCCTCAGCCTCCCAAACACTGTTATAGCAGGCATATGCTACCATGACAAGCCAGCAAATTTTTTATTACCCTTTAATACTTGGTGTGTGCATTCATGTTTTGGGACAGGGTTTCCCTATATTGCATAAGCCGGCCTAGAATTCATCATCTTCCTGCCTCAGCCTCCCAGTATCTGGAACTACAGGATTGTGGTTCTGCACCTGGGAAATTCTTAATGCAAACCGCATAACAGCAGCTCTGAGTAAGGCTCTTTTCTTTAGAATGAAATAAGGTTCCCAGTAGAACAAAGTCCAATGGGTTACAATTTTAAAGATCCAAGAGCTTGGTCCTCGGGGAGAAAGCAGCAGGAGGGCAACAGGGAGGCGATTCCCAGGGGCAAGGACTGTGCTGCCGATTCCTGAATCACATCTTTGGATTGAGGCGTTGTCCTCATAATTTTACAAAACACTAAAACAAACAAACAAACAAAACCCCACTGCTCCCCCCACGATGTGCGTGGGCAGGACCAGCAGGTATCGTGCGGACTGGAACATTCTGCCAGGCTTCTGGCCCTGCTGATCCAGCAGGAAAATAAAAATTGCATGTGAATAAACAAATGTTAGCTGTCACCTATCAAGTAGATGTTGGGGCTGGGGAGATGGCTCAGTAAAATAAATGCTTGCCTGACCAGCACAAGGGCCTAAGTTCAAGCCCCAGTTCCACCAAAAAAAAAAAAAAAAAAGATGTTAAGTATCAGGCCAGAGAGATAGTTCAGCAGCATAAGCACCTGCAAGTGCAAAGTCCTAAGTTTGATCCCTGGTATTAAAAAAAAAGAGGAGACGGAAAAGAGGGGGAGGGGGAGAAAGAAGGAAGAAGAAGGGGGGATGTTAAGTATTAAAGGGATCATAATCTGGGGAGCAAAATGTCTGAGAACCGTTATCCCCGGGTTAATGTCAGGTTCAAGTGGATTTATATACACAGAGTTGTGTCGAACAGCAGAATTATAATCAACTAAAAAGATTACAAGTGTAAAGGGCCAGCAAGATAGCTCAGCATACTAAGCCCCTGCTTAGGCAAGCACAGGGAGTGGAGTTCAGTCCTCAGTACCACATGCTGTACTAGCCCTGCCCCTGGGTACACTGAGCCAGCCACTGAAACTAGGCGTGGTGGGTGCACACCTGTAATCCCAGCGCTGGGGAGGCTGAAAAGAGGAGGACCACTACGAGTCCACCTGAGCTGTGTAGTGAGACCCGGTACCAGATAACTAATTAATTACAAAACAATTTAAAAAAAAAAAGAGAGAGAGAACTCACAAGGTGGGGAGCAGGTGAGGCAATAAGGTTACAGGCGTAGTCGGTGGGGTGATACTGATTTAAAGGGGCTCAAATAGGGAGCAAGGGTTGGAGCCAGTGTACTCGGGCTAAGCAAGGACTTCTCCCCAAAGCGGTGGGTAAGGGGCTCTGGGCCCCGGCCCAAGGTGACTGATGCCATCTTAGGACATCAGCCGCCGCGGCGCATCCGCAGCGGAAGCACACCGGTGAGCAGTTCCTTCTCTTGAAGCCTGGCCTCCAGGAATGCACCTCCAGCCACAGCTGTCATCTGCGCTGACCTCCGGAGATCCCAGCCCTGCCTGCCTGCCTGGCTGAATCTCTGCCTGACTTGGCTGTCCACGGTACTGGGGGAATCATTCTGGAGCACAGCAAGAGTGCAGACCGGCTCTCTCAGCTCTGCAGTCCTCGTGTTATAATTCTTTTGTTTGTTTTTGCGGTATCCAGAGACTGAACTCGGGACCCTGCGCTTGCTAGGCATATAAGTCTTGAAATAGGCGTAACCTCTAATAGACATCACAAGATGATTTTAAAAATCCATGAAGGGATGGGGCAGGCCAGATAGCTCAGTGGATTAAAGTGCCTGCTTAGGCAGAGTGCAGGGACCGGGGTTCGATACCCAGCACCACAAATAGAGCCGGCCCTGGAAGTGTGGGGAAAAATCTGAGGTGAGCCAAAACTTACTTGTATTTGACGATCCTTTGGGCCTGCCGGAACCCCCTGTTCCCAATCCTAGGGCATAGCCAGGATCCTCCCGTTTTCAGGCACCCGGAGCTTGCTCCCCCACTTCCTGGGGTCTGCTCTGGATTCACCACACCCATCCCTTCACAGCGGGCAAACCCACTCCAGGCAGGCAGGAGGCTGGCCCTAGTGAGCAACAGGATCAGCAAAGCCAATCATTCCCGACCCAGCTGCCCTCAGACAGGAAGCTGGAATCCGAGAGGCGAGAGGCGCTACCAGCGCGGCCTGGGGGTCAGATGCCCGGAGGGCTGGGCTCTGCCCTTTCTTACCATCACGCTGTCCTAGGGCTGCAGGGAGTGACTGCTGTAGGGCAGTAGGGGCGAAGGCTCCACCCGGGAAGGCTGCAGTTGCAGCTCTGAGGCCCAAACTCTATTTTAGCTCAGGAATGCGTGGTGGTTCCGCCTTCTGTAACCCAAGCACCCACTTCTCTCTCACAACACTTGCGCCAGGACAGACAGTTCCGTACCAGGCAGGGACTTGGGAAACACCCTCTCATCTTCTAAAAGCCGCTCAGGGGTGAGGAAGAAGAATGCAGCCCTGAGAGGAGGGCAGGGCAGGGAACAGTGCCTTGCTGAGGGTGTGGAGGGGACACCCGGCTCGACAGCTTCTCGTGGATCCTCAGCTCGGGGGGAGAGAGAGGAAGAGCCCCCCTCCAACTACAAGTGTTCTGCTGATGGACTTGGTGAATTTACTTTTTTTTTTAAATTTTAGTACGGGGTCTACAGGGCCTCACTATGCACACTGGATGGTCTGCCTCCCAAGAGCTGGGATTACAGGCGCGTGCCACCACGCCTAGTCTCAATCGCCCTCTCAGCGCACCAGGCTTGGCACTGGGGATCGAACCCCAGTCGGCCGCTGCATCTGCCTGAGCAGGCACTTTAATCCGCTGAGCTATTTAGCCGGCCTGAATTCATTTTTGGAAAGGTGGGTGAATGGGAGGGTTCTTAATACTGTGACACCTTAGCTCTAGGTAAGAAAAAATGTTTTTTCCACTACTGGAAATTGAACTTCGGACCTTGCACTTGCCAGGCAGGCGTGTGCCACTGAACTATATACCCGGCCCTGAGGACAACATTTTTAGGCTGCCTGACTCTGTGTGATCGTAAGGTGTGACTAGTTTGGGATTTAGTTCTTTTGGAAGTTGTGACACCAGCTGTAGGATTCACAGTTTCTGTAGATGTCTTATTCCCCACCCAACTTTTTGTCCCCAGAGACATGACAAACCCAGGCACAGCACTAACAGGCAGGAGGCTGCAGCCCAGGTGCAGATCTCTGACTACTGTTTTAGGAGTTATTTTGTTTTGCTTTCAACATTAAGAGTTAAAGAAGAATCTCAACACCGAGTCATGTCAAAGTTTAATACTCTGGAAAAAAATACTGAGTGCTATTTTCTTTTTTAAAATATTTATTTATTTATTGTGTGTGTGTGGCCAGCTCAGCCCACCAGGGGGCGGGGCTGGCTGGCACGTGGTGCTGGGGGATTAAACCGCAGTCCCTCTGCTTTGCTGAGCTTGTTCTAAGTAGGTGCTTTAGACCACTGAGCCATCTCACCAGCCCTCTGAGAGCTATTTTCTTTGCAGCTGGAGACCATCGCTCTGGGGTCCGAATCCTCCAGGAACCACACTGTATCAAAACTAGAACCTGCTTGGTGCCTGTGCATGCTAGACACGTGCTCACCCAGTCAGCAACATCCGAGCCCTCGAAGTGTCAGACTGGTCGTTTCAGCTTCTTTGGCTGAGACATGTGGGCTGCGTTCCTGCCTTGGTCTTGCTATCAGAGCCACCTCCTTGTCCCGGGGAAGGCACTCCCACCGCTCCCCGTGGCCCCACTCTTTGAAAAACTGGCTTGTACTCTTCCTGCTCAGGGGTTACTCTCGCTTTTTCACATAGCTGTATTGTCACCTTAATAAAACATTTAAAAACTGGGCATGGTGGCACATTCCTGTAATCCCAGCGCTCAGGAGGCTGAGGCAGGAGTGTTATAGGTAACCAAATTAGATAGAAATATTATAGGCAGTCAGACAGGGCCAGGCCCTCGTAGCAGACAGCACAGATGAGATGCCTTACAACTGTGGGAGGGGCAGATGATCCTGCGGTGAAGCAGACCTAAAGACCTAAAGGCCAAACAAATGCTAAGAGTAGCACCTGGGACTGATATTCTAAATAGGTATCTATCACCTGGAAAGACCCAAGTGAGTCACTAGCCCAACCCCCAACAGAAAGAGACCCTGTCCCGGATTCCAACCCCCCAACAGGAAAAGACCCTGTCCCATATTCATGCCTGCTTGCTATGTGACTCGCTTTCCCATTTGATACTGGATTTAATCAGTTTTACCTGAGCAATGGTGCTTGTAATCCTATTGGTTGACCATAGTTTTGTCCCACCTCCTGCCCACCTAAGCGAGTTCCCATTCTCTCCACCTTAGCCCCACAAGGTTTTACACTATAGAAGTTCCTGGAAGAGACAGCTTCCTGGGGAACTACTTGCTTAGGCCCCCCTCCTGTCCTTCTCTTGGACACAAGCTTTCTTTCTCTCAATAAATATATTCTGTTCATAACCTCCGTTTTTTGCTAAAATTTATTCTTCGGTTTTAGAGAACATGAACTCGTGCAGGTCAGGTGGGGAGATTGTTTTTCTCTATGTCATTTGGAGGTTCCCTATATAGTTTGGAGGTCACCCACGTGAGACCAGTTTTTCTCCCTGTATCAGGAGGATCCTTGAGTTCAAGACCAGTATGGACTACAACGTGAGCTCAAGGCCAGCCCGAACTGCATTGAAAGACCTTGTCTCCAAAGGGGGAAAAACAAAACAACAAAATTGAATACTAAATAAGCCACCTGTACTTGTAAAGCCCGTATGATACACTGGCTTACCTCTCCCAGATCCTCCAAGTTTGTGAATTCTCTCCCTGGCCATACAAAAGCAAACAAAGCCAACAAACAATGTAGGTTTTTAGAAATTGTCGTATTTTTTATTTTTATTTTTTGGTGGAACTGGGGATTGAACTCAGGTCCTTGCGCTTGATGGGGAAGCGCTTATTCTACTAAGCCATCTCCCTGGCCCCATATTTATTCTTTTAAAAAGGCACTTACTCCAGTGTGAGCGTAACAGATGCTTTGGGGAGGAATTTGATATATTCTTTATAATTAAGGGTATCACATCAATAGCTTCTAAGTAAGCAGCTGCTGCAGTGTATGGTGGCATTTTCCACGAGCCGCGTCTCATGATGCAAGCTTGCTCCTGATTCCCTGGAATCAATGGGTCTGCAAAACAAAAGGATTCTAACTTTATGTGGCGTGTCAGAAAATCACTACACATTAATAAACCCGGTTGGGGTAAGAGCTGGCAATGAAGAGCTCCAGCTGACAGTCTGTTCATTCCGCAGTTCTGGGGACTGACCCAAAGGCCTCGGTACTGAGCGACATACTTGGCCCTTTTTATTTACTTTGGGCCATTGTCTTGCTAAGAAAACGCCCAAGCCAGTCTCAAACTCTCAATTCTCCTAGCTCAGGCTCCCAGCCTGGTGGGACTACCGTTACAGACCACCATGTCTAACATCTCAAGTACTTTTTTTAACAACTCAATATTTAAAAAAAAAAAAAAAAAGCTCATTTGTAGCAGTACTTAGTGTCCAACAGAACGCGCTCTGTCTGCTAAACAATATCTCGACTGCAGTTTCTCTTACTGTTGGTGGATCGATAATGACACGGCACAGCCATTACCACCGTGGCAACAGTACCGTATCAGAGGAACATTGCACACGGCACCGCTGGCCCTCGAGCGGCCATGCCTCAGCTTCCTCTGGAGTATGCTTTCTCTGCCCGTCTGGTGCGCTCCAGGGTACCGCCAACCCCGCGCGGCCCCAAACTGCAGAGCAGACAGCGCTGGGCGGATGAGTCCTGCTCTTCGGATTCATCCGTGTCAACACGGAGCCACCGAGCAGGTGCTATGCACTGCGCTAGCCTGCGACGAGATCTCAAGCGACGATCTGCACAAAGGCGAGGAGAGCAGATAGGAGGCTTGCTCTGCTTCCTAAGGGCCCCAGCCGGCTATCTGCCACCCGCTTCTCACGCTAGGGACAAGCTTTGGGCGCCCAGACTCCCAGGACATTCCCTGCTGACACGATGCGGTTCTGCATTTGCTGTTTTCTCTTTTCACGTTCTCCCACACCCCCGGGCTGGTTCACGACTTCCTAGTTCAAGCGATCCTCCTGCCTCAGCTTCGGCGCTGAGACTGCATGTGCGTCTCCCTCCTGTGCCCGGCCTGCAGTCCTTGGTGCAACAAACCTTTCCTGCGACCCGGCGCGTGGGCACAGGTGGACTGGAGGGCCGCGAGGACCGAAACCCAGAGGTCACACGGGAGCACGTGCCACATTACTAAGATGCATAGAAACCGCCCTTGGCTGTCCAGCCGCGCGGCCTGATCCCCAGCCCCCACGTGCGCGGCGGGACGACGCAGCAGCCCGCGGTCTCCCCAGCCCCAAACACCGGAGACCGAGGAAGTTCGCGCACCCTGGGAAGCGCCGGCGTCCTACTTCGCAGACCGCCGGCGGCACAGGAAGCGGAACCTCCCCCTGAAGCGACCCCGTCCCGGCGTGCCTCGGAACGGCGGAGCCCCGCCCAGCGCCTTGGCTCGGTGTCCGGGAGCAGCCTAGCTGGCCGCGTCCGCTCTCGGGAGGAAAGTCGTCTGGCCGGAGTTCCAGCTCTCTATGCCCTCGGCGTGGACGCTGATGAACATTCACTTCTCCAATCAACTGACAAAGCGGGTGCAGACGGCCAATGGAATGCATGCGGGAGGCGGGCCGGGCAGCTACCGCCCACCAGCAGAAATAAGCAACCTGATTGGTAGCAGCGAGTGCTTGCAGTTGTCCAGTCACGGAGAGCAGCCTGGAGCTAGCCCAATGAAAGCCTCCGGGGGGCGGGCCGGGCCGCCAGGGGCCTGGACGCGGCTCCTGGAGGGCGCACAGGTTCCGGGCACTCGGGGGCTCCTTCGGGCGAGCGGTGATGAGTGGGGCGCTGCGCCGCACGGCGGCGGCTCTGCTCCGCTGGGGCCGTGGCCCCGGCGGCGTCGGCCTGCAGGGTGCAGGCGTGCGGGCGGCGGGCTCGGGCGCTGGCGGTGGCCAGGCGGAGCAGCTGGACGCGCTGGTTAAGAAGGACAAGGTGGTGGTCTTCCTCAAGGGGACGCCGGAGCAACCCCAGTGTGGCTTCAGCAACGCCGTGGTGCAGATCCTGCGGCTGCACGGCGTCCGCGACTACGCGGCCTACAACGTGCTGGACGACCCTGACCTCCGGCAAGGTCAGGCCGCGGGCGAGGGTCCTGCTGCGCCGCACTTCGGGGTCGCCTGGGTCCCCGGGCTCCAGTTAACGTTAGGGCTTGGAGATTTGCTCTGGGCAGAGGATAGGGCGAGGGAGTCAAAAGTTGAACGAATCTTGAGGGGCTGGAGCCCTGCTTGGGTTGTGGTTCCGTCCTAGGGGCTCCCTGACCTCTTCCTGGTGAAGTGGACATTTCGGGGCGGTTGTCTCGAGTGGGGCCGAGGAGGGTGGCCAGCAGCGTGTCTCCCTGCCTTGTAGGGCTGGGGAAGTGGGAGCAAAGCTCACAGTGGTTCTCCCTACGAGGTAGATACTTCGGGAATACTCGGGCTGGAAAGCGATTGGCCTGTTTTTGAGAGCGGCGGCCCTTCCGTCCAGCCTGTCATGCCTGGGGCCTGTGCTTGTAGTGGCTCGAGGGCAGAACCTTTGGTTTTAGATGCTCGTGCACCCGGAGCAAAGTGGGGGTCCGGGGCCTGAAGGGGCTTCTGGGACCCAGGAGAACTCTCTTCGCCAGGCTTTGGAGCCGGAGCGGGCAGGAGCCTGAGAAGCGAGTGGAGGGAGAAGGGTTTTTTTTTGGCTCGCTCAGAATGCCTTCAGGGCAGGTTTGGCCGGCTTGAGTTGTGGGGATCGAACCACAGCAACCTGAGCCTGACTGCTTTGTTGAAGCAGCCACTTAAAGAACTGAGCTAAGGGGCAGGCCCCCAAGTGGAGGGAAAGAGGGGGCCTGGCAGGACTTTGGCATGTTTAAGCACTGTACCTTCCTAGTGTTCTCTCTTCCGTGGGGGTAGGGAGAAATGGCCAGGGACAGGAGGATCCTGTGCTTCTCTGCCAGGCTTGGTTGGGGTAGGTGGAGAAATGGGAAGAGGACAGGGTCCCCCATGTCTGCCGGGTTACGGTGCCCGGACTCCAGGTTCTGTGGTTGTAGGGACTGTTACTCGGATTGGAAATTACTAGCCAGCGTCCTTGGCACAGTTTTTGGAGGGAAGGAGAAAATTAAAATATAAAGACAGTACATATCCTCTCATCTGGCGCAGAAAGTACCCAGTAAATGGTAGCTATTTTACTGTCACTGTTTGGTTTTCAAAGTCTGCGTCTGCTATAATTTCTGAGTCTTACAAAACTCCGTGGTTGCCAATCCTCACTTTGCTCCGGGCAGTGGTTTTAGGGGGTGGAGCACAGGAGGCACATTAAGTGGAGGAGAGAAGGTTTATGCCATTTAAACATGTTCCACTCATAACGGTTCTTCCCGTGCAGCCGGAGTTCGCTGGTTTCAAAGCTTGGCTTTATCACGCACAGAGGTCTCTGTGGTCACTCGGCAGCAGCTTCTTGCCTTCAAAGATAAGGGTAGTTGCAGTCTCTCAGCCGAATCTTGCTGTGGGTCGCACACAAATTCCCGGTATAACCATTAACAAAAAATTAGTGGTGCTGACATCTTGCTTAGTACAATGTTTCGAGAACCTTTGGTATGTGAATTTATTTCTTCTGCTTAGGTATAAACTGGACATGAGACACCCTGAACAGGGCTAATAAGCTGAAGGTGGCAGCAGAAATAAGCTGATTACTAGCAACGCTCATGTTTCTGTTTTTCATGTGACATGGCCTCTGATCTGTGTCCTTGAGCATTTAAACAGTAGCAGGAGGAATTTAACCCTTATATTGCTTTACTGTTAGATTTTGCCTGATTGGATTATTTTGGTTAATAAATATGTTCTTAAATGTTGAGTGTAGTATACACCTTAGTTTTTGCAATACAGTACTGAGGATTCATTGCAGGGCCTTCCCACAGAGCTACATCCCTAGCCTCTTAAAAATATTTTGAGACAGGAGCTCACCAAATTGCTGAATTGCCCAGGCGGGGCTCAAACCCGCAGTCCTTCTGCCTCAGCCTGCCAGAGCGCAGGGTGTGTTGCTTGGAAGAGTGAAGATTAACGTCACAGTCAGAAGGGGGCCCAGCTGCGTAAGTGTTTCCCACAGTAGGCCCTGCCTTAGCCACAGCACACTTCATAGCTGGAAGACTTCATTCCTTTGCGGCTGATGGGCTGCTCTGTGCTGATGGGCTGCTGTGTGCTTGCTTTGGGCAGACTGCTCACCTTTCCTAGCCCTGTCCCTGAGTCGCAGCAGCAGGGCTCCCAAAGAATTGACCCTTCCTTTTTCCTGGGGCCGGAGAAGGTGAGCCTTAGAGGGTCGGAAGCCCAGCCCCTGGGGTCTAGGTGTATGGAGTGCAGCAGCCTTCTTACCTTCCTTTGTATCTGCTGTGTACTCTGCCCAGAGAGCCTCCTGCCAGACTCTGATCGGATCGTGGAGAAATGCCAGAGCACCAAGCGCCTCCAGCCGCTGCCTTTGTTCCTGTAATTGAGATCTGCTTGCCTGTGCCTGGTGTGCCAGGTGTTTGTCCTCCGGATAGCAGGGCTTATGCAACTGCCTGTGACACACGTTCGAGGCTTGCGCAAAGCAGGCTTTCCATGAAAAGTTCCTTTGTTTTGAGACAGGGTCTCCATAGGTAGGCCAGGTTGGCCTTGAACTCTTTTTTTTTTTTTTTTTTGCAGAACCGGGGATTGAACTCAGGCCCTTGCACTTGCCAGGGAAGCGCTCATTCCACTGAGCCATCTCCCCAGCCCCCTGGCCTTGAACTCTTGATTCTCCTGCCTAAGCCTCCCAAGTCATAGGATTTCAAGGAATGTCTTAATGAATAAAAAAAGGCTTCTTTTATTTATCATCATGTTTTGAGCTCTTCTGTGCTAATATACATTTTAAGAGTTCTACTGGTTTAAAAATGATCGCTGTGAGGAACAGTGTCTGACAGAATAGGGATTTAAATCCGTGTTTAGTGAATAACTGCTATCCTATTATTTTTTCATTTATTTCTAAATTTCTAGTTGCTTATGGTCATCCATACGTGTAGGGCACAGTGTGACATTTCAGTGTGCGTCTACCGTATGCACTCGAGGCTATGGTTTGCCACCTCCAGATTGAAGAGAAGGACCTCTGCACACGTGTGTCAGGAGCCTGTGCAACTTGATCACTATAGTATGATTCATATGGGTGGAAGGCTGACCAGTGGGATTGTGGTCTGTTAGTAGCGCCCTGGGTAAGCAGAGTGTAAGTGTAGAAAACTAAATTTTAGTTCCAATGATCTAAAATGGCTAAATCTCAGAAAAACAGTGTTTAGTCAAAAAGTAACTTGCAAGCTAGGCGTAGTGGCTTCGCTCCTATAAACGCAGCCAGCGCTTGGGTGGCTGAGGCAGGAAGGTCATAAACTGGGCACCAGCCTGACTGTGTAGCGAGGCCCTATTTATTTATTTATTTTTATTTTTATTTTTTTCAAAGTTTTATTGATAAACAGATAGCAATGAGACAGTTTCAAATCCAATCGGAAGTACAGTTTCAACAAATAATACACTGCATATATTCTTCTTAGTGGTTAATTGCTGTACAAGATGCGGACTTGTGATACTATTTACAAACACCATTAGAACAAATCATTCTATTTATTAAGAGAATGCAACTATATATCTATCCCAACCACTTTGAATACACAGACACAAAATGGACATTCATAGTTATACCCCATTTTTCCTAAGTTCCGTTATTGAATATTATAGGTGTGTAAACTCAGCAAAATATTCTAAAAGAGTCCAGTGCGAGGCCCTATTTAAAAACAAACAAAAAACAAGTTACAAGGAGTAATTATGGCCTAATGTGTAAATGCCATTTGTGTCCGTATATGTTCCTGACAGAAGACAGCCCCGTACTTTGCAGGCCCTTGTGTGGTGCAGGAGGCCTGTAATCTGTAGGCTGCCCGTGGTGAGGGACCTAGCTAGCCTGTGACTCGGAGCCCGGATGTAAAGCCTGGCTGCACCCCATGCCAACACCGGGGCTTTGGGTAGGGGCTGCTTGACCTCTCTGGGCCTAAGCTGCTTCTGTAAAGTGGGTAATTCTACCTACCTTGTGTGACTGGAGAAGAGTTTTGCAGAAAATACTTCACAGATAGAAAACCCAGGGACCCTGACCCGTAGCTCAGCGAGTGGAACCTGTGGGAGTGTGTGGCACACTCAGCTTGCAGAGCTCCTGCGGGTTTTCTCTGTGCTTCTCCAGGCCTTGCTGGGGAGTGTGGCAGAGGATATGGGCGTGGAGCTAACGTCCACATTGGGGCTGCGCTGTGAGGAGCTGAAAATCACTTCGTCAGTTTGATCGCATTTAACCTTCATAGGAAATCTCTGGGGTAATGTTCGTTGGGCTCATTTTGCAGGTGAGAAAACAGGCTGGGATTACAAGAGGCCTTTACCAGCTGGCAAGGGGGGCTGCCACCTTTCAGTCAGAGCCCTCTGCCAGCCACCATGTCCCTTTCTCTTCTGTGGTTCGTCACTGCTGTAGCACAGCTGGGCAGGTGGGGCACGCCTGTAATCCCAGCACTCTAGAGGCCAAGGCGGGAGGCTGAGGCGGGAAGATGGGAAGATCGTTGAGAGCTTGAGAACAGCCTGGGCTACAAAGTGAGCTCAAGGCCAGCCTGAACTGAATAGCGAGACCCTGTCTCAAAAAGACAGGGGAAAAAAAAAAAAAAATTGTAGCACAAACCAAAAATGGTTGGCAGAAATTTATTGTGGCGGGCTGTATTACTGATTAAAAGAAATAGATACAGCATGTGTGCACGTAAAACACCCCCCTGTACAAAGATATTTAGGAAAGCTCAGGTCTGATAGAATTAAAAAGAGCAACTCTTTCAACACCTGCACTTGTCTGGGCAGGAGAGGCTTGTACCAGGCATTGGTGTAAAGTAAGCGCCCTGCTTTGTGAGACGCCTCCAGCCCTTCGCAGGCAGCCTGCCAATTGAACGAGACTGTGAACATGAAAGCCGGGCTGGGGATGTCCTCAGTGCAGAGGCCTTGGGTCCAGTCCCGAGGACCCCTGTCACCCCCGCCCCCCAAAGAGAAAAGAAGACGACGCGTATAACCTGTGTGCAGCAAGTTTTGTTTCTGTAGCACTGCGCGTCAGAAGGGTGAAAAACTTGAATTCAGCAAGGGTTGTGGTGAAAGTTGTTTCCAGAATTAGAATTTACTCTTCATCAGCAGCTTCCAGTTGGTTTCTTTTCTTTCCTCTTCTTTTCTTTTCTTTTCTTTTCTTTTCTTTTCTTTTCTTTTCTTTTCCTTTCCTTTCTTTCTTTCTTTCTTTCTTTCTTTCTTTCTTTCTTTCTTTCAGCAGATACACAGAGGGCCTGAGAAGTGTGCTTTTGGAGGCTGGTGGTGCTGTGGCCTTCCCTCCCTCCCTTCATCCCTCCCTCCCTTCGTCCCTCCCTCCCTTCATCCCTCCCTCCGTCCCTCCTGGGGCTCGAACCCAGAGCCTGCTCATGCTCTCATTACCCAAACTCTAGCATTGAGCTCCGTCCCCAGTCCTGGCTGTGACCTCTTCTTTGTTTTTGTGAGGAGAAGGAACAGGGTCTCACTATAGCCCTGGCTGGCCTTGAACCCGAGGTCTTCCTGCCTCAACCACCCAGTGCTGCGTCATAGGCGGGGCCCTCACGCCTGGGCCTGGCCATTTCTTAAAGTATGATGTCTGGATGAGAAAGATAAAGCCAGTGGCTCAGGAGCTTTCTCTAGCCCTATCATTTAGAGCATAGTCGCTATGTTTATAGATAGCAATAACATTTAAGAGAAAAACATGGGCCGGCCTGATAGCTCAGCAGACTAAAGTGCCTGCTTAGGCAGAGGCAGCGGCTGGGGTTCAATCCCCAGCGTGTGGTGCAGGCCCAGCCCCTGGGGCGTGCTGAGACCTCAATTGAGACTGGGCGTGGTGGCGTGCACGTGTAATTCCAGTGCTTGAGAGGCTGAAAACAGGAGAATCACTAGGAGTCCAGTCTGTGTAGTGAGACCCTGTAGACTTTGTAGACCCTGTACCAAATACATTAGAGAGAGAGAGAGAGAGAGAGAGAGAGAGAGAGAGAGAGAGAGAAACACATTGTAAATTGCTGCTGTTACTTGTGATACTTGGAAATTTTATTTGGAAAATAAATTGTAATGAATTATAGAGATCAAGAATATCCACATAAAAGTCACCCACTTGGCTGGCTTATTTACATGAGTGTATTTTGCTTGAAGAACCTGTTTATGCTTTATCTGTGTGCTCATTGTGGTACTTTAAAATACCTGTCTGTATAGAAAAGCATCCCGTGTGTGGTCAGTGGTAGCACAGGGCGTTTCTCAGGGCGTCACTGTTAAAGATAAAAGCCAGCAGCGCAACATCTTGAGGACCTGTGGCGCCATCCGGGGAGGTGGGGACATGGTGGCCTGGGCCTCCTTTGCTTCCCTGAGAACATGACCGTGCCTGGGAAGGTTGTGGCTTTGTGCCTCTGGGAGTGTCCAGGTTCCCTTCTGTCAGAAGGGAGCACACCGTGGTGCTGAGCCCTCCTAGCCCAGCTCTTAGGAAAACTAGTGAGTGGGGATCACCAGTGGCGGACAAGTGACTGAGGCCCTGGGGTTTACAGTGGCCAGAGTCACTCACCTGTCGGTTTGAGGCTAAAACCCTTTGCTTCCAGGAGTGGGGCAGCGGGGAGGGATGGCGGGCTTGCTGTTGGGCAATGGAGAGGGTCGTGTTTACTTTGCTTATCCATGTGACTGCCTCAGTAACACAGCTCTGTTCCGTCCCCAGGCATTAAAGACTACTCCAACTGGCCCACCATCCCACAGGTGTACCTCAACGGCGAGTTTGTGGGGGGCTGTGACATCCTTCTGCAGATGCACCAGAATGGGGACCTGGTGGAAGAACTGAAAAAGCTGGGGATTCGCTCCGCCCTGTTAGATGAAACGAAAGACCAAGAGTCAAAGTGACCACTGGCTGGGCCTGGGCACAGAGACGCTGCCAGAAAAGCCTTATCCTGCTGTCCCCTGCTGTGGTGGCTGCTGGTCCTCCGGGCTTGGGAGTGCGGGTGCTTCCAGTTCGTCTGGTTTGGGGGCTAAGAGTGTCCTATTGTGAACTTCATGACAACCACTGCACTGTAACAGCTCACATTGCGTTATGATGTTTGCTATCACAGAATTTGTTCTTATGGCATCTTTTATTCTTACCTGACTCGGGAGCTGTTTGTGTCCACTGAAGAGTTACAGAGGAGAGGAAGAAGTGATAGTTGGGGGGGTGGTTTTTGTTTTTTTGTTTGTTTTTTTTTAAATAAACTGCCATTTCAGATAGCACGCATGTGAGTTATTCATCCAGAAGGTGCACACCTGTGGGATTCCCAGGCCTGGGCCTCTGTGGTGAGCAGCCGGCGTTGGTGCTCAGGCCTGCTGGTGACAGTGCTGCTGCAGGAGTGGGCTCTGGCAGCACTGCAGCCTCTGTAGGGAGGCAGGTGACCGGAAGGACATGGAGGGGGCCAGAACCGGGGAGGTGGCCTGCTGCCTGTCTCGGAGATATGCCACAGTTAGATGGGGAAGTGCCTCTGTGGTCCACCAGGAGATGGCATCTAATGGGTGTTTTCCTTCTCAAAAACTGATGCCATAAGTGACTTGGAGTCCTGGCCGAGGCTCCCCTGGTACACGGTGTTGTGATGAAATTCTCTCAGTGCTCCTCTGTCCCGAGATTCGGGTAAAGGAGCAGGGGCTTCACAGTGATGGGGTGGGGTGGGGGGCTCCACGGGAAGCCTGTGCTCGTACCAGCCTAGGCAGTACCCCTTAGAGGGGCATCGTTACAGGTGGAAGGAGGGGTGCATTTCCTTCCTGGGGCGAATGGGTGCCCCCCAGCTGGGTCTCCGGCCTGTTCTCTGTCCGATACTCAGTTGGCGTGAGCTCCCCTTGGGAGGTCGGCCCCGGAAACACTCCTTTTGGTGGGTTGGTCATGGTGGGATGGTCCTGCACACAGGATTTTCTGGTCCTCGTGGGTCACTGCTGCTGCTGCCACCCTGCCCAGAGCTGGTGGGATTCCAGCTGTGGTCCACCCCTGCTGCACTGGAGACCGTTGGGCCACGGCATAGGACTGCCACCCTCTCCTCCAGCCTCCAGACCCTCAGCTGCAGGGCAGAAAAAAGCAGATTACTCCCAGGAGGAGGTTTTTCTTGACATGAACTGTAGCTTCCCTTTGGGTGGCTGTAAGCTTGGCTTGGAATCTTGGAGGAGATTAGAACCCACACGAACCTTGTGATCCCTGAGCGACGAGGGGCTCCGGAGAGGGCATGTGCTCATGATCCAGCCTGGGGGGTGGTGACCTTGTGTTTTGGAAAGAACACCAGTAACGTCATTTGCTGCCTCGGCCTGGCTACCAGGCTGCAGGTCAAACTGCAGAGTTGACCTTTCATCCCTGGTTGCTGCTTCTGGCTTTTTCCTGAGGCCCTCAATGCCTCTCTGTCCTGAGACTTGGGTACAGGAATGTGCCTGTGTTCCCTTAGGGGTCTGTGGAGAATGCGAAATGACAAATTTAGAAGCAGGGAAACCTCGACCTAAGAAATCTCCTGAATATTAAGGTGAGGAGAAAGCCTCCAATAAACAGTTCAGCTCCTGCGCCCATCAATCAGGAGCCTGATACCAAAGTCCCTGGAGAACTTCAAAGTTAAGAAAACTCGGCTCTACGGGAAGTGTAAGATTCTTTCCAGATATTAATTGATAATTTTTTCCTTATGCTTAACATGTTATCAAGTGGAAAATATGGAGATGCTATCAAGGTGTTCTGAGTAATTTTGATAGCCTGCATGTGGGAGCTTGGTTCCTTGTAGGGATGGCAGAATCACTTGTTGCCCTCTGGGGTGGTTTTTAGGCTTGTGTCGTTGTGATTGATTTGGGTTATTGTCACAGCTTCCAACTCATGTTATTGGGGGCTGGGGAGATAGCTTGGCGGTCAAAGTGCCTGCGTGGCAAGCACAAGGACCTGGGTTTGATCTCTGGTACCGCATGCTGTAACGTCCCCTGGGCATACCGCTAGCCACAAAATCCAGGCATGGTGGTGCACACCTCCCAGTGCGGGGGAGGCTGAGACAAGAGGACTACTGTGAGTTCAACTCATGTTATTAGACCGTTTAGAAATAGCTGATGTTATTTTAGAAGATCAAGTATTTTGATGATTTCAAGCATGTTGGATTAGTAAATGTTCGTCACTTGAAGCTTTGGGGCTCTTTTAGCACGAAAGGTGACTCTTTGGTGCTGGGGCTTTAACGCAAGCCTTCACACATGCTCAGTACACTGTCACTGAGCTACACCCCTTGCCAGGGTAACTTATTTTTTATGTAGTCCAGGCTGGCTTTGAACTTGCAACCTAGGCCAGGCTGGCCTCAAGCTTGTGATCCTCCTGCCTGGGCCTCCTGAGTGCTGGAATTACAACCCTGTGCTCTCCAAGGCAGCTTTTCCACGATGAGTTTGTTTTTACCAGCCCTAGTGAATTCACCTATGCAGATCTGGGGCCTGCAGGTTTCCTGGGGTAATGCAAATCCCAACAACCAGCTTGAGGGAACCCTGGGTACAGTCCCTGAGTAGCTCACCGTGATATGGGGCGAAGTGTCACCTTGAAGAAGGGCCCCTGGTGCTGAGGCAGTATGGCTGAGTTTTTCCCTAAAAGTTAAAAACGCAAGTTTAATATTCCGCAGGGGAAGTACTTGGCAAATGTAAAGCCCTGGGGTACAGCGAACTTGGGGACAGTGTGGGAATGATGAGGCAAGACCTGCCCTAAGGTCCCACACGTGGAGACAGTCAGAGTGGTCGAGGTCATCATATGAAGTGGCCTTCCTGCCTTTCGTCCTGAGCAGCCACTGGCCTTGAGCAGTGTGGCCTTGAGCCTGCAGGCCTGGGCCCGAGCCCTTGGTCCTGGTGAACTCACTTCAAGGCCCCCGCTGTGGCCAGAGGGGCCTCCACGATCGCCCTTGTGTTCATGGTCCTGTGACTCCTGGCTCCCCAGACTTCTCTTTAGGGGCACAATGAACTTGCCCCCTACCCGGAAGAGCCGCGCCTGGCCTCCCTGACTCAGCTTGCCCTCTTTCTGCTCTAGTCAAGAATGAGTATCTTTTCCTTGTCTTCACTGAGGGATCCTTCGTGGTGGCCCGCACATCCATCCTCTCTGTTCTCAAAATGTGTACCTTTATTCTCTGAGTAACACAGCAGTGGTAGATGGTCCCTGCCCACCAGCTTGGTGGCCTGGGGCAGTAGCTAAGCGCAGCTCCTGGGTTCTGGTGGCAGCTCCTGGGTATGTGACTGATCCAGCCAGCGACTGACCCGGACAGCTTAGCCCACTTCTTGCTCCCCTGGGGAAGCAGCAGGTGCCAACAGCCTCAGGACGTGGCTCTGAGCAGGACTTAGGTTAACCAACTGGCTTCGCATGTGTACCTGTGAGTGTGTCTGAGGCCTAGACCTCGTCTGGAGACGGGCAGTGGACACGTAGCAAATGAACCTCTCTGAGTCACTGATCCCTGCTAAGGCCTGTAGTGGGGGTTGAAGCCTGAACACCTCAAAGGACCAGACAACCCATAGCTAGGGAAACCTGGCTCGAAACTCAGCTAGATAAAGACGAGGCCTCCGGCATCTCTCCTGGGTGGAGGCCTTCCTGGAGCCCACCTAACTCTCCTAAGTTAACATTAGGCCTTACATGGAGAAGCCCTTGAGCAGTTCCTGCCTTTCCTCAATATTCCCCTCCCTTGTGATTACTAAATAAATGTGGGCCACCCAGAGAAGATCTTGGTCTTAGCCCCCAGAGATCTCGAATTCTGATAAAGGGTAGGATCCTCCTGGAGCCCTTAAATCACACCACTTGACTCATTTAAGCCCTCCGAGTTCGCTACGCTCGGGGCCTGAGCAGTCCTCAATAACTAAGGGATAGTATGAGTTAGGTGAGCACCTGGTGCAAGGTCGGGTCCCTCCAGACCTGTGCTGTACCATGTCAGCACTTGAACGCTTAGAGGGGGAGCGGTAGGTCCACATCTGAGCCCCTCAAACCACCCTGACCAAAAATCCACACAACCCAGACCCCTTTGCCTCAGGTTGGAGGACCCCTCCCATCTTCCTGTGATACTCTCTGTGTCCTCAAAATCAGTAAGACCCCTGCCCCCGCTCTCTTTGACTTCCGCTTCTCTGCTGTGCAGGAAAACTTAACACCCACTAATGTCAGTCTGACTTTTTAAACTGTTTCACTTTTGGCCTTGACTTTTTTGGGTGATCAAGTCTTGCCATGTAGCTCAAGCTGGTCTCCAGTTCACAGCGATCCTCGTGCCTCAGCTTCCCGAGAGCCAGGACTAGGTGTGCGTCACCCGCCCAGCACGTCCACGGGTCTTAGGGCGCGTCTCCATAGGGTGGTGGAGCTGGCTTTCTGTCTTTATAACAAGCATGAGAGCTAAGGAGAAAAGGTGCAGTTGGTGTCACCATTTAGAAGCTCCTTGTGGCCGAGGCCTCTGTGCTTGGGGTCTGTGGTGAGGTGGCGTGCCATGCTGGCAACGTGGGGCCAGTCAAAGCCCCTCTGTTAGGTTTTTCTGATGCAGCAGAGAAGTGGAAGTAAAAGGATGCTTTACTAACTCTGAGGACCCTGAGAGGATTGGAAGGAGATGGGGGAATCCTCTGCCCTGAGACAGAGGAAGGGTGAGATTTTAGGGGCTTTTGCTAGGGTGGAGTTTGAGGGGCAGGTTCAGTGAATCTAAGGAGCGGCTTGGGGCTCCCTTGTGGTGCAGGAAAGGTAGAAGGAGGTTGCACTGAGGGCTGGGGGTGAAGGAGGAGGTGTTTCTGCTGTTCTGGGGATTCAGCCATGGCGGATCAGGGCCGTAATAATTTAGTAGTTTGTACCTGGGCTGGAACCTACCGTCCTCACCTTCAAGCCGGGAAGTAAAAGTGGAGGGAGGGATGGGGGCTTCACAGTCCCCTCAAGGGTGACTCCCCAAAGAGCTCCCAGTGCAACCCTCCTTTTAGTTATTAGTGTATTTGACATGGTGGATACATTTGTGTGGAGATTTGGAACGTGTACCTGTCACATCTTGATCCTTTGACTTCCCCCTCTGTCCCCTCCCTGTCATCTCTCCCCACCCTCAGGTCCCCCCGCCCCTCCCCACAAGGTCTGTTTCCTATCATCTACATGCTAGTTTGTTCTTTAAATTATCTAGAGTTTGGGTTTCTAAGGAGCTCATGCAATCTTGATCCTTCTGTGTCTGATTTTTTTGGTGGGGTGTTACGGTGTCAAGGCGCTCCTTCTTTATGGCAGGGTGACGCTCCACTGCATGTAAATGTCACGCTCTGTCCTTGGGTCTGTGGATGGACATATGGCTGCTCAGCAGTATACCCAAGCGGCTATAAACTTGTGTGTATAAAGTGGATGTCTTTAACTCTTTTGGGGAAGTACTTAGAAGGGAATACTTGGGTAGATGGAATCCCTGCTTTCGTGCTTGAGGAAGCCCCCTTCTGAGTTCCAAGGTGGCTGTACTAGTTTACGTCCCCATCAAGAGCGTAGAAGGGTTCTCTTCTCTTCCTTGCAGTCTGGCCAGAACTTGTTTCTAGATTTCTCGGTAATGCCATTCTTTCTGGGCTAAGATGGATTCTCAATGTGGTTTTGGTTTGCATTTCTCTAAAGGCCAAAGGTGCTGAGCATTTTTTCATGTACCCTTTGGGCCCCAAAAAAGACCTCTTGTACTTCAATTGCCCCGGTTTTGATCGGACATTTTATTTGGGTAGTCCAATTTTTCTGAATTCTTTATTCTAGATGTAGTCCTCTGTGGAGTAGTTGAGAATTTTTTTCCCCCCTTCTGTAGGTTTTCTCTTCTTCCTTAAGATATTCTATTCTATTTATTCATTTATTGGATACAGGGTCAGACTCGTAGTGATCCTCCTGTCTCAGCCTCACCAATGCTGGGATTACAGCCGTGCGCCCCCACATCCAGTTTCAGGGCCAGCACAGCATGCAGTACCCAGTATCGAACTTGGGTTCTTGTGCTTGCCAGGCAGGCACTTAGACCACTGAGCTATCTCCTCAGCCCAGCTTTCTCTTTATTCTTTTTTTTCCTCTCCATTGCACTGGTTGTTTCCTTTCCTGTGCAGAAGCTGTTTAATTTGATGTGATCCCATGTGTTGGTTTTGGGTGTTTTTTCTTGTGCCACTGGGGCACTGTTCAGAAAACCCTTGCCTGCCCCTGTGTCTTCAAGAGCTTGCTTATTTGTTTCCACCAGATTGCATGCTCCTGTCGTAATGTTTAAGTCTCGGACTCACTTTGATTCTAGTGCAGGCTGAGAGACGTAGGTCTAGACTCAGACTTCCGCACCTGGACGGCCAGTTTTCCTGCCTGTCCTTCAGCACGTGTTTTGGGCCCCTTTGCTGAAGCCCATTGACTAAAGGTGCTGGCGGGCTCTGGGTCCTCTGTTCTGTTCTCTTGGTCTGGTGCCCAGTTCTGTCCCCTGAGCCCCGTCTCTTAAAGGCTGCCCCACCTCTCAATAGTGTCACTGGGGAGCAAGTCTTCAGCGCATGGGCCTCCGGGGGACATGCACAATCTGACTTATCACAGTGACTCCTGGCAGGCGGGGGCAGGGACGGTGGCTCTGCTACCCCCCTAGACCTCCAGTGTTGGTGGACTTCCCAGACGCATGCGTGATGGCATGTCCACATCCTGGCCCTTGGACTCTGGGACTCTGTTCTCTGAGACTCTGGGCTTGGATAGAAGGTAGCCCTGTGTGGGTCCCACACTGTAGGTCCACCACTATCACAATGTCCTCAGCAGGGTGACTCTGCAGGAGGCAGAGTCCCAGAGGAGCCATGGTGGGGCTGTGAGGAGCGCTGTGCTGTGGAGGTGGAGGAAGAGGCCTCGTGTCTGGGATTGAGGGCAGCCTCTGGGAGGGAGCTGGGGAAGCCACACGATTCTCCCCTGGAGCAAGAGTTCAAGGCCCTATTTGGGAACAGGGAAGTGGATTTTGGACTTACAGCCTTCCAGCTGCCCGGGCTTCTGTTAGGAAGCCCGGTGCTATTCTGATGCCTGATCGTCTATGATGCTGTTCATTTTTAGGAAAAAGCCTCTTTAATATATTTTCTCTCTTGTTTATCCCTAGTATAAATTTTGTTTTCCTGCCTGCCTTGATAGCGTCCTGCCCTCCAGTCCTGAGGCCCTTTCCAGTGTCCCTTATTTGGGGCTCTCCTCTCCCTTCTGGATTCTCGTGGTCTCTCTGATTCTTGTTAGTCAGAGCTTGGGGCTTCCCGACTCACTGCTGGTTTTTGTCCCTCTCCTCCCAGGACCTTCTTAGACTTACTGCCCCTGGAAGGCTTCTTGGCCTTCTTCCCCCCGCTTTCCCACATGCTCCTCTTGGTGTGGGGTGGTTCTAGGTGCTGGGGGGCACGGGGCCTGTGGAGCCTGTCAGGCCCCCCATGCCCTTATCTGCAGTGAGGGAGCCCCCACACCCTAGGGCTAGGCCTTGATAGGGCAGGAGCTAAGAAAACACCAGGCGAAAGACACCGACCTTGTCACATTGCTGGGGAGGGCTCTCTGAGACAAATGGTAGTTTTTATTTTTCCAACTTGAAAACACAAGAGCTCTAATTTTGAGAGAGCTCTAATTAGATATTAATATGTTTTTTTTAAATTGGGGGAAATACATTAAACATAAAACTTACCATTCATCCCTTTTTTGGTTTTGTTTTGTTTTGGTGTTAGGGATTGAACCGATGGTTTTCACACTGAGCTATGTCCCCACCCTTTTTGGCTAAGTCTAGGCCCAAACTGGAATCCTCCTGCCTCAGCCTTGCAGAGTGCTGGGGTTACAGCTTGTGCCACCACACTCGAGTCATTTTACCCACTTTTCCTTACACAGTTGTGTGGCGGGCTCCACTGGCGCACCTGTGCAAATGCTGTCGCCCTCTGCCCACCAGGAATTTGTCATCGGGGCTTTTGTGGATGCCACTTAGCGTGGCATCCTTAAGACTCATTCCTGCTGTGGCGGGTGTCAGAATTTCCTTCCCTTAGAGACTGAACAATGCTCCGCCGTGTGGATGGCCACAGGTATCTGGGGAGCTGAGCCCCATCGGGGTTTAAGCCCAGCTGGAAGGAACCTGAGCATGGCCCGGGAGCTAGCCAGCTTGAAGGACCCCGGGCTGACCGGCTCTCCGGTGGCTCTGTGTGAAGGACAGGCCGCCTGCTGCTGGACCGTCTGGGGGATCGGGCAGAGGCGTGGACAGTCACCGCCTGGCCACCCCCATCCGGCAGCAGGGGGCTCTGGCTGGCCTCCGCATCTCGGCCGCGCGCCAGGATCGCAGCCCCAGCATCGCAGCCCCAGGCTCAGGGGCATCACACTAACCGCTCTCTTCTCTTCTGCTCTCAGGAACCAGCAGCACTGGCTCCTGGGACGGAAGTTGGAGCCACAACCTTAGAAGCAGGCTTTGAGAGCCTGCAGTCAGGGTGTGGCGGCTGTTTATTTATTGTCTCTTTGAGTCAGGTCTCCATGTGCAGTTCAGGCTCACCTTGAGCTCTTACTTTCTAGCCCTGGCTGCTCTGGAACTTGAAATGATCCTCCTGCCTCAGCCTCCTGAGTGCTGGGATTACAGGTGGGCATTACCACGCCCAGCTGAGGCTATTTTAAATGTAATAAGCATTTTCATTCTATGTTAATAACACCAGTATATTTCTACCGCTGTTCAAGGAAGAAACTGGGAAGCTTGGAGGCAGCTGGGATGATAAACACAACTTAGCCGAAGCAGGCTTGGCTTGTCTCCAAGGCCAGAGCGACAGCCTCAAGGACACCTCGGCCCAGGGCCAGGCAGAGGTGGCTTCCACCCCCCATCACACCATAGCATCCTTATTAGATCTTGTCAGTGCAAATACTGCCTAGCAGTTAATGACAAAGACACGGGTAACCCACTGTAGAACTCTGTCCTCCGCCGTTTTGAACTTCCTTCCGGAAATCTACATACAGGGTTGGAACTTCCAAACGGGGCTGGTGATTTGAACCTCAGGCTTCGCCAGTCCGCTAGTGTGCTGAGGCTGCCTTCCAAATTTCCCCTGGTGCCGCTGTCTTCCGACCGCCTGGTCCTGAATTCCGAAGCAGCTCCCACGCAGAGACTGCAAGGCTTCCCGGAGCACTAGGCTGGCCGGTGCAGACAGCGGCAGGAAGCAGGCAACACCGGGCCCAACCGAAAAACCAAGAACGGAGGCCCGGGGCCAACCGCCCGGGGAAGTCCCGCCCAACCGGAAGCCGGGGTTTGGGGTTTGGTTTGGTTTTGTTTTGTTTTTTGGAACTGGGGATTGAACTCAGGCCCTTGCGCTCGCCAGGGAAGTGCTTATTCCACTGAGCTATCTCCCCATCCCCTGCGTGTGTTTTTAAATGTAAAGAGAGTGGCTGCTTCACATTTTTCCTAGTGGTAGGATTTT
>NW_004524646.1:7774739-7801035 GCF_000260255.1 Octodon degus
CAGTTGCTCCCGCGGGCCCACACAACGCAGTGTGAGAATGTGGTACAGGTGCACATTTTGTAGACTTTTATCTGAGTTGTTTGAGGTCAGTTTAAAGGCTATTTTATCCCTTCTGGGGATTTTGTCTTTAGCATAGTAGGGCCCTTGGGTATTTGTTTATTCCTACGGGTGTCTAATGGGAGGCAGTCACCCGCGAGTCTGCTTTAAAGTGACCTCTGACAGGCTCTCTGGCCGCCTCCCCTTCCAGCGGGACTGTTGGTCGCATCTGGTGCGGCTGCTTAGGGCCAGGCTAACTTGGCTTCCCCAGAAGAACAGTTATTTGAGCTCCAGTCGCTGCAGGAGGCCCTGTGTTCTGGGAGTCTGCAGATTCAGCTAGCAGGCTGACTACATCTCCGAGATGAGTTGTTGGAAGGAGAATCTCCCCATGCGGTGTTTGCTGTGCACCTCAGCCCGGCCAGGGTTGGCTGCGCGCCGACTGCAGAGGGCTCGGCTACCTGGGGGCTTGGACGCGGCTCCTGCGGAGCGAAGCTCTCCTGCCTGCGGCATCTTAGTCAGGGCCGCGCAGCAGGACCTGCGCCCGCGTGCCTGCACTCCCTCCGGGCGCCACGCACGCACGCACGCACGCAATCAGGCATTCACGGGCGCACACTGCAGGTACGTGCTTGTCAAAAGACAGAATTTTAACGGCTTGAAGAGCTCAGGGATGAAATGTAGGACTGGGGAACTCATTTCATAAGCAGAGTAAGTGTCCTCGTGGGCCGAGCACAAGAAGCTGGCTTTATGGACAGAGAAGGGTTGAAGAAGGCAGAGACGGACAGAAACAGAGTGGCCGTTTCAATGTCCTCTTCCATGGGGGGCAGCCAGGGCGACAGAACAAGCGGTCGGGAGACAGCCGCAGGCTTGACGTCAGGCTGCAGGGTGCCCCTATGGGGGCGTCTTTCTCCCTCTTCTCTCTCCTGATTTCTCCTGGGTCAGGTAAACTGGTCTCTCCCAGTTTTGGTTTGGTGACATAGAACTCTATAGCTCAAGTGACCCCAGATTGGTTTTTAATGTGGTCTTTTGGGAGCCAGCGCAGGAGTTATCCAGGCCTATAACTGATTTAATTGTGTGTGTGTATGTGTGTGTGCGCGCGCGCGCGTGTGCGTGTGTGTGTGTTGTGCAGCTACCCTTTGCCACGATGAAACTTCCAGATGGACAGAACCCATGTCTGTCTTATTAGGTGCGAGATGCCCCTTTATTGAATAAATAGCAAAGGCTTGCTTTGGGCTTTACCTTAGAGATTACGCGGATCCAGCTCTCGCGTAGTCTCACGCTGCACCGTGTTTTCTGACGCTCCTGTTGTCACAGAGAGCGCCGCACTCCGCGCACCAGCAGATGGCGCTGTGGACCTGGGAATGAAGCGAGCTTGGCGCCGCTGTGCGAGGCTGTTGGTGTTGCCAGGCACCGGCTGGAGAGGGCTCCGCCCTCCTGCTGGAACCTTCTATGTGAAAAGCAGATTAGGCAGGTTAATATGCAAATGGCGCCCTGAATCCTCCCTGTTCCCGATATCCTCCCACTTAGGCCCGGCTCGGTCCCTCCCAGACCTGGGTCCCCGGAGTGTAGTTTGGACCCGAGAGCCATCACATTACAAAGCCCTCTGTGTCCCCAGCCACTGCCTGCACCCAGGCACCTGCTGGGCACCCTGGATTCCAGGGACAGAGGAGGAAATCCGAGGCTGGAAGGCTGGCTCCCACTTAACAGGCCACGCCAGCTCCCTGAGGGTCAGTTTCTTCATCTGTGAAATGGAGCTAATTAACTGGGTATGTGGTGGCCCAGGCGTGTAATCCCAGCACTCAGGAGGCTGAGGCAGGAGGATCCCTGTGAGGGCTGCACAGGAAGATCAAGGCCAGCTTGAACCACATAGTGAGATACTATCTCCGAAACACAAAGGAACAAACAAAACAATGGAAAGAATAATTGTTCTTCCTGTCGAAGAATAAGTCAGAGACATAAGCAGTGTGCGTGCTTGTTTACTTAGCTATAAGGATGAGCCAAGGAAGCAGCAGGTCTACAGAGGAGAGGGGCAAGGTGGGTCCCCAGGCTCTGCATGGCTGTCCTTGTCCCCAGGGCTGGGCCCTCTGTCGTGCTGCCCCCCACCCCCCAAAGGGTCAGGCAGGCCTTGGACTGAATTGGGTTTGTGAAATTGTGACATTCTCAGGCCAAGGCAGGCAGGAGCCACCCAGATACCAGGCCCCGAGGACAGGCCCAGGTCAGCGTGGAATGTTCTAGAACTCCACAGTCCTCACCAACCATGGCCCAAAGAGCCCCTCCCTGTCGCTCCCATCCCCTACCCAAGTGCCCTTTCCTTCAAAGCACTCATCGCCTCTTGAAACTGAGTACAGACGAGGGTGTGTGTATATGTAACGTCTCTGCAGAAGACCAAAGTGTCATATGAGAAGATATTTTAGAAACATCTATCTGCCTGTCTGTCTATCCATCCATCCATCATGTGTCTACAGTACTGGGATTCAACCCAGGGCTCTTTATTTTAAGACAAAGTCTTATTAGGTTTCGAAGTTGCCACATTGGGCTTCCTGCCTCAGCCTATAGGCCTGTGCCACCCCACCTGGCCTTAAAATACAAGTTTTATAACTTTCCCACTTTTTTCTAGGTGTCATAGCAGAAGCCCAGGCTGCTGAGGCCTGCTGTGTTCTGTGTAGAGACAAGCTCAGTGTAGGGAGTCATTTTATCCCTGTTGCCTGCACTATTCTACAAGCAGCTAGGGAAGCCCGGCTCGCCGTAGGTGCCAGGGAAAACCTGGTGCATTGAACCGAACCCAGCATAACACAGATTTTAGTTTTAATTCCAGCTCAGGGGACATTAGAACTGTTAGGCAACATCTGCAAGGCTCAGTGTCACCATCTGTCACACAGGGATAATCAAATCTACTCAGTGGGCTATGGGAAGAATTGACAAGCTCATGCATGACACCCCGGGTACAGCGCCTGTGCCCAGGACTCACCCAGGGAAAATCGAGTGTCCCACATAACCGCGTCCGCCAGTCCTGCTCCACCCATGTTCTCCCCATGCCAGTGCCGTCTGCTGCCATCCTTCCCAGTGGCAATGAAGGTGGAAAATGAAGGGCTCATTGGGAAGGAATAGTTGGAGACGTCAGGACGAAGGGGGACGACTCAGCACAAGGACAGAGGTTCTGCCTGGTGGCCAGGCGCTGCGTCCCCAGGGCCAGTCCTAGCAGCGCTCCAAGGCTCCTTCTCCCCAGGACTCGGGCCACAGAGAGTGTAAACACATCTGAGCACGGGTGGCAGCTGGGGCAGAGAAAGCAAGCAGCGTAACCTGGTACTGGGGGTGCTTGACTGAAGCCAGGAAGTATGCAGGCTGAGGGCCAGGTGCAGCCAGGGGGAGCCCCGCAACTCCAGCCGTGACAGGGCGTAGGTGTGTGGAGATGCCAAATCAGTGCAGAGGAGGCTGGGGTCCTCGGTTGATCCTGCTCCTTGGCCCACACAGCTGAGCCTAGAGCGTCCAGTCGTCTAAGCCCAGAATGAATATCTGGGAGGCAAGGGCAGAGCACCCCCCATCCCCCAGCAGTGCTCCGGCCTGGGCTTGGGGGGCGGTTGCTCCCTGCTGTGTATGGCAAACAGCCTCTGCATGTGCGTGAAATATTTCAGGTGGATTTTTTGTTAAGTACCAGGATTTTCCAAAATACATAGATGCTTCTAATCAGCCACTTTTGATAGACAGTGCAGCTGTGTTAGCAGTGAGCTAGGGTGTCCCAGCAGTCTGGGACACTCAGGAGTCACCCCAGCTCTCCAGGAGACCAGATTTCTGCGGGCACCGGGAGATGTGGAGAGGCGGGGGACCTGGGGCTCCCCACTGTGTCCACACCCTGCCCTCTTACACAGCATAGGTGTAGGCACAGGCTCAGGTACAGGCATAAACAGAGGCTTGGGTGCCAGCAGAGAGAGGTATTAAAGCTGTAATCGTTGGAGATCTGTTTCCATCTCAATCAGTTTACTCATCCTAAAAGTGGGTTCACAGTCGGCCTGGTGACGCACGCCTGTAATCCCAGCACTCTATAGGCTGAGGTAGGAGGGTCGCCATGAGTTCAAGCCTAGCCTGGGCTGTCTAGTGAATCCAGGGCCAACCTAAGCTACATAGTGAGGCCCTGTCTCAAAAAAATAAAACTACATGGCAACCAGAAACGCTGAAATGACATCCAGGATTTGGAGGCAGATTGATTTACATCAGTGGGCGCTGACCGGGATCATTCCCAGAATATCAGGCCCCGGTCTCTGGTGGTCTAGGGCTTATATGGGATAAGCAAGCAGGAAGTGCAGAAGCAGAAGGGCTGGTCACTGGGGGCTGGTTTATGCAACGTGCATCCCAGTGACCAGCAGTGTCTAAGAGACAGAAGCAACTGGAACTGCAATAGGAACTGTTACCAGGGCAACTAAGAAACTGAAGTGTACTGGGGGAGTGACATGTTCTGCTACAAAACAAATGAGTTCATTGTAGCCTCTATTTTATAGAGTTATTGTGAGGATTGAAGAGAAAGTGTCATTGAAAATTCCTGGTAGAGTTATCTTTCATCTTTCATATTTTTCCAAATTTCCGTGCTTATTTGCTCAGTTTCTCTTCCTGGTGAATGTTAGAATCATTTTGTTAACAGCTTCTCTCCTCTTCTCGTCTCCTTTGCTCAGTTTAACACCGCTGTGCTAGGCATAGGCTCAAACTGCGGAGGCTCAAGCAGGAGTCCCAGGCACTGACACTCAGGCTGACTTGGATGTCAGGGACGGGTCCTACACTTTGTCCTTGTTGACTTCGGGGTAAACACAGATGATCCTTATAGTACCCCCAGCCCCACCATGCCACCGACTCGGATCTCTATCACTCTCCTCCCTGTCCTCCGTGTCCTTTGTTGGTACCTGACTCCCCACAGGGACAGGGACGCCTGCAGACAGGGTCATGGGTCCTGCTTACTGCTGGCTGCTGTGCTGGGCTCCAGAAGGATCTCCTTGGGCTGTAGGCAGTGCTGTTTTCTCAGTACTCATTCTCTCTCCTGGGCCCCTCATTCTTCCACCTCTCCTGGGGCTGCCCCAAGTCCCAGTCCCAATACCATTGGTAGCAGATGCTTTCACACCTCCCCATGCAGGAACAAGCTGGGGCAGTCCTGGCGCAGCCTCCAGAGCCCCTGTGCCGGGGCCATCTTGTTGAGATGGGGTGCACACCCAGAGTCTGTATGAGTCTCCAGCCATCCCAGCACCCCTTCATCACCATTCGCACTCAAGCCAGGGAGCATCCAAGCCTGGTCCTCATGGGACACAGTTCAGGAAGGCACATCTGTAAGGAGCTGTGGTTAATTAGGCATCATAGATGGATGGACGAATGGATGGATGGATGGATGGATGGATGGATGGATGGATGGACGAATGGATGGATGGATGGATGGATGGATGGATGGATGGATGGATGGATGGGTGGGTGGATGGGTGGGTGGATGGGTGAGTGGATGGGTGGATGGATGGATGGATGGATGGGTGGATGGATGGGTGGGTGGATGGATGGATGGATGGATGGATGGATGGATGGATGGATGGGTGGGTGGGTGGATGGGTGGATGGGTGAGTGGATGGGTGGATGGATACATATATGCAGAGAAAGATGAAGGGATAGATGGATAGATGGATGGTGGACAGGTGGGTAGATGCATATATGTAAAGAAAAATGAATAGCTGCCTGGCTGGATGGATGGATATGAGCACCATAACTCTATTCAAGGACAGTGACCTGCATGCCTCGGTGAAAATCTTGCCCTCCTTCCTGAAGCCCCCAGGGTGGCCAGGCATCTCCATGGCCCACTCATTCATTCATGACACATGCTGTGTACATACCGCGCACTTGGTTAGGACCCACCATTGTGACAAGTAGAAAGCACAGTGGAGCACACCCACAATGGCCCCTGCACAGTACAGTGCAGTGGTACTGAGGGAGCTACTAGAATCAAACAAGCGCTTAACCATAAAGCCTCAGCGCTGTGATAAGGATCTTGGTGAGAGAACATTGTGGCCGTTGGGGGGCAGGGGGCCAGCTGCCATTCCCCCATAACAATAGGTGAGCCCACCCACTCACAGGGCCACAAGAGATGTAAAATTGAAAGTTCAGCCTAGACTGCAGGCTCACTGTTACACTGATGTGGATAAGCAAAAAAGAGACGAGCCCTGGGAAGTGGGGATCAACTACATGTGGATGGGCGGAGGTGAGAGCCCAAAGACATCCAGAGGATGGAAGGGGAGGTTTGGAGGGCAGCAGAGACATTGTTCACCGACAAAGGACGAGAAGGGCTTCGTTCTGTAGAGCGGTGGAGCAAGGAGCAGGCAGGTCTCCTGCGTCAGCGAGAAGCAGAGAGCAGGTACCCGGGAAGGATGGGGCTGGGTAGAGGTTTCCAGGCGGAGGCCCCAGTGATGCTTGTTAGTGGCACAAGACAATCAAGAGAATACAGAGACCTTTAAAAAAGGAACTGTTCAGTTTTAAAATAGAATCTAGAATTTATAAAGATCGAGGACGATCCTTCCAAATGGCAGCATGTTCTCAAAAGAACTGGCCTCGTGGTGAAGATCAAATCCAGGACACTGCAATACAGCATGGGATGGCAGGCAAGCGTGAAGCTCCAGGCGCAGCTGTAGACCTCTTAAAGATGTTGCAGGAGCCGGAGGCTGTTCTGTGTAGACCTCCCTGATAGTCGAGACTTTATTTTTGGTACCAGGAATCAAACTCAGGACCTTGCGCTTGCCAGGCAGGCATTTGCACCACTGAGCTGTATCCCCTGCCCTACTGAGTTATATCCCTGGCTCTCGGACTTTTACTTTTGAGACAGGGTCTCAATATTCAGCTCGGGCTGGCATTGAGATCACTTTGTAGCCCAGGCTGGTTTTGAACTTGCAACCCTCCTCTTGCCTGAGCATCCCGAATGCTGGAATTACAGGCTACTGCACCCTGCTAAGACTTTTTAAAAATTGTAGGGAATGATTTTGAGGGTTGTTTTTTTTTTTTTGGGGGGGGGCAATATTTGGTAAACAATAGGGCCTTTAAGACTCTTAACCGAAAAAAAAAAAAAAAAGAATCTTAACTGTGCTGTTCTGCAGTATCTCCAGGGTGGCCCACAGTATGAAATGTGGGCTTATGATCTGATAATCAGAAGCCAACAAAACCTTTTCTTTTTTTAAAATGCCTCGTGATTTATTTATTCAGATGGTGAAAGTGTGCTACAGTGAGCTAAATGTTTACTTGTGCTTAAAATGTGCTCTTTCTTACATTCTATTCTGGAA
Organism: Octodon degus; assembly: GCF_000260255.1. Lineage (NCBI taxonomy): Eukaryota > Metazoa > Chordata > Mammalia > Rodentia > Octodontidae > Octodon > Octodon degus. The sequence continues at coordinate 7,782,062 of NW_004524646.1, forward strand.
GATGGAGCTTCTTATTTTCTGTTAGAGCCCTGGCTCCCACGATTGATCAGCACTTGTAACCCCCACACAGCCCAAGTGATGCCTCATTTGAGGCTTTGAATAACTCTTCACATAAGTTGACTTCTCTGTGCATTTGTACCGAGGAGGATCCAACCCACGTTGATGTTCTGGGAACAAGTGAGGCTCTCACTTAAATCCGTGGGTTGAAAGTGGCATTTTGCTGTTGTAGCTTGAATCGCATGTTGTTTCAAAGTAGTGTTGAAACTGGGAAGGCAAAGGTTTCGCTGCACGGTATTCCCAGGTCATATCTTTCTTGGTTCCAGTTACCCATCGGAGTTCGGTTGGAATAGGAATTGTCATTAGTGGTACATCTCCATCCATACTGGAAAAGCTTAGACTTATCACCCAGTCTTTGCACACTTCAGCGTGGCCATTTGTGTTAACAAAGCTGCCATAGTGTGGGTTTCTGAGTAAACGGACAAGGTTTTGTTTCTGGAAAAATTCTGAGCAGCAGAGACACTAGGGGCAGCCATTTCAGACTAGATGGGAGCAGTTTTAAAAATCCTAAGCAGCAGGAACATGCAGGACACAATCCAATCTCTTTTTGTCTTCAGCTCCGCTCCCCTGACACAACCTTGAAAGGCTTGGATGAGAAGGACAGAGGTCAAAGTGAGAGGAGGCCGTGGGATTCAGACGCAGGACCACCAGCAGCAGTGTTCAGCGCTTGAGTGTCCATGCAGGCCAGGCCTTATAGTGAGAAGAAGTGACCTGTGGCTTAGGAAGCACCTCTGGGGGCAGCCCAGGCTTTCCCCTTTCCTTCCTCACGCTCCTCCCGTTCTCCCTGGGCCCTGATGCCCATGGGGTGTGACTTCGCTTCTCCTTTGTGTGCCTCATCACTGTAAACTGGGAGTGGGAAGATGGGGACAGCGTTGTCCTCCTACCCTTTGGGCCTTCAGATGGAGAGGAACTGTGCTTGAGCAGTCGTATCCTGAGGAGCCTCACCCCCTCTGGGACCTGGTTCATGACGTGAGGTCCTGTGAACCGGCAGCTGACACACCACGGTGGCAGGTAAGTTTGGGTCCCCTGAGAGGGGGCCACACATTTTGCATGAGAAGGGATCCACTTCCTTGTGGCGGGGGGCAGGGTCCCACTTGTGCCTTTTGTCCTGTGCGTGCATAGTACTTTCTGTTCAGAGGCGGAGCCTATCTTCCTAACTCCTGGAAGCCAGCTTGGGGTTGAGGGTGGCACCCAACACTAGGTCCCAAGAGGCCTTGGGCTGCTGCCTGGGTCTCCTGAAAAGCTGCTCCACCTTTGGAACCCAGCTGTATAGGCAGGAGCTTGTGATGGCTTCTGCTGGTGTCCCAGTGACAGCTGGTGTCCCCAGAACTTCCATGGGGCACCATGTTGAAGCCAGAGGGCTGCATTCCCTGCAGCCACGATGGGACTGGACACTCAGGAGCCGAGGGGGAACTTCCTGGCTGAGCCAACACTGCTCAGAGCCACGCGCTGCATTGCATGCTGGTCTGATGGTGCAACGGATAGCAGCAGCGTCTGCTCCCCTTGGGCTTGCGTGCGACTGCATTTCCTAGGTGCTTTGCCTTGGCTGGTCTTGGTGGCATGGGCCATTAGGAGGTCCTGGGGGCAATCTGAAGGTGGAAAGACCTGGTGACATCTCTTTAAATGCCTACCCATGGCCTTGCCTCTGTCTTCTTTGAGAACTTCAGTGCAACAGGGCTGAGGGTGAGGACCTAAGTGGAGGCATTCAGATCACAGGTCACGGAGACCCTCCATCACTCCTGACTGCATGGAGGCCAGTTATAAATAAGCCTGAGGCTGCCTCCAGTCTCTTACTCCTTCGTGCTCTCTTGCCCTCCGCCTTTTGCCTTAGGAGGACACAGCACACAGGCATCTCCAGCTTTCAGAACTACAGGAGAGAAGTCTCTTCATTGCACATGACCCAGCCTCAGGCATTCTGTTTTAGCAACACAGACCAAATGCTGCCTCTCTGGCCCCAGCCCCCAGGAGCAGCCGTCGTTCTGTCCTACCTCCTGCCACACTCCCCCAGAAATGTCTGTTATCTGTGCAGCCCCGGGTGCAGCAGTGGCCCCCAGTGGCCCCTGCCATTGCTGCACTGTTCTGGTAGGTTCTGGGCATTTCCATCAACTGCACAACCAGTCTCTGCAGTGTAGCTGCTGTTAGAGATTCTCACAGCACTGGCCTCCTCCCTGGCCCCCAAGAGATGACAGCAAGTGAGAGGATAACGTGATAGAGTTGAGCAGGCCAGGAAGGCATCTCCGAAGAAGGGAGGCCTGAGCTGTCATCAGAGTAGTGAGGCGGATTTCGGGGTACACAAGATAAGCAAACATGAGCCATCCAAGGGAGAGGCACATGGACAGACAGCACTGGGCAGAAAGGCACAACAGGCTGTGTCACGAAGCACCTGGAATGGAGAATGTTGGGGGCAAGGCTGCGAGGCTGCAGGACTGGATCAGGGCCCTTGCTTCTCTGTGCAAGAATGACTTGGAGATTGAAACATCAGGAACAAGACAGCTGACGCTCAGACCCTGTCCCCAGTTCTGGAACCTCTCGAGGTGCGGCTGGGAGCCTTCCTGGCTCCCTCCCACGGGAGGTAAAGTATTCTGGGGCTGCAGAGATCTGTGAGGGGCCCGGGTGTCTCCCGCCTCGCACGCACAGACAGGCGAGGCTCGACTCCTGCCCAAGGCCCCCCTGCAAGCCTGGATGTGTACTTGTGGAAGTCCCTTGGGCCACTGGCTGTGGGGATGGGAGGATGCACCCCAATCGCACAGATGTTCAGATGTGACAAGTACTTGGCATTAAAATCAAGGACATGGGTGGCCCTCCACTGAGGTCTTCAAGGTCATGGTCACTCAGCCTCCGGCAGTGCGTCTGAGCCCCTCCAGGGAGGCAGCAGCTGTACCACATGTTGGCTGTGCATGTGAGGCACAGCTCCCGCCTGCAGGGTCTGTCTTCTAGGGGGACAAAGGACAGATGTGGTGAGAGGGAGGACAGATGTAGTGAGGAGTCTGAAGATGGTGCTAAGTTTCCTCTCTGTGCTGGGGTGAGGCGGGAGGCTGTGCCAGGAGAATCTCAGCGGAGAGGATCTCCCCCTGTTGACCCAAGCAGGCAGAAGAGCCAGGGTAGCTCAGCAAGGGGCAAGACTGACGCCAGAAGTTGCCTCAAAGCCCAAGCTTCCCCTGGACCAAAGGATCAGCCTGTTTGGTGGCGCTGACATGGGGGGATTCGTAGGAATATAAAGTGGCCCCGCAGTTCCTCCTGACTGTGAGACTCTTCTGGGACTCAGCCCCCAGTTGCACAGACAGTTCATGTGGGTGACTAGTGAAGGGCAGCAGGAATCCTTGATACTTCCCATGCAGCTGGCTCCTCCCACCTGGGACAGCGACTCGCCCGGATGTTTGTATTGCATATTTGTCTATGTGTGTGAGTTGATTTGCTGAAGATAACAGTGTCTTCCCAGGGGTGAGGGGGTGCTTTGGGTCTGACATGGTGAGAACAGGGGTGGGGACACCATGCAGGTGCCCTCGATGGCCCTCAGTCTGGTAAATGCTTTTCTTCTCAGCCTCTAGAATGAGTAGTACTGGTTCAAATCCTGCCTGTCCTTCATTCCACCTGGGCCTCAGTTTCCTGTGCCGATGGGGCATCCCACCAACCCACAGCCCGCAGTCGGACTGACGGGTCCATCCTGCCAGGAGCCCACGGAGCAGGACAGAGCGCTTTCCCTCCTCATACTTTTGCCTGTCCGCGCCTCACTGCCATGCCTCAATGGCATGCCCATCTCACTGCCCTCTTTCTGCTGAGTGCAGAGAACACTTCTAAGTCTGGTCTGGGATTATCTCTCTCCACGCTGGCACTTCCTGCCCTGCTCCCCATCGGGTTCTTAGGACCCCATCTCTCAGCTTTATCGTACTTGCCAGGCCCTGCTTCCTAGACCTGCTCCACCCACCCACCCCGCCCCAAAGCAGAAGCCAACAGACAAATCATGGGGTGCCAGGGAGTAGGAGTGTCTCTTTCATAGAAAGCGATGTCAGAAAACCCACACAGGGACTCCACGTCGCCTCCCATTCCACCCACACCTGGGTGGTCTGATGAACCCAATTTCATGAACAGGGATGCCTGAAAATGGAGTTAGCAGGGAACCATTCCACCGTCCTACAGGCTGGGGCTCTGCTCATGCACTGGGTGAGGAGTGAGCTGAATTGTCACCTCTGAAAATGCTACCTCTGGGCCTGCTTTCTGTTGCTGTGACAAAGTACATGGGGATACCTAGAGCACAGTGTCAGGAGCACGTGGAGAAGGCTGCTCACGGGAGTGGGTGTGCGGGGTGGTGGTGGCAGGCAGCAGAAAGGAGAGGGAGGGTCTGGGGTCCTACTGCCCCTTGGAGGTCTGACCACAGTGCCCTCCCTTCTTGCCTCCTGACCTCCCCTCTGGAGGTCGCACCACCTCCTAACTGTGCCAAGGCTGGCCACTGAGCCTATAACACAGGGTCAGTCAGTGGGGACGTTTACGATTGAAACTATAGCCAGCACACCCCCACCCCATAATCCCAGCACTTGGAGGCTGAGGCAGGAGGATCGCTGAGAGTTTGAGACCAGCCTGGGTTACTCAGTGAGTTCAAGGCCAGCCTAGGGAGGCCATACCCCTGCCTTCCCCCCAAAAAAAGATTAGAACTGTAACATAAGCTAGGAGGTGCACTCCTTGTCCTCCCTCCCAGGGCAAGGACAGTGCTCAGAAGACAAGCACCATTTTGAGTCTTAGAAGACCAGCCACTGCTGGCTGCTCTGCTCTACCCGCACGGTACCTGGTGGCCTACGGAACACTTCTCCCTTAGGGCGGCACATTGGGCGATGGTTTCAGGGTCGGTCTCATTTAACCGTCCCAGCACCCACCCCTGTCCCCCTGCAGTCCTGTTTCATAGGTCTTAGGGTCACTGGTCCACAGACTCCCTTGACTCAGAGTTGGGACACTGACCTTTTCTGGTCACCTCTCACCTCCTCCACCTAGGGGTTTTGCCAGGAGGATCGCTGAGTTTGAGGCCAGCCTGGGGTATGTAGTGAGCTCCAGGCCAGCCTGAACTACTTAGAGAGATCCTATCTCCAAAAGCAAAAACAAAACAAACAACTTCCCTCAGCCACTCTCACCCCTCAAGTTCCTTCTACCTCTCCCGCTACCTCAGCAAACCCCTGGGCTTTCTAACCGCTTGGTGTTAGAAAGTCCAGCTTGGCCCAATTTAAAATTCCACTTTCATGTATTCAGCTTACTTGCTTGCTGAGACACAGGATATTTGGAGTAGAGCTGGGTAAGGCCTCTTCCAGATAACGCCTCGGGGTAAATCTGGGGAGTCCTGGAACACTGTAATGAGCTTCAGTTTCGGGTTAAGAAGCCCAGGCCAGAAATATATGTTGTGTTACTACGCAACCTCTCTGACCCTCAGTCTGTCTCTGTCAGAGGGGCTGTTTCCTCAGCGGTGGGGAGAGCTGCTCCAGCCCACATCCGGCTCCCCAGGTCCTGGCACTCCAGCCTGAGCCTCGACCTCAGGACCACACCTCCTCCCTCCTTCCCGGAGTCGGTGCCTAAAGCCGGCTGACCTTGCAGGGCAGGGGACAGCTGCGAGAAACTGGGCTTCAGATCCCACCAAGGGGGGCTGATGTGGCCCCGGGCCAGCCAGTGTGGCCAGCCAACATGTCAGCCAGCAGGCGCCTTAGTGAGGAAGCTGCCAGAAACTGGCCCCAAAGCCGGCATCGCCTCCGACCGTCCCCAGCCCGAGGCTGCCCAGGCCAGGCCCAGACATCCGGCCTCTGTGCTGTAGAGCTGTCCAGCCTCTGTGTCTCCTTCTGCAGACTTTATGGACAGGCAAACTCCCACCGTGGCCAGCTTAGGAAAGCCGATGGCGGAGCCTTGGGGAATTTTGACAAGTTGGTTGTAAAACCTGTCATGATGAAAAATCTAATTATATCAATATACAATTACATCAGTTATTCTCAAAGTAAACTACGTTCAGAAGTGAATGCTCTCTGGAGATTGCTCCTCAGGTGATCCTTACCTGTGCCTGCGAGGCTCTTTAGTCTGTGGCTGCTGCAGGCAAAGCGCTGCGCCAGAGTGCAGGTCGCTGCCAGCGTCTCTTCCCAGCTTCGTCTAGGGATGGGTCCAGCTAGGAGCCTAACTTCTACTGTGACAGGAGGATTTGGACCACAATCACTGGACAGTGCTACAAACCAGGGTCCTCCCCTCGTCCGCACCCCGCAAGGACCTTCAGCTAAACCTTCAGCAGACCCACTGGGGGCCAGGCTTGTCAGGAGGAAGAAGTGCAGAACCCCCCACCCTGCTGTCCGGAAAATGTTAAAGGAAAGTATTTATTTAAGTGGCCTCTAATCAATGCTTACAGATTTCAAATCAATGAAGGATTTAATGCCAGGGGGTATTTTGCACCTTTTCATGACTTTAAACATTACCAGTGTCTTCCTTTCTGGTTTCTGGGTTTCTCTCTGTCATGATTTGGGGACGATGGGGATGATGTGTGTGGCTTCCGCTTCCAGGAGGAGCGTCAGAGCCCCCCCTCAGACTCCTGCTCTCTCCCCTCCCTGGCCCAGTGATCCTGAAACCCACCCTGAGTGTCAGTTTCCTGGAGGATGTGTCCTCGTCCCGTGGATCACATGCACAGGAGAAAGTGGCCTCTGCCGTGGCAAGCTGCTTGTGGGCAGGTGACACTATGGGTGCAGAGGGGTGGCAGGGACCTGTCCTCCTCCTCACAAAGCTGTTCTGATGGGCACAGTGGTCCTCTTTTCCTCCTTGTTGGCTTCCCCAGGCCCCGCCCTCACACTTTGCTTGTACTGGTCCTGTTCTGGGGGCTTCCCCAGGGGAGGGGATGTCTGTCACCCCCAGGAGAGACAAGCAGGGGAGAAAGGTGCCCAGTGTCTCCCTGGCTTCTTGCTCCTCACTCCTTGGGTCGGGGAGGAAGACTTCCTGGGCTGGTGTCCTTGGGCCAGCACGGAGCCTGTGCAGCCACCACTCCCTCCCTGTCCAGACCAGCAAGGCAGACCGTGAAGCAGGCCTGCAGATTGTGGGGGATGGGCGTCTACCACAGGAATGGAGGCCACGGCCGGCCACGGTCACGTTCTTCTATCCACAGTGTCCACAGCCAGGGAAACAGGCTGATCCTTTGTCAGTCTCCTGTTTCCTGTTTCTCAGTTGGTTCTGAAGGAGGGGAAAACAGCCTTACACGCTCTACTCCCTGGCCCTCAAAATCTTCATTCTTTATCTTGTTATACCCTGGGTCATTTTCTACTTATCTCACCTCTGTGATTTTGACCACCCAATCTTTAGGGTGCCGGTTCTGTGAGAATGAGATAATGCTGGTGGACACTCACAGCCTGGAAGGAGGGGTCAAGTGCCCCAACAGGGCTGCGCAACCCTTCGTACTGTCTATCTGCTCTCTCCAAACTGAAAGGGTCAGAGGAGGGAACTCTGCCCTGTGTGTGTCCTGCTCACTTGAGATAAGCTTTGACTGAGAACGAGTTCATCCTTGGTCTGAGCTGAGGCCTGCCCGTGGCGGCCACGTGGGGCCAGTGTAATCTCTGTCCACATCAGTGAGTCAGCCTGGCCTAACCACGCTGTCTCCGTCTTCTGCATTTCCTTGGCAGAGCTGAGCTCACGCCTGACCTTTAAAAATGTCCCTTTTCAGGGTACCTTTCAGCAAATGGTTATTGATTACTTAACATCCAAGAGATACAGCGGCAGAGAGATGATATTCAGACTGTGGAATTCAACCCTTCTGCACACTCCTGGCTCTGTGCCGGGGTGGGGATGCGGGAAGGGAGGGCCTGCGAGAAGCTGCTCGGCTGCAGAGCTGCTTGACGCCTGGTGAGAAAGGAGCACCAGCCTTTGCTGCCTGAGTTCACTGCGTGGCACAGCTTAACTTGGGTCCCCATTAGACACGCACTGGAAATGGGGACCTCACCACCACACTGTTCGCACCAGGCTGGTGATGAGGCCGCCTCCCCTCGGTGCCATGTGAGCGTGTGATTTCCAGCCTGGTGGAGGAAGGAGGAAGACCAGATGCAAAGTGCGAGGCATCCACCTTGAGTCAGAGGAGGCACGGTACAGGCTGCCAGGGACCCTGCCGTTCGTTCTTCTGCAAATAGGGGTTTGGACCCAGTCAAGAGAAAAGCATGAAGTCTCTCTGCAGGCCAAATGGGAGAGTTGGCAGAAAGCCACAGAACACTCCAGTGTGCAGCTTGGGGAGAGAGCTGGCTCAGATCCCTGGTAGGATAAAAGGCCTCTGGGGGTGGTGGCTGGGGCTGAGGGTGAAGGGAGCCCTGTAGGAAATGGAGTCACCTGCAGGGTGCCCACTTGGAGCAGGCAGTGTGACACCTCTAATGAGATACAAACTCTTGGTGTAGTGAGAGGGCCCCATGAGGCAAATTCCCACCGGGGCGGAACGTGCAGCACTGAGCATGCGCCATCACCATGGGATGCCTTTGCTGTGGTGGCCTTTCCCTGCCATTGAGACCAACTCTATCAAGGACGTTCATCATGCAGCCATCTCCTCCGTCCCCGCGTGAGTCTCTTCTGCCTCCCAGCCCATCAGGTTAGAGGCCAGCTGCGGTTTCCTCTCCCAGCTCAGCTGACTTCTTTGGCTCGGCTCCCAGCAGACTCTGCGCCGCAGCCGAGAGGCGCCATGTCCATCTGCCCTGTCACCTCCTTGGACTTTAGGCACAATACTCAGTGACAGAAATGACAGCTGCATGGGGAACCTGATGGCGCCTCTGCTCCAAGTCCCAGCAGGGCCCTCACCACCATCGCCGCCTCCCGGCCAGATCCTCCTCCATCCTTACCTGCGCAGCCCCAGCAGCTGCGGCCCAGCCCCGGATCTGGACTCGTCCCTGCCCGTCACCCACCTCGCACAGCCGAGCCCGCATCCTCCGGAATCCGCCTTCAATAGTTCCGAGTCCCCACTGTCACACTCCGGCCCTTGCAGCACTTGCCCCTCCTTTCGGCCTGTTTCTACTCTTGGCTCCTCGGTCACTGCTTCAGCCCTCAGCATCCAGGGTGAGCTTTTAAACATACAAGTCAGCTGGATGTGGTGACACACATCTCTAACCCAAGAGTCCAGGAGCCTGAGGCTGGAGGATGGCAATTTCGTGTCCGATTTGAGAACCCGGACTCAAAATATACAGCAAAGGTAGGGGGCTGCAGCTCACTACAAAGGCCTGTACTGCCACAAGTCCCCAGTGTTGGCCAAAAGAAAACAAATCAGAGCCTGTCGACTCCTTCTCCCCATTAGTGGCTCTTATGGTTTATACCTAGATTCTCTGTCCCCGACCCTCACGCTGTCCTATCTTTGGAAAGTGACTGGATGATGGGGTGCTGTACCCGAGTATGCCGCGAGGGGGCGAGGCCTGGCCGGAAGAGGAGTGTGGGGGCGTGGCCTAGTGGGCTCGGTCTCCCTCTCTGGCCTCCTTGCTCTGCTTCCTGGTAGGCATGAGGTGAGCACCTTCTTCCACCCGGGTCTTCCTCCACGGCTGGGCCATGTATGGTCTGAAACTTCACGTGTACAAAATAAGCCTCTGTTCCTTTAAGCTGCAGGTATTGCGTATTGTGTCCCAGTAACAACAACAACAACAAAAACCAATTAAGAATAGGGGCTTCCCACCCCTCCTGAGTGTATTTCAACACCTTTCCCTGGTGGGGGAGCCCGGCTGCGTGTCTGGGCCATTGTCACACACTCTTCCACCCCATTTTCCTGGTGCCCCGAGGCCAGGCTCTTCTCTTCCTCCCACTGGTCCGCTCTCTCTCCTGCCCTGGGCCTTTCTCTTGCCTCCCCTCAGCCTGGAGCGCCCTCCCGGGCTGCTCTTCCCTTAGGCTGCACCCCCATCACTGCGATTTTCTAAGCCAGCACCACCACCCTCTGCTGTCTTCCTTGGCCCTGTCTGCCCACCCGTCTTTCTCCTCCAGCACAGCTGCGAGGGGAACGCTTGCCTGCCAGCTGGCCCCTTGGCTCCTGGCCTGTGGTGGGCACTCAGCTGTGCGTTGTGGGGTGTGCTGAGCAGCACGCAGCAAGCCTAGAAGACGGCAGGCTGTCCATGTCCAGGCCTTGGTGCCTCTCTGCCAGTATCCTTGACCTTGGGTCCACTTCCCTGACATGGGTTCTGGGTGTGCCACCGGAGCCTTGGCTGAGACATGAGACATTTTATCTGTGGCTTCAGGAGGATGTGCCGAGCCAGCCGGCCAGAGGACTTGAGGCCTCTCAGGCCAGTGCTGGTAGCTATGACCTGTGGGGTGGTCATCTGTGTTAGTCTAGAAAGCAGAGCCCACGGTTGGTTAAACAAGTGTTAAGGGTCTCAGTGGAGGATGAGGCTGGGTGGGAGTGGGCAAGCAGGGGGGCTGTGGGCTTGAAGTACAGATCTGAGCCCAAGAAGGGGACGGAGAGGAAGACTGGGAGATTTTCTAGTCTGCCATGCACACTAGCGGGACCTGGCAAAGTCCCCAGGGTGTCCCCCAGCTGAAGCCAGCAGCAGAAGAGTCCTGTGTCTCAGGGACAGTGGCCTGCCTTAGTGTCCATGCTGGGGGGCGAGGGGGAGTCTGTGGGACAGTGGCCACAGCAACGGCTTTGGTGGAACGTGTGGTGCGGGGATTTCAGGGTCCTTGGTGAGCGGAGCACCTTGGTAAGAAGTAGAGAGGCTTTCTCCTTCCTGCCTCGCTGTCCCGAGTCATTGGTAACCCGCTGCCCCCTCCAGCTGGCTGCAGATTCGTGAGAAAAATCAGCCTGGTCCCAGAGCGGCTTTCCTGGCAACTCGGCATGCGCGTGTGAGGACGTGATCACAGCGAGGAGATGGCTGATTTGTGAAGGGTGGAGTTGGGCAAAGGGGGACAGGATTGCTGGGCCTCTAGAAAGCGCTTCATCCATACTGCAGGTGGCGCTCCAGAGAGGCCGTGTCGTGAGCGTCCCAGGGCAGTACACGAGACACTCATTGTGTCATCTACTTGGGTGTTATTCTGTCAAGTCTTTGCCTTTTTTTTTCCAGTTTGGTATGGGGTCTTGCTATGCAGCTCAGACGTGTAGTTATCCTCCTGTATCAGCCTCCCTAGCACTGAGATTACAGGCATTTGCCACCACACTGGTTTTGGTGTTGGGCACTACCCCCCCCCCCCGGGTTCCAGGGACGGCACAGCATGTGGTACTGGGAATTGAACCCAGATCCTTGTGCTTACCAGGCAGCTACTTCGACTGCAGAACTGTCTCCCCAGCCCTGTGTTTGCCAATTTGATATGTGAAAAGTAGCACATTGTTTTGATTCCTTTTGTGTTTTTCATAGCTATTGATTGTTGGTGAGGAGCCTGCCTGTCTGCCCGCCCACCTACCCACCTGCCTGCCTTCCTGCCTTCCTTTCTTTCTTTCTCTGTTACTTTTTTGAGACAGGGTCCCACTATGCATTTCAGGCTGGCCTTGAACTCACTGTATAGCCCAGGCTGGCCTTGCATTTGCGGCACTTGTGCTGCCTCAGCTTCCCAAGTGCTGGGATTACAGTTTGCCCCACGATGATCAGTTCTTCTTATCCTTTAAAAAAACAAAGTTAGAGGAAGAATTGCTGCTCCTTGTGTCCTTGTTTCTCCTTCAAGGTTATTGGAAACCCAGAAGCCAGAAAGTACTGCCTCAGCTATTGGCTGCTTGCAGCGCAGCCCCTTCATTTCTGCGGCAATTACCAACTGATTATCTAATTACCCAATGTGCTCCTTAGTACTTCCCTGGTACCCTGGACTGGAGCGCTGCCTAATGACATTTTTATGCCCCACTGCTGAGTGGCTTCACCAGGTCCTGGGGATGGCTGTGTGTTCTTCTGGCCACGACTTCGCTCGTTGGTCGGGGAGGGCGGTGTGTGTGGGGTGACTGCACTATGGCGTGGGCTGCGAGGTCAGAAGGTGGCCATGTGGCTTGCTGTTACCACGAGTTGTAGGAACCAAAGCCCAGAGGATGACGGTCACTGGCTAAGGCTGCGCTGCCCAAGGTGGCAGCCAGGACCCAGGCGTGGCCATGAGCGTGTGCTCTGTACAGGAGGCTCTAAATGACGTTGGGTTTCAAAACTCATGGACAAAAACAGGAAGAATGTACAATAGGCATGTTTTTTAAAAATACCCATTCCAAGTAGAAATTATATTCTGAAAGTGTTGGGTTAAACAAATGTATTATTATTTCAGTAAATTGCACCTGCTTTCTCTCTCTCTCTCTTTTTTTAGGTACTAGAAAAAGTTTAATGGTGCGTGTAGCATTTATTGTATTTCAATTGGATGGTGCTGGTCTATGTTCTCATAAGGCATCTGGCATCTATGACTGTGGGATGAGTGTGTGTGTGTGTGTGTGTGTGTGCAGATGTGTGTGTGATGTGGGAGTGCTTGGAGCATAGGCAAGGTTGCCTTGCAGAGAACCACGCTGGGCAACCAGACCAGAGCCTGATATGTCTCGATCCGTCCCTTGGTGCGGTGGTGTCCCATCGTATCTGCCGTGGGCCAGGCCTGCCACACACAGTCTGCCCAGGTCCACAGGAAGCACCAGCCACCTCTCAGGCCCAGAGGGGCTGAGTCCAGAGGGTCACATGTGCAGGCTGGGAAGAACAGGAGGTGGTGGAGTCCACCGTTGTCTTCAGGCCCCATGCCATGCATCTGAGATCTCAGCTCCACCTTCCAAGGCTCCCAGGAGGCCAGGGCAGGTGTGGAGCAAGAGGCATGGGCCCAAGTGAAATGCCAAGCCCGCTCTCGTGGTGGCTGTGGGCTTGCCCCCACCTGCTCTACCTTGGTGACACCGCCTTGGGCCCCAGAGCTCACTCTTGGCCCCAAAACTCAAGAAATGAAGAAACACTGAAGTTATGCTTGGCTTTTTTTTTTTTTTTTTTTTTGGTGGAACTGGGGATTGAACTCAGGCCCTTATGCTTGCCAGGCAAGTGTTTATTCTACCAAGCTAACTCCCTGGCCCCTATCCTTGGCTTTTTCAACATGTGCAAACAAAAACTTGTATTGTTGCTGCTGTTGTTTTAGGGCTGGGAATGGACAGAGGGCTTTGCACATGGTGGGTTCCCGCAGTGTCTCTGAGCTACACCCAGCCCATTGTCTGCGAGCTAGAGGAGAGACCCAGGTTCTCTATGGCTGGGGTACTGCCCTCCTAGTAGTCCTATGACCCGTGGTGGGATGTCCCCATGAGTACAGTGGGGCCACCTGCCTGGCCATGTGGGGAGGAGTAGGTGAAGCAGTGGCTTTGTAAAGCCCCGAGTCCCTGAGCAGGCTGTGGCATAGCTCTCTGCTGCCTGCTCCTGCACAGGCTCCTCTTGCTGGGCTTTGTTCTGCACCTGTCCTCATGGCAGCATCTGAGAGCCAGATGTGCACTCACTGTCACTCCACATCTGCCATCAGCGCACCACTTAAAGCCACGCCAGCCTTGGTGGCAGATAAACTGCCACATCTCAGCAGCCCGCTGCCCTGGGATAGCCGGGCTGCTGCGGTGAAGCACTTTTGAGTGGGCAGCTCACAAGGAGAAACAGATTGCTCATAACTACAGAGGCTGCAAAGTCCAAGATCCAGGTGTGGACCTTGGTTTCTGAGGGAGCATCCTCTGCCTGTGGCCGCAGCCCCCCAGGAGGACACATCCAAGCACCTTTGAGTCCATTCAGGCGTGGAGTGCGGTGGCTCACCCCTTTCTGAGGCCCCATCCCTTGATACCACCATACTGAGTATTAGATTCCAGTGTACGAACTTGGGGGACACCAACATTCAGACCATGGCTCCGAACAAGACAAAGAGTGAGCCCTTGTCCTCAGATGCCCCGGCGGGTGTCTGGTCAGCAGGCTCCTCCTCTGCTTTTTTGGGCCCAGGTTCTTTCCCTTGCAGCACAGGCAGGCCTTCCGAGAGAAGAGAAGGGAGGGCCATGGTGTGGAGGCTGCAGCGCTCCCGCCTACGTGGTAATCTCACTCACACAGCACAAGCCCCTGGGAAGCATAGTCCAGCTGAGCACCAGGAGGGAAGGAGACAGCCATAGAGAATGGGACCCCTGTTGGGCCACACCAGCTGCAGCCGCACAGGGCAGCAGTGGGCAAAAGATGCATGGATGAGGTCTGTGGCTTTCTCTGTCCAGGGTGCTCAGTGGTGGCCACATTGGCTTTGGGCCAACAGAGAAGGGTGGGTTCATGACATGGGCACCAGGCATGGATGGGCCTCCTAGCTGTCAAGTTAACAAGTTCCCAGAGAGGCTGGCTGCTCCAGACAAATGGGTGCCAGTGCTCCCGGGGCCGGCCGCCCCCAGGAAGCTCACTATGTCTCCCTCCCTGCTGAACCCTCAGGCTGGGGTCAAGGGCTTGTGCACATGTGAAGGAAGGGCTGAAGTTGGAGCATACCTGGCAGAGCGGTCAGGCACAAACCTCCCCTCTGTTTACCAGATCTGCTCACAGGACTCGCTGTTCCAGTCTGCAGCAGTGCTCGTTTGGTGTCCAGCAGGCCTGCTGGACTGAAATCTATAGAGTTCCACCATCAGCTGGGGGCTTGGACCAAGTGGTGCTGCGCCTCTGGGACCCACCTGCCCAGGGCTCACGCCAGGAGCACAAAGGCCAGGTGGGTTCTGTTCTGCGAGAACAGCGTCAGCAAACTGCTCTGAAGATCAGACTCAGCCTGCCACCAGTTCTGTAAATTGATTTGCATTAGTATGTGACTATATTCCCCATGGAGAATTGGTAGAGGTATATAGCACATCTTAATTCTTTTTATAGCCTCTTTTTCTCTCCTCTTTCCCCTCCATCTCTCTTTCTCTTTAAATTTATGTATTTGGTACAGGGTCTCACTACACAGCTCAGACTCATGGCGATCCTCCTGCTTTCAGCCTCCCCAGCACTGGAATTACAGGTGTGCACCACTATGCCTGTTCTTGGTGGCCAGCTTAGCAAGCCCCTGGGGGTGGGGGTGGCATGGTATGTGGTGCTGGGGACCGAATCCCAGTCCTTGCATTTGCCTAAGTTCAGTACTTAGTCCACTGAACTATCTCGCTGGCCCCATCTCTCTTGTTTTGAGACTGGGTCTTGCTATGTAATTCAAGCTGGCCTTGAACTCACCATGCAGTTCAAGCTGGCTTCAAGCTCACAGAAGTCCTCCTGCCTCAGGCTTTCAGGTGCTGAGATTACAGGTGTGCGCCACCACACCTGTCCATCTCTTGACCCCCTTCCCGTTTGTGAAAGCTCTCTGTCTCTCTCTCTCTCTCTCTCTCTCTCTCTCTCTCTCTCTCTCTCTCTCTCTCCATTTCCTATCATCTACCTTTTATTTTCCTCTTTGAGGTATTTGCACTTTGGGTTTGTCATGTAAGAGAAGCCATTGCGATAGTTAAGCCGTGTGTCTGATTTAGTTCACTTAACATGATGGTCTCAAGGTACATCCATTTTCCCTATAAACGACTCCAGTTTATCTTTTTAGCACATTTTCTTCATTCATTCATCTGTTGATGGGCATATAGGCTGCTTCCAAGATTTAGCTATTATGAATTGTGCTGCTACAAACACAGGTTTGCGGGCATCACCGTGACAGGGTGTCTTTAACTCTTTCAGGAAGATCCCTAGAAAGGGAGTAGCTGGGTTGAATGTAGTTTGTAGTTTCGGTTTTTGAAGAATCTCCATACTGATTTCCATAGCGGTTGTACTAGTTTACAATCCCCCTAACAAGGTAGAAGTGTTCTTTTCTCCCAGCAGCTTCTCCAGCGCTTGTTATTATTCGATTTCTTGGACATGGCCATCCTCTCTGGGGTAGGGTGGAATCGTAATGTTGTTTTAATTTGCATTTTTCTCATGGCCAGAGATATTGGACATTTTTTTTTAATTTATTGACCATTTATACTTCTTCATTCCAGTTGCCCGTTCTTGATTGGGTCGTTTATTTTGGAGGAGGACTTTTTCTAAGTTCTTCATATATTCTAGATATTAGCCCTCTGTTGGAGAGTAGCTGGCAGGCCTTTTTTCCTATTACTTCTCTTTGCTTTGTTGGCGGTTTACTTTGCTAGAAGTTTTTAATTTGATATAATCCCATTTGTTGATTTTTTCTTTAAAACAAATAAAACTTTCTATTCTCGCTCATGATTCTGTGAATGAGAGACCCCTCTGCTCGTCACCTGGGGTCTGCTGGGGCTGTGTCCAGGGGTATGGCAGCTCAGTGTCCGTGTCTGTGGCGGCTTCCTGACAACTGTGGCACCCGCACAGGTGGCTGGCAAGCGTGGAGTGTTGAGGTCTCTTACCTCAGTCTCTCCCTTTCCATGCAATCTTTCCAGCAGTGTCACTGATCTTAAGCAGCAGCTTGGGGTGGCACAAACTTCCCTAGAGCGCAGGCCAGAGC
Organism: Octodon degus; assembly: GCF_000260255.1. NCBI lineage: Eukaryota > Metazoa > Chordata > Mammalia > Rodentia > Octodontidae > Octodon > Octodon degus. Next base: position 7,798,448 of record NW_004524646.1, read on the forward strand.
TGCGACTGCATCCCTTAGGCCCCTCATGGGTGTAAAAGCAGGCCCAGGCTCAGCGCATGCTCCAGGGGGGGAGACAGATGCTGGCATGGACAGTGGGGGCTGTGGCTCAGTGGAGGCTCCCCCAGAACTGGTGATGGTGAGACGGGGGGTGCCTTCTGAGAACAGAGCACGTCAGGGCTGCCGCATGTGGCTTAAGGGAGGCCAGAAGTTCAAGGTCAAGGTGTCTAGTTTGGTCCCTTCCCAGGGCTCAGGTTCGATGCTTGGGGGCATCTAAGGATACCTGATCCCACTTGCCTGGTGCAGACATGCAGGAGGATGCCGTCGTGTAGCCATGAGTTAGCACAGATAGACACACATGCGCTGCTTGCAGTGCTATGCAAGAATGTAAATACGAGATGACAGCCTGTGTGAGAATTATGCAAGAAAGACACGGTGGGCTCTGGGTCTTGCGCTCTCAGGCTCTGCCCTGCCCCATGCTGCCTGCTGTTGTTGCTGATGTCTCCCCCCAGCCCCAGCAGGCCAATGCTCCCCTTGCTTCATAGATAGTCCTCTTGGAGCCTCCCCATATTGCTTCCCCGCACGATGTACGTCTCTGCCCAAAGATGCCTCTTTTTTTTTTTTTTTTACAGGGACACCCGCTACCCACTTGTTGATGCCTGAAGTTATTTCTCATGTAGATGGGGCTGTCCCATGTTTGTAGTACCTCCAAGCTAATAATGGTCCCCATGCTTAGAGTGGTGGTAAAGGATGCGTAACAAAATTCACCCCCCCAACCCTGTTTCAGAGTACTGTTTAGTGGTGTCAAGTAGACTCCCACTGCTGTGAAACCAATCTTCAGAGCCTGGTTATTTTGAACAACTGAAACTGTGTTCATTACACAACCTTTCATTTCCCCTCCTCCAGCTCTGGGGAAGCAGCCTTCTACTTTCTGGTTAGGAATTCGATTATTCCAAATCACTCATGGAAGTAGAATCATATAGTGTCTGTCTGTGACTGGCTTGTCACTTAGCTCGATGTCCCCAAGAGCCATTCATGTATATGTCATCATTTCGTTTCTTTTCAAGGGTGAGTAACAGTCCATCACATGTGTATGGACCTTTTCTTTATTCATTCACCTGTTGATAGGCCTGGGTGTCTTCCACCGCTCAGCTCTTTGCAGCAACACTACTATAAATGTGAATGTACACCTATCTCCCTGAGGTCTCTCTTGCAGTTTCTCTTAGACAATAGTGGTAACACCATGGTGCTGCTGCCCAAGGATGCTTCAGTCCACTGTGGGTGACACATACGACTCTGGCCTCACAGGATTCTCGTGGACCTGAAGAGTCTCTGCTGCCTAGTGTTTTTGCTTTTCGGTTTCCTCAGATCACCTGGCTTCCTTGTTTACGTAGGTTCAGACTCACAGGCGCTTACCATTGGGCTACGGGTGCCTTTGGTGTTGAGCGCAGGAAAGCGGCCCAGGAGCAGAGGCTGCACCACGGAGCCTGATGGAGGGGAGACTGCGCCCACCTACAGGTGAGAAAGTGCGCAGCAACAAAATCCCCTAGCAGCACCTTCCCAGAAGGAGTAGCTGTCTTTAAGGCTGCTTATTCAGAAGTGGAATTACGAGCTCCTATGGTGGTTCTAGTTTTAATTTAATTTAATTTTATTTCTAAGAGAATTACATCATTTATTGATTACACATGATAATGGATGATACACAGCTTCAATCCCATCTATCCTTGTATCTGGTACCATTATTCAACTTAGATATATAAGATGTGTCAACAATCATTTTTATAGCCAAGTAGCCAAATGTCTGCTTGGGTGACCTTTTCAATGGCCAATTCAGAGGTCACAGCAGTAACTGTCAGGTCAGCTACACCAAGGTTTCTGAAGACAATGACTTCCTTAACCAAGCAATTGTGAAGGAATTTTAAATGGAACCTGGCATCACCCTGAAGGAATTCTAACTTCACATTGTTGGGGATGTAAACCAAGATGGCTTCAGAGTAGACTAACTTTACACAGCACATTTAAAAAAACACATATTCAGCGTCATGATCAGACTATTACATTTAGCAATCAACAGCGTGGGTGCAAAAAAAGGTTTACATTAAAACCCTTTGTTGGAATGCTTTACACTTTCCACAGAACAGAAACTAAAATAGCCTGTTATACAATTAGTCACAAATACAGGCCTCGAGTTTTTTGCCCATATGCATGAGTACTGTCTAAAACATGTCTTCTTTGTAGCAGCTGGGCCCTGCCACCACTGTGCTTGGCTGAGTTCACAGATCTGTTGGAACCTGCAGCTTCCCTGTCGCTTCTCTGGCTCTCCTCTCCTGCTAAGCTTTGTTTCCTGGACATGCTTGAACCCTTCTGCCACTGCCATAGCTACTGCTGCTGCGGGAGCCACCAGAGCCACCTGATTTCGTGGTTTGGTAAAATACTGGCCTCCACCACTGTAGGACCCAGGGCTTCTGCCTCCAAAGTTTCCTCCCTTCGTGGGTCCAGAATTTGAAGACTGACTGGTGTAACTGCCAAATTCCTTATAGCTTCCACCACCTCCATAATTGCTTCCATCATTACCAAATCCATTGTAGCCA
>NW_004524646.1:7801750-7803410 GCF_000260255.1 Octodon degus
GAGTGTTCCCCGCTGCTCACAATGGCTCCTCAGACTCTCATCGGTTGTTTCAAAGCTCAGCCCTGTGAAGAGCTTCCGTAGCTGTCGGGCTCCTTGGGAGACTCTGATGTAGACATGATGGCAGTCGGAAAAGGGCCTGGTGATGCTTCCTCTGCCGTGTCCACCAGCAGAAAGCTCTAGAAAATAAGTACCAAACTGTTTTCTACAGCAGTGGCACCACTGTACAGCCCCACAAGAGCTCTTTCTCCATGTTCTGGTCAACACAGGTTACTATTATTACTCTTCCTATTTTTGTAGTTCTGGGGTTAAACCCAACATCTTCACATTAAGCTAAATTCTCAGTGTTTTTTAAATGTAGTATGTTGAGACGGGGTCTTGCTAAGTCACTAACTTGCCCAGGTTAGGCTTGAATTTGAGATCTTCTTGCCTCAGCCTCCCAGAGTGCTGGGATTACAGGCATGTGCTCTTACAACTGGTTGTTTTTTCCTTTTTTGTTTTTGACAATAATTATCCTACTATGATGTGTGAGTTGATATTTCACTGCAGTTTTGGTTTGTGCTTCCTTATTAGAGAAGTTGAGCATCTTTTTTCCAAAGCAGCACTGCCTATGAATGCGGCACACAGTAATTCCATTCATGTTGGGGAGACTGCTACACACACGTCCTGCGTCTTTATCACTTTCACTTCTCCCTTCACGTGCTCGTTGGCTGCTTGTCTCTCTTTTTGGAAACTTGTTTTGAGTTTTGTCCACTGTAAATATCGAATTGTTTGACCTTGGTTGGGGTTTGTTTTGTTTCGTTTTTGGTGTTGTGGTGGTGGTGGTGGTGCTGGGGGAGAGGTTGTTACATTTTCAAGGGATTCAGTATTTCGTGACATGTGGTAATTGTACTACCTTATTTTAATGTCCGCAAATAGAGCTTCATCGGCACACAGGCCTGCTCCTTGTTTACGCTGTCCCCATGCAGTACGGGACCAGAGGTAGCAGCTGCTGCAGAGCCCGGGTAGCCTGCAAAGCAGGAAGGTTTTCCTTCTCACCTTTTATAGAAAAAAGTCTGTAAGCTCCAGACACCCCTGAAAGGCAGCCTGCAGCCCCAGGGAGAACGCGGCTTCCTCCAGGAGGCAGCAGAGAGCTGGGCTAGAGCCTTGTTCATTCCTGGCCCACACCCCAGGGCCCTTCCCTTTCCTCCTTGTGGGAGTCACGCTGATATTTCTAGGAAGTCAGTCTAGCCCTCTCCCTGCTCAACAGCCTGCACCACTCTCTCCGCTGTCCTGGGAGACCAGGTCCAAGCGCCTTCCTCCTGGGAGGCCCAGCCCCCCTCTGCCTTCATTCTAGTTTATTCTGTTGTGGTTTGGTGTAGTTTAGACAAGGTCTCCCTGAGTTGCTAAGTTGCTGAGGCTGTGCTCCAACCCGCGATCCTCCTGCCTCAGCCTGTGCTGGGATCACAGAGCAGCAGCCCACCTTGGCCAGCCCTGCCTTTCCTTACAGAGCAGCATCAGCCTCGTGCCGCAGCAACACAAGCATCACACTCCCTGGCCGTGGGCTCGGGGCCCTTCCCTGGTGTCCTCTTGGGCTGCTCCCACTTCTAAGCCTCGCCTGCATATCCTGGTCACCCAGGAAACTGTCCCCATCCTTCAGGGCTCAGCTTGGGTCCTGCCTCCC
>NW_004524646.1:7803697-7805407 GCF_000260255.1 Octodon degus
CTCACTATGAATGAATGAACGAACGAATGAGCATGAAGCCTCCTCAAAGGACCAAGAACACTTCAGGTCTGAAAGCTGCCTGGTGCCGTCCAGGTGACCTCGTCCAGGTGTGCAAGGACAGTGAACAACAGACACTGGACACCTGCATCAGCTCTCACGTGCAGCCCCTGCAGGTCTGTAGGCCTGAGCTCACCCAGAAGAGGTCTTCTGTCCCTGGGATGTCACCTGGCCAGGGTGGCAGCCCAGCCCTTCCCCCTTTCTCTCTGACACCTTTCCCCTGAGATGGACTGGTTCCCATGACGACCTCACTGGGCACCCTTCACAGCGTCCCCTGGAGCTGGTGCTCTGTGACAGTCTAGGGGTGATCACACCCCGAGTTGGGGGGCTGCCTCCATCTTGAGTTGGGCTGTCACAAGACCTCCGTGGGCGGCAGATAACCCAGGTCTGGAGCTGAGCCCTGGGCCACTTAGGGGGACCACTGCTCCTCGGAGCTTCACCTGTGCAGGGAGGGCCACATTGACCGCTGTGGCCTTGGGCTGCAGAGACTCGAAATCACTGCAGGATTAGCTGGAGGAATGAATCGCTGTGCAAACAGATTTCTCTTGTCAGATGCAATTTACAAATACTGTTGACACAAGGAAGTCAGTTAAACCTTCTCCTGTTGACTCACCCCTCCCCCAGCACACAGGCATGAGTTTCACGGAAGGCCTGGGCCAAAGTGCCGAGAACTGCCCTTGCCTTCGTTAGAGTCCATCTATCTGTAACAGAAACCTTACTGTGCATCAAGCTCGGGCTGTGGACTCATATTCTGCTAGGAATAAATGAAATGAAGTTCTTTATTGATTCATTGCTTTGTTCACTCACTGATTCATTCAACAAATGGGTCCCGGGGATCCTTCAGTCCCTATTTGTGCAAAGGTCTCTCCCTCTCCTTGAGCCCCGCCCCGCCCACCTGTTTCCTGGTGCAGCCCAGACCCCTGTCCCCTTGCACCTCTGTGCCACTTAATCATCAAAGTGGCTCTAGGTTCCCACAGGAAATGGCTGCCAGGAGAGGGATAGGCTTCAAGGAGTACTTCCTGGAGGAGGTGGTGTTCGCCTGACCACACGGAAGGCCCGGGATAAAGCTCAGACACTGTCTCTTGCTGTGAGGAAGAGTGAGCCACCCACCAGATGGGGCAGGGTTGGAAGGCAGACGGGTCAGACGCTGGTGGAAACGCAGGTTCAGAGCTCAGACCTCTCCCAGTGTGCGAAGCCATCACATCTGCTATTGAAAGACGTGTTGAGCTCTGGCAAGGTCCTTCAGAGAGCTGGAAATCAGCTTTTCTTTGCTTCCTACCCTCAACTGAGGCATCTCAGGATGTGCTGAAAGGAAAGAGAATACGCTTGAGTCTTATTGGCCAGAGAGGTTACAAAAAGCCCACTGAACTCAAAATCCAGCTGAACCCAAGCACTGAAAGTACAGAAAGACCCTTGAGCCTGAGCAGCCCACACCTCGCATCTCACAGAGCACATCCGAGTCCTCTGAGGCGAGCTGCGTGGTGGCCGATGCGCACTGGGGAAGGCGGGCTGACAGGGCTTGTGGAAAGTCCCAGGCCAGTGCGGACCCAGCTAAGCTCCATGTCCCTGCTCGCCTGCCTCACGTCTCCTCTGCCCTTGGAGTGCTGGCCAGAGCCAGAGACAGAGAGGCCTCGTGTCCTGCACCCTGTCCTC
>NW_004524646.1:7805587-7813856 GCF_000260255.1 Octodon degus
AGAGACAGAGAGAGACAGAGAGAGACAGAGATTTTGAAAAACTTTACAATGATTTCACTTTTATTTATTTTTATTTTTATTTTCAATTGGAAAAAATTATATGGATTACGTGGGCGTGGTGGCACACACCTGTAATCCCAGCACTTGGGAGGCTGAGGCAGGAGGATCATTGTGAGTTCAAGACCAGCCTGGGCTACAAAGTGAGCTCAAGACTGGCCTGAACTGCATAATGAGACCCTGTGTCAAAATGACACACACACAAAATTACATGCATGTAGGGTGTACCATCGGATGCTTTGCAGTGGACATGCACCGCAGAATGGCTAGGGCAAGCTAGGGAATGGGTTAATTGCTTTACAGACTTAACATTAGCAGTGTCCAAGCATCTTGTTATCTACTGCAGTTGTTATTTTAAACACTTGACTTGATAGCCTGAACTTACCCACCTCCCTAAATGAAATCTGGTACCCTTTGACCCACAGCTCCTCGCTCTGCGTCATCTTACTATAGAAATCATTAGTACATGTGGAATTCATTCTGTTATCTATGATGTATCGGCAGTTGTTGTCCATACGAGGGGTTCTTGTAGGGAGCGAAACATGCCCTGCAATTTTATTTTTTAGTAATTTTATGGTGAATGAACACACATTAATTTTATACTCCTTTTTTCCAAGGCTGGAGCTATTGACTTTTCAGGTCTCAAACAATTTGTTCTCCTTGCTCCCCTCCCCCTCCCCTCCTCTTCTCCCTATCCCTCCCCCCTCCTCCTCGCTTTCCTCCTCTCTCTCTCCCTCTCCCTCTCCCTCTTCCTTTTCTCCTCCCCCCTCTTTGCTGTTCTTCTTCTATTTATAGATGGGAATGGAGACTGAGTGTTGCAAAGTTGCCTAGGCTGGGCTTGAACTCGAGACTCTGTATGTCAGTCTCCCAGAGTGCTGAGATTACAGGTATGCATTGCCAGGCTCATAACTGGCTTCATAGCAGGAAAGTCTAGGATGTTTTCTTTTATAAAAGTGTGGACTGTTGCTCCTCTACCATTTATTTTGGTTTCTTCGTAAAACTTCTTACTAAAGAGGCAGGAGGGATAGCCTGGCTGCATCAGTGCCTGCCTGGCAAGTGCAAGGTCCCGAGTTTAATCCCCAGTACCTTATGCTGTGCCAGCCCTGGAACTCCAGGTGCACCGTGCCGGCCACCAAAACCAGGCATGGTGGCACACACCTGTAATCCCAGGGGTGGGGAGGCTGGGACAGGAGGATCACTATAAGTTCAAACTGTGTAGCAAGACCCTGGATCATCAAAAAATTGTTTACAAAAGTTAATATTGTCAAAGATTTTTCTGACACTTGAAAATTTACCTGGCCTTAGGTAAGTTTAGGCCTGTTCTCATTCATCCCCAGGGGGTAAGACAGCCACCAAGAACAAGCAAGGTGCTGCGAATAGGAGAACCAAGCTTGCCTCCTGGACATTTTTCAGTTTAGAGGGCAAAACAGAAATGTCAAAGTGGAGATTACCACATGGCTCTCTCGTAGGATGTGTCTCGGCTTCTGTGGGCACAGGAAGAGGGAGAACAGCTGTGGCAAAGGTGTCACAGAGGTGGAGGTGGCCACCTAGACCTGGAGGTGATGGGTGCCCCAGAGGGCAGGGTGGGCAGGGCTCAGGAGTGGTCTGTGTGACAGTGGGACTTAGGACTTTTAAAAATATATTTAGTACAGGGTCTCCAAGGTCTCAGTACACAGGTCAGGCTCATAGTGATCCTCCTGTTTTCAGTCTCCCCAGCACTGGGATTATGGGCACATGCCGCCACGCCCAGTCTCAGTCGGGGGTGGGGCCAGCAAGGCACACTGGGGATTGAACCCCTGTCCCTGTGGCCTGCTTAAGCAGGCACTTTAATCTGCTGAGCTATCTGGCCGGCCCAACAGTGGGATTTAGGAAAGACTTTGAGAATAGGGGAAAGGCTTGAAGGATCATGTTTGAGAACGGAGGAGTTGTTCCTTGTGGCAGAACACAGATTGGGGGAAGAGACGGGAAGCAGGCAGCAGGACGCCAAGCTTGTAACCAGGAGCCTGGACGCTTCCTTGGCCTGATGACTGGCAGCTTGGCAGGAAAGTCTAAGACGTTTCCTTCTGTGTAAGCGTGGACCATTCGTTACTCCTCCACCACTCTACTGACTTCTTCCAAAAACTGTTGGGATTCACTGGTGTCTTTAGGGTCCTGGGAGAAAATGGTGAGAGGATTTAGAAGACAAAGACTAGCAATAACAGCTGAGGTCAGGTGGTGGCTTATTTACACGTTTGCACAGTGAGTATCACTTGAAACAAGGTTGCCTGGTGACTACTAGCTGGCACTGACCAGGCGGGACACTTTTCTCAGGTGGCTTGACTGCTGTAGGCACCGAGGCCTTGACCTGCCTTCCCACATAAGATCAATTTCTAGCTTCAGCAGCTTCCAACATGAAGTTTTTTACAAAAGGTTAATACTTTGCCCCTGCATTTCTTTGAAATGTTATTTGTTAAGAAAGCCTCATGCATAAGAACTAAAAGCCCGGATGGAGGACTTGCTTCTGACTCTGCCTAACTCTAGCGGGCTCCTCTGTCCTTCGCAGATGCACCTCTCTGAGCATGCTCAGTCCACGGGCAGCTTCTTCACAGCTGGCTGACCTAGACATCTGCATTGTCTCCTCAGGCTGCTGTAGTGACCCTACTGGCTGGGTAGCGTGGAACAGCAAGGATGTGTTTGGGCCCAGAAGTGTGGCATCAAGCTGTTGGCAGGGCTGGGTCCCTGGAAGGTTCTAGGGGGACCTTCGTGGGCCCCATCAGCCTCCAGTTGCTCATGGTAATCCCTCATGTTCTCTGGCTGCACCTTGGTGGTCCCCTCTCTGCCTTCCTTGTCACGTGGTCCCTTCTCCTCCCCTCAGTCCTTGGATTAAAGCCCATCCTACCACACAGGACCTCATTCTAACTAATCCTATCTACAAAGATCCAATTGCCAAATAAGGTCCCATCCTGGGCTTTAGGTGAAGTAAATCTGGGGTAAGGGACCCAAAATTCAACCCGCTACAGTCTCCTTAGCTTGACTTTCTGCTTGGTCAGTTCTGCTTTCAGTGCCTGGGATGTGGATTTTCTTTTGGGGATTGCTTTCCTGTTTTGCTCCAAATTTTCATAGCCTGTGTCATTGCTCTCCTCCCTGTCTACTGCCCTGGAGTCTGAGTTGTCACCTGAAGCTCCTTGATCCTGTTCCATGTCTCCTGTGACTCCTTCAGGGAGTTCTTCATAGTTTCTCCCTAGTGCAGACAATAATTGTCATATAACCCTTCCCTCTGAGGCTTCTTCCTAACGTTGTTCTTCTGTATGGGGCAGGATTTTTCGGGTCCCAGGGTGCCGACCCCCACCCACTCATTCTTTAAAGAGACAGATGCTTCATTCCCAGCCGCTCCCTTTGCCCGAAGCCCGCAGTGTGGACCTCCTTTGGTTGAATGCTGGGGCAGCAGAGGCTGAAGGAAGGACGATGTGTCTAACGCAGCTCAGTGCCAACATCAGCTTCGATGCTGTCCTGCTGAGCTGGGAGGCCCTGTCCAGGGCTCTCAGTTTGTCAGGGAGGCCATTTGCATGCACAGCAGGGGCCTCGTGCAGACCGACCCATGGGATCATCCAGGGGATTTGCACAAATGGAACTCATCCCTTTAGATAGGAGCCAGGGAGTCCTGGGCCCGCCTTCAACAACCTGCAGCAACCACTCCTTGAAGGATCCTAATATGCAGCCTGGTGGGAACCACTTTACCTCAATGTTTTGGTCAAGTTTGTTTCCTCCACAGGGCTGTGAGCTCCAGAAGGGCAGCAAGTACTCACTCAGCGATTACCTCTGAGCCAGATGCTTCATGTATATTTACTGGCCATGTCTACCCCATGAAGGTACTATGAGTGCTATATTGTCCCCATTTTACAGCTAAGGAAGAGGCGGCACAGGGAGGTCACGTGACTGACAAGAAGCACAGCTAGGGCCTGAATATGTAGTGTTAAATAAACATTTTACAGAAGGTGCATTTGACTTGCTCCCCAGAAAGTCCCTGTTGCTGTGCTAAATAGAAGGTGCTCAATAAATTTCTAACTCTTGCCCCCCTCCTGCTATGTGGCGGCATTAACAGCTCTCGTCTTCTGGAGATAAGGCTGACACTCAGAGCATCACGCTCTGCCGTGCTGCTAACTTGAGCTGGGGGTGGGACAGGAAAGGAAGGCACGGCCGGAGGGCAGCTGGACAAGGAGCCAATAGGGCAGGTACCAGGAGGACACTAGAGGGCACTGAGAACCACACCTTTACAGAGCCAGGGGCACAAGAGCCGCAGCCAGGGGTTCACAGAGACGGCGGGGGAGGCACTGGCCAGGCTGGTGACCAGAGAGCCTACAGCTAAGTTCTGTGCGCTTCCTTAGCAGCCTGAGTGGACAGCTGCCCAATGGCCAGGGCCACACAGAGCGGGACAGAATGGACTGTGTGTCAGGGTATCTTAAACTCTCCCAACTTGTAGTCTCCTCACCTGAAAAATAGACCAAGGAACATCTCCTGGTTCTTATCTAGCCCCATGTCAAGCACTGTTTTGTTTTTTTTTTAATCTATTTGGTACAGGGTCTTATTATGCAGCTCAGACTCCTAGTGATCCTCTTGTTTTCAGCCTCCCCAGCGCTGGAATTACAGTCGTGCTCCACCACGTCTGGTCTCAATGGCTGGCTAGTGTGCCGGGGCGAAGGCCAGTGCAGCACATGGCGCCAGGGATTGAATCCCAGTGGCTGCGCTTGCCTAGGCAGGCACTTAGTCTGCAAGCTATCTCGCTGGCCCTTTGGTGGTTCTTTTGTTTGTTTTTGAACAAGGCTAAGAAAGTTTTATTTTCACTAGAGTCAGGTGAAACTTCTTTGTAGGAGGACCTTCCTTGTAGTGAAACCTTCCTTGCAGGGGGAACTTCTTGTAGGAGAGGCAATTGTGGCAGACAGAGGCTGAGTCTCCTCTTGTGGGGGAGGGGAAGTTGGGGAAGGATTTCTTTGTGGCACCGGAAGTGAGTGGGAGGAAAAGGGGCTGGCAAGAGGGCAGCCAATACTTTTGACTCGTGCCCCTCTCTGGTACCCACTCCCCATCAGCATCATACCTCGGTGCCTTCTGGAGTGCGCGAGGTAGCGGGAGTTCTGTGGAAATGGACGTGGGCGCTGCGGGGAGGAAGCAGGTGCTGGGGGTGCGGGGCGGGAAGTCTGGACGGTCCGTCAGCCCGAATCCTCTGCAGCTGTGCGGGCTGGGGTTGCACGGTGATGGGGAGTTGGGCTTTGGTTCAGATTTGCCAGGATGTTGAGGTACAAGCAATCGATGTAGATGGAAGCACATTCGACTCTGTGCTGTATGAAGTGCTCCTTACGTGCAAGCGGAGCATCTGTCCGTACTGCAGGGGGAGCAAGCTGTTTGCACCGAAGGCGACTGGGACGGCCCAGGCTGCAGGGCGTTGTTCAGACTTGCAGTACCGAGCAGGGCCCAGCAGGGGCAGTTCTGTGAATTCCCCTGGTGACTCTGATACACAGTCAAGCTTGAGAAGCCATAAACTAAGGCAGGACTGGTGAAGTCTTGGGAAAGAGCCAGGTGTAAATAGTTCAGGAGTTGCAACAGGCGTGCAGGCGGGGGTTACGAGGGATCACAGGTGTATGACGGCTTCCAGGAAAGCCTCAGGTAGGTGAGGGCCCATGGGCCCGCCGTGGTGCTTTGCAAAGACCTCAGCTGGTCCACGGTATAAAGTAAGGCCAAAGAGGAACAGAGAGCTCCCCACAGGGCAGCCAGCGGGGTGGCGAAGCGCTGCGGACCTGACCGGAAGTCTCAGCGTGGCCAGTGTGACAGGCAGCACCTGGGCTTGTCTCTGATCCCGTTCTCTGTATCCGCTTGGCAGGGTCGCCGGAGGATGGGGGCGGGGACTGCGGGACAGAAGCAGCACTGGCTGGGCAATGCAGGAAACATCCCCAGAGTACTGGCCATTTTCACTTTAATTTTTTGGCTATTGCTATTTTTTTGTAATGCAAGAGGACCAGCTTGTGGCTAGCTGGCGCCTCCACTGCTTTCTCACTAGCCGCTGAGTGCTTGCCCCTAAAGCAACAAAGGAGGATGCCTCCCGGGGAGATGATTTTAGCTTTCTTTTCTTTTTTTTTTTTAATTTTTTTTATTTATTTGAGAGAGAGAGAGAGAGAGAGAGAGAGAGAGAGAGAGAGAGAGGTGTGTGTGTGTGTGTGGCCAGCTCAGCCCACCAGGGGGCGGGCTGGCTGGCATGTGGTGCTGGGGGATTGAACCGCAGTCCCTGTGCTTTGCTAAGCTTGTTCTAAGTAGGTGCTTTAGACCACTGAGCCATCTCTCCAGCCCCGATTTTAGCTTTCTGACAACTAAAGTTACTTTAATTACCAGGAGTGATTAACACGCTAATCTTAAGTCTCTCACTCTCTTATTTTGGACACGCGCAGGAAGACTGAACTTTGCCAAGAAAAACTGAGAAAGGAAATAAAACCCAGGGAAAGTCTGGACCGTAGCAATGTATGGAAGGGGTTGGGGTTGGATCTCTGCCCAGGGCACTTAAGGAGTGAGCAGCTCCCTCATCGGCCATCTGCGAGTCCCGATTCTATTATCAGAGGTTGTGGCGGGAGGCAAAGAGCTCCTCTGTCCCAGATACCAAGCACGGTAGTGAAGGAGTGACATAGCAGTCTGGTCCATGTTGCCATAAGGAAATGCCAGGTGCAGGCTGACTTTATGAAGAACAAAGGTTCGTTCCGCTCACAGATTGGAGATTAAATGTCTAACAGCATTGCAGGCTTGAGTGAGGACAGCCTGCCCCTGCTCTGTCACATCACAGCGGTGGCGCTGGCAGTTGGGGAAGACAGAGCGCGCGATCACATTGCCCACCTGAGGCAGGAGCACCGGGTGGGCCTGGCCGAGGACTCTGGGAACACCGCCTCTCTCTAGAAGTGCCTGCAGTCTCTTGAGTTGACCTCAGGACTTCTCAAATTCCCTGCTAAAGGTCCCACATCACCCCTACTGCCAGCCCCTGGGGACAGCGCCCGCAACACACGGCTCTTGAGGAGCAGCCCACATCTGAGCCCTGCCGACAGTTGTTGACCCCTCAGCACTGCCCCTGTATGGCAGACTGAGGAAGCTTGTGTACTGTGCACAGATGGGAAGGGTGCTGTCTTAGTCTGTTCTGGCTACTATAACAAAAGGGCCTAGAATGGGCATCTTATAAACAGTAGAAAGTTTTTGTTCCCAGTTCTGGGAGAATCCTGTAATCTGAGGCCTTCACATTGAACTACATCCCCAGCCCATCTTCGTGTATTATTTTGAGTTAGGGTCTTGCCAAATTGCCCAGGCTAGGCTTGAGCTTGTGATCCTCTTGCCTTCCAGAGTGCAGGGACTACAGGTAAGCACCACTGCACCTGGACAGTGTATGTCAACTTCTGTTGCTGGAGGCAAGTCCTAGCTCACAGCATGGGGGCTCCCCCCACGTGTCATGGAAAATGGCCCCATGTCGCCTTCCACTCCCCTTCTCCCCCTCCCAGTTTGGGCTGCAGGGCATCTGATCTTAGCCAACCACTCCCAGTGTCCTCCGGGCTGGTCTCTCTAGTAGAGCTCCTTCCCACCCATCTCCACACAGCCCAGTGTCGCCTGCAGCCTGTGTTCTGGGGGCTCCTCTGCCTTCCTCACTTATGCACGCTGTGTTGCTGAGCCTGACAGTTCTCCCCTTGCTGTCTCTCCATGTGCCCGTCTATTCCTTTCTACTCAGCTCTCAGAATCTCCTCACTGACCCATCACCTCCTCTGTGTCCTTACATTACATTCATGTTGTAGAACATTTCAGAATTTGATAACCACAGTTGAACTCATTTCTGCTGCAGGTATGTGCCACCCTTCATTTTCCATTCATCCTTCCAGGGATACAGATGCCTCCGTGTTTTAGCTACTGTGATGTGGTGCACAAATATCTGGTCAGGTCTCCGCTTTCAGTTCTTTTGGGTATATACCCAGAAGGGTAATTGCTGGATCATATGGCAACTCTGGTTTTTTTGCATTTAGTACAGAGTCTACAGAGTCTACAGGGCCTCACTACATAGATCTGACTCATAGTGATTCTTCTGTTTTCAGCCTCCCAAGCACTGGGATTACAGGCTATTTTTAACTTTTTGAGGAACTGCTGTATTTACCATAGCAGCTGCACCCTTTAAAAAAGACATGATTCTCCTTTGGATTTTAAGTAGTTCTGAGCTTGATTTGGG
>NW_004524646.1:7814776-7816118 GCF_000260255.1 Octodon degus
TAAGTCTGCGCTCTCACTTCTGCATCTGTGAGGTGTATTCAATCCTTTGTCTGGGACACCAAGAACCCAGCTCTCTAGCATGTCAATGGTCACTGTGCCTTGCCTTCGATCCCATAAGCCTACCTAGAAAATCCGCTTGTGCAGTTATACATATATTTTGTATTGATTGTTTTCCTTAGAGAATCCTAATACCCTGGGCAGATGCGGCAGTGAGAGCTGGGAATTGTTCTCAGGTCCCAAAGCGCCCCTTCCCCTGAGCCCCCTCTTTCGGGGACTGTGCTCCAGAGGAGACATGCAACCCAGACACACAGCATTAGGGACAGACTCCACCTGTCCCCAACTTCCCCACTTCACCTCACTCTCGGTAGCCTACAGGAAACTCACAAATGACCTCTCCTAGTCAGTGCTGCCCCTTAAAAATGATTAAGCCTGGGAGCCGGGGAGATGGCTCAGTGGAATAAGCGCTTCCCTGGCAAGTGCAAGGGCCTGAGTTCAATCCCTGGTTCTGCCAAAAAAAAACAAAAAACAAAAAACAAATGGTCAAGCCTGCCTGGAGGTACAGTAAGGAAATGCTTTGATTATTTCCTGCTCTTCCTCCTCTCATCAGTGACACGTGTCTCCTTTGAGGCCGTGTGGAATGTCTTGCGGATGAGCATACCTGGTCCAGGGATCGTTCCGCTCTCAGCATGAGCTGCGTGAGGCTCTGCCCTCTCTAAGTCTCATAAAGTGAGAAGATCACTGGATAGCAGGGACTCTTGGATTCTTCCATGCCAATCTGCTTTTTGTTTTCTACCCTTAGAGGCCAAGTTTTTGAAAGATATTGTCATCAAATACAGCTTATTTAATAATATTAGATTTTCTAGGTTTTATTAAAGACATCCATAACTTCCAAGCCTCTTGGGATCACAGTGTAAGTGAATGTCATTGCATGCAAATGTTGGTGAGGCCTCAGCTTGGCTGGAAGGGTGATATTCCCTTTGCAATTTAAAAATATTGAAATAGTTCTCAGATCCCTGTTCCCATCCCTGGGGAGCACAGAGTCAGTGCTGCTGGTATCTGGACCTTAGAACCAACTCTGCAGTTCCGTGAAACGGGAAGACTATTGCGGACTTTAGGTCAGAAACCTCGGGCTTTCATGTTATTCAAGCCTGCCAGTTAATGTGTGACTCTGGAGTGTGATGAAAATCCACAGATGTTTTGAAATGCTTCCAGTCAGAAGGTAAGAGTTCAATTCCTTCCTTCTTGTGTGTGGGTCCTACTTGGGAACACTACAAAAAGAATGGGGTGGAAATGCTGATGTTACACTTTGGATGCTAGTGTGTTATGTTAGTCACTTCCCTGG
>NW_004524646.1:7816483-7820040 GCF_000260255.1 Octodon degus
GCCAGGGAGGCATGTAAACTCTCCAAAGATCTCTCATCATACCTTGTCCCCAGCCCCTATCTCTTCATCAGTGGGATTGATCACCCCCACAATCTGATCACCTTTCAAAAGTTCTACCTTTGCACATCTGAGATTTTGGGGAACATTCTCGATCTGAACTGTAATAAGCATACTTGGGATGGCAGCTTCCCCTCCTACCCCATCTGAGATCACGCATTCTAGAGGAAGACAGCATCCGTGTGAGGACGCTCGAGGAGCAGGTGTCTCCCACCTAGGGCCATGTGGGTGGACCAGCTTGGAAGCTGTGTTACCTTGTCTATTGCTGCTGTTGTGAGGGGTGACGTTTAGTATACTCCCCTATTCATCTTAGAAGCTGGAGAGACTGAGGCAGAATCCAGCTTAGTTTGACTCCTACCTGAAGTATTTACACAGAAGACACCTGTTCCAGGCTACCTTCCCTTTTGGCCTTGCCTAAATTACCCCTCGCTCCTTCCCCTGCCCTGCCAAAGCTTCACCAACATGTAGGAGATAAGGAAGAGATGGGACCAACGAAGGGCAGTAAGAGCCAGGCCATTTGCCCTTCTTGTAAGTCCCTCTGCTCAAGACCTGGCACATATCGGATAAAGGAAGCACCACAGTCCTGCCCAAATCACCATAGCAACAAAGTAACTATTAAGCTGGTAGGGAACAAAGAACTGGGCCTTTGTGTCTTCCCAGTTTGGAGGGGGAAGCACATTGGTCACCGGCTAAATTAATAAAGGCTCTGTAATTCCTTTAATTCAGTCTCCCATGGTAATATGCCCAATCCTGGCTGTTACATCTGGGGGCTCATCCGGGATCCCCACAGGCAAGACATTCCTGCAAAACGTCCCGCTTGGCCTCAATGCCTGCGAGCCACTTTTGGGTGGGCTTTGATGCCACAAGCTGACTTCAGCTAACTGTCCTGAAGTGGCTGAAGGAACAGAACACCACAGCATGGACAGGAAGGACAGAGCCTACCCTCCGACCTAGGTAAGATTTGATTGGCTTTTGTTCTCTCGCGGCTGTTTTGCTGTGTGCGCCCTAACTTGCAGGTGTGGAAGGCTGTCAGTCTACCTCAGATGATCGTTCCTGAGGTATTATTGACAATGCTGTTTCTCTCTCTCAATGAGTTTGTTTTCTCGCATAACTATTCCTGAATTTGTTTTCTTTGGGGCCAGGAAGCCGTGAGAGGTTTGTTTTTCTCACAGATGAGTATGTCTCAATTCATTTTCTCTGGAAAGGTGGTTTTTTCTCATTCATTTTGTCTAGAGCCAAGAGGCAATGAGAAGTTTGTTGCAGAGGCGGGGACTCTGTGTTTGCTTACCAGACAAAAATTCTGTGAGAAGTTGGTTGTAGAGGGCTACTCTTGAGTTTGTTTTCATTTGAAACCTAGCTGAGAGTTTAAATTAGAAACAAAAGAGGTTGGGGAGAAAGAAAAAGAAGGGAAGGAAGGAAGGAAGGAAGAGAAAGAAAAGAAAAGAAAGATAAAAGGAAATCAACTTCTTTCCTGGGATGTCGTCTGTCTGAATTGTTTGCTCTGTGTCGTCCCACTGCGCCTGTATTCCCTAAGGCATTTGCATTCTCAACTTGTAGGTAAGTCAGTTATCTGGGTTGGGGAGGTCTAAATGTCTTGCTTTTGCTCTTTCTTCCACATGGAGCTGTTTATTTAAAGACCCAGAAAAACTCAGACCCTGCTGCTTCACTTTGTTATAGTTACTCAAAATTATGTTAGCCTTACATTTTGCTTCTGATATACGTCAAGTGGGAGGGCCGCCCAAATAGCTCAGTGGATTAAAGCGCCTGCTTAGGCAGACGCAGCAGCCGGGGTTCGATCCCCCGCATGCCGTGCTGGCCTCTCCCCTGGGGTGTGCTGAGACAGTGATTGAGACTGGGCGTGATGGCGTGCGCCTGTAATCCCAGTGTTTGGGGGGCTGAAAACAGGAGAATCACTGGGAGTCTGACCTACGTAGTGAGACCCTGTAGACCCTTACTAAAATATAAAAATCAAGGCCTGGGGAGATAGCACAGTAGAATAAGTGCTTGCCTGGCAAACGCAGGGGTCTGAGTTCAATCCCCAGTTTTGAAAAAAAAAAATCAATCAATCAATTAATCAAGTGTGAGTGTTTCTGGGATTTCTGTTATCTCATCCTGAGCACTGTGGCACTGGGGAGCCTCATCTTCTGAGCTCTCTTTCTTTTTACTCCCCCTCCTTTCGCTGTTAAGCTGATGGCAGTGTAACAACAGCCTACCAAGCTTGTGGCCACAAGAAGGGGATTCTGAGTCCCCTCCCCCAACCTGTGCTTCCTCTGGTTATCTACCTCAAACTACAGAATTAGAAAAATCTACAGAAATAATTTTCTTTCAGTTGATAGGAGTTATTCTGGAAGTATTTCATAGTAGAGAGAATACAGAATGAAAATATAAATGGAAAAAAGTGATGCTGGCATCCTATAAAACAGAGAGAAGAGATATTTCAAGTAAAAATGTCCTAAGCTGCTAGAGAGAGAAAAACGAGTTTATGATGGAATCAGAGGAACTTTCAAGAAAGTGTTTATGCTGAAACCAGAGAAGGTTTCAGATTTACGAGGTGATGGATCTCTGTCTAAGTCTCAGCCCCAGGATGTTAGCTACCAATATGAGCAAAAAAACCAGGAGAATCAGCCTGTCAGACTTTAAACTCTGATACACCCGTGTCAACAGTCCCCCAGTAATAATAACATTGGTGAGACATACATGGGCAACTAACTTGAGCTAATACCCAATGGCCATAACTGAGGCAAGTCTCCCTGAACAAAAAGTTGTGGATATTAAAATCCTAAAGTATATTAACTATAAATAAGAGGGGTTTACACTTTTCAAATTCTTCTTATGAGAGAACTCTGCCAGTTGACCTGCAAGAAGTTCTGAATAGTTTTTATAATTACAAACTTAAAAGGTTATTATAATTTAATCTGGCCAGAAGTATATTTGAGTGCACCTCTTTTCTAAAGATGTTCATTTGTGTCCTGTGTATTTGTTTATGTGTTTGTATGTCTTTTCATGAACAGCTGTTCCTCTTTTAATTTGACCTTTAAAACATACTTACAAGCATGCTTTCTCCTGAGTTACCAGCTCGTCTAAGTGATACCAAAATTGGTTTATAATTAAACAAAGATCATTAAAAGGAGAAATATTGAGCAGGACTCTTAATTGGTGGATAGAGGGTTGGCCAGCCTTTGTTCAGTAATGAGGAGCCCTCAGTAACCTCCATGGAAAACACTCCCAATAATTTGATTATTGGTTAAATGTTTTTCAAAAAAGATAAAAAATAAAATAAGCTTTTCACCTAAAAGATACTCTTGATATATTAAATATATTCCTGCCTTCCGAATATACATAGTATTCTATAATGTAAATTTTCTTTCAGATTTAAACATGCCTTTCTCTTATGCTGCAGATATCTATAATAAGAGCTTCATGTCAAGCCAACATGATGTCATCAATCAAATGATAATTTTCTAACAAAAACTTAAGTGATATGTATGCTAACCAAAATG
>NW_004524646.1:7820225-7868495 GCF_000260255.1 Octodon degus
TATTTTATTTTATTTTTTTTGCAGAACCGGGGGTTGAACTCAGGCCCTTATGTTTGCCAGGCAAGTGCTTATTCTACTGAGCCATCTCCCCAGCCCCTACACTTTATGTTTTAAGGTGCTTATGTCTGCTCCCCCCTAACTGCATCTGGTATACTGTATTAGATTTAAGGATAGATTCTTCTTTCTATGCCAGCTGCTTCCTAGGAATTGTTTGCCTTTAAACAGGAGGATCCAGAAGAGGAACACAAGTGCCAGTTGTCATGGATATGACTTCCCCCAAAATTCACCTACTCGTTTTGAAAAAGCTTTATCAAAGGATCTGGTGCTTTTTGGTAAAAATAATCCTAACTTTTCTCTCTTACAATATGTAGATGATCTGTTGTTGGCCACTGAGATCCGGAGCTATGTAAAAAAAAAGGAACAAAAAGCTACTACGGCTGTTAAAAGATAAGGACACCATGTCTCTAAGAAAAAGGCTCAAAAATGGTGTAAACTGTGAAATTCCTCAGGTTCACTCTGGCAGAGGAAGGCTGCTCTCTCAGCTCCTGAACCCAAACCATTCAAGGCCTGATGAATCCGAGGACTCGAAAAGAGTTATGGGAGTTCTTGCGAGTTGCGGGTTATTGTTTGTGGGTGCCAACTTTTGCCTCTATTGCTAAGCCCTTACAGGAAGCGCTGAAGGGAGGTAGTAGTAGCCTCTGTTTGGATTGGAATTCAGAATGATGGAAAACATTTGAAGATTTAAAGAAGGAGCTGTTGAGGGCTCCTGCTCTGGCCCCACCTGACATCACTAAGCCCTTTCTGCTGTTTGTTCATGAGAAGAAAGGAGTTGCAAAGGGAGTCTTAACTCAGACCTTCAGGTCATGGAAGTACCCCGTGGCCATTCTGTCCAAAAGACTGGACGATGGGGCTGCTGGGTGGCCATCGTGCTTGCAGGCCACTGCAGCAGTTGCTATGTTGGGAAAGGAGGCTGACAGATTAACTCTGGGGCAGAAGTTGAGTGTGTTCGTGCCCCATGCAGTGGAGAAGCTGCTGCAGGGCCCTGGTGGAAGGTGGATCTCGGGTACTAGGCTGGCCCTGTACCAGGCAGCCCTCCTTGAAGACTCACATCTAACTCTTAAGACTATACAGGCCATTAATCCTGCCTCCCTCCTTCCAACATCATTGGAACCCCTGAAGCACGATTGTGTGGAGACCATTGAGGCTATTTATTCTGCAAGGCCTGACCTGCAGCATACACCACTCCAAGATGCCGACCTCATGCTGTTCTCAGATGGAAGCAGGGTGGTGAGAGACGGGGTACGGAGGGCGGGAACAGCAGCTGTGGCTGTGGGAGGATGGTGCGGCCAGGAGCACTGCCCTGGGGGCTTCAGCCCAGAAGGCTGAGCTGGTTGCCCTCGCCTGGGCTTTGGAGTTGGGCAAGGGCAAGAGTCTGAATGTCTTTATGGAAGCCAGGTGTTTTTGCCACTTTTTGTGTGTGTGGTCCATCTACTGAGGAAGAGGCCTCCTACTGCAGGAGGAAAAGACATAAAAACCTCCCAGGAGATTTTAAACTTGTTACAGGCAGTATGGTGGCCCACTAAAGTGGCAGTGATACACTGTCCTGGACACCAAAAAGGACACTCCCTTGAGGCCTGAGGCAATAGGGCCGCTGACCTGGCAGCAAAGCTAGCTGCCATGGGAGGCTCACTGCCAGAAACACGTGTCATGGTAGCGCCACTCCTTCAGCCACCCAAATATTCTGAGACTGTTATTTGTGGGCCGAGTCAGAAGGGACATCAGAAAGAAATGGTGGCAGATCTTGCCAGGGTAAAGAGTATTTTTGCCTGAACACATGGGACATTTTGTGATTCAGGAACTACATGACAAGATCCACGTGGGCAAGATAGCTAGGACCGAGCTGCTCGGCCGCTATTTCTGTACCTCCAGGCTTTGGACCTTGTGCACCTCAGTGGCCAGCAAATGTGTAATGTGTGCTAACAGTAATCCAGTTTCTCGCCCACAGCATGAACCAGGCCTCCGCTGGCAGGGAGCTCTCCCTTGTGAGAATATCAGAGTGCACTTTACTGAGGTCAAGTCATGGTTGGAAACAAAAAGTTTTGGTGCTTATGTGCACCTGCTCAGGATGGGTGGAGGCCCTGCCCACCAGAACTGAGACCTCCGGAGAGGAGGAAAAGACTGATGGGACTCATCATCCCCGGGATGGGCTCCCCACGACGGGAGGCGCAGATGATGGGCCTGCTGTCGTGCATAGAGTAGTTCAGAGCCTTTCTACTGTTCTGGGCCTAGGATAGAAGCTATATACGGCCTACCAACCCCACGGCTTGAGCCAAGTAGAACAGCCAGACTGCATCCTGACCAGCAGCCTGTCCAAACTATGCCAGGAGACACAAGCTGGGTGCCTATGCTTCCCATGGCCCTGCTGCTGTCATGTTGTGCCGCATGCCAGGGTGGGCTCGCGCCTCTTGAAATCCTTTATGGAAGACCACCACCCTTGGTGCTGGTATTAGAGGGACTATGAGAGATTGGGACTCAGAGCCTGCAGCAACAACTGCAGGCCTTGCAAAGGACTTTGACGAGACTACAGAAAACTGTATTAGAATGGAATTTTCTCCCCCTTCATAGCCCTGTACCCGCTTTTGAACCAGGGCACCAGGGGTTAATCAATAGCTGGAGGGAAGAGCCCCCCAACAGCCCAGATG
Organism: Octodon degus; assembly: GCF_000260255.1. Classification (NCBI taxonomy): domain Eukaryota; kingdom Metazoa; phylum Chordata; class Mammalia; order Rodentia; family Octodontidae; genus Octodon; species Octodon degus. Next base: position 7,822,928 of record NW_004524646.1, read on the forward strand.
GGAGGAGTCATATGATGTCATCTTGACCACACCCACCTGTCTTAAAGTTACAAGTTGCAAGCCATGATTCATTCCTCACAAATGAAACAGTAGGTGGCAGAGGATCCACCAACCCTGCCTTCCCCCGGACCCTGTGCATCTTGATGGTCTGAGTGACTCAGGCGAAAGATAACTCTGTTCAGGTCATCACAATGAACCTGCTGGTAGAGGCAGTGCTGATCTGCTTGGCAGCTACCATGGGTTGGATAGGGACTGCTCTCGGCTCGGAGACTCTAGGAGAACACCATACAGTGACACTCCCGAGTGACCATGGATAGAATCTTATCAGACTCAGGCAGGCCATGCTTGCCTCTTTGCGCCTCCCTTGTGCTCAACAGATTGTAGTATTTGTTGTCACAGCACATATTATGGAACCCTGAGTATTAGAAGGAAAAGGTTGACCCAGAAAAACATTCATTCCCTGCCTGTGAGGTCCAAAAGCGGGCAGTCGATCCATACTCCCATGCACATGAAGGTAAAAACCCAGACCTGGCTATAGTTGAGTGTGGGCTACACACGTGCCCAGAGGTTGATGGGAGGGAATTGTGATAAAGAAAGAGGGGCACATTGCCCACATTGGGGTTGGGAGGCAATTGGGCTTAAGAAGGAGTTTTCGAAGGAAGACCTCAGAGACCCAAACACCCTAACAAGTTGGGTACAAAGTGATGCACATATTCAGGTGTGCCAGGAAAAACGTGCTGGTTGTCACACTGGGTACTCGGATGGTTTTTTCACACAGGTCAGTATTGTTTTTAAAAAGGTTGATCCACTTTGGTCTACTGGACTCACGTGGGGAGTGCGCAGGCACCTTGGCACAGTCTCGGGATTTGATCCAGGGACACTCACGATGATCACCTGTGTAGAGACAACCCTTCGAAAGTGAGCGGCCCCTTTCCCAGCTTTGACTTGAGAACTGCATCATGTACAAGACAGTGGCCCCATAGTCATCCCAAATGCAGGTCAGCATAAGCTGTAGTCAACCTCAGAACCCAGGAAAAAAGACTCAATCCCCCCAAAACAGAGCCGGGTAGCTTAGGAGCTAGGTCTAAAATCCATCAGTTGCTCAGTGAAACCCAGTCTTCGATAAACTTGTCTAGCCCTAAGATAGCAGAAGCCTGCGGGATGCGTGTATGGTCCAGTCCACCCTGTTATGAGGCTGGAGCCTCCTCAGAGCCCGTAACACCCTCCTAGTGCTTGTGCTCCTGGGACGAGGAAGACACTGTCTCTGTTGATGGTAGGAACAGTGTACTAGGAGGAATGTTATGTGGGACAAGGAAAGAATCGGGTTAGTTGCAGTCAGCTAGCTCCCCAGAACCTCACCTTCAGGGCTCCCTGAGGACCATGGTTTTTCTGCACCAATGGGTTACTTAAGTGTCCAAATCAGAGGCTAACTGGGATGGGCCCTTGTCTGCTACGTTGATTCCCCGAGTATGAATCATCCAAGGGGAACTGAAAGACAGACATCTATTCTCTGAGATACTCATGTGTGAAAGCACAAGCGTGTGCGAAGGGCCACCCCGCGTTAGTGCCAGTTCTAGCTGGTGTAACTCTAGCAGGAAGTTTGGCTACTGGGATGGGGCCGTCGCCCATTTGGAGACTGGCCTCCAGGCACTGCACAAGGTGTGGTTGGGGTCTGAGCAGTGATGACACAGACATGAACAGATGCATTCTCTAGCAGAAGTAGGATTACAGAACAGAAGGTGGATTAATTTGGTGTTCATGAAACAAGGAAGAGTCTGCACAGCCTTAGGGGAAGAGTGCAGTTTTTATGCCAACAAGTCAGGGGTCATCATGGAGACCCTAGAAAAACTAGACCATGATTCTGAAGAGAGAAAAAACATGGTCTGATGACTATCATGACCCCAAGTGGTATGAGTCCCTATTTAACTGGAGCCCCAGGTTAACCTCTCCCACAACGGGAATCTCTAGGCCAACACGTGCCCTGCTAGTCATGTTCCGTGCAGGGCCAAGTCTGGTCAGTTGGGTAATGACCCGAACACGGAGCATTGATTAGACAGGCCAATGCCATGGAGATGAAGGATTACAGTGTGCGTGAAACAAGGGATAAACCACCATCTTCAGACAGATATTATAGTTCTTAGAAAAATATGCCTTAGAGGAGGGAATATGAGGCCTGGCATCTAGCATAATCCTCTATTCACCTTTGAAGTAGGAGAGACTAAGGCAGAATTCAATTTAGTTGGACTCCTGCCTGAAGTATTTACACAGAAGATGTCTGGGCCAGGCGCCCTTCCCTTTTCTCCTTACCTGAATTACCCCATCCCTCAGTCCTTCCCCTGCCCTGCCAAAACTTCACAGTCATGTAGGGCAACAAAAGCCAGACCATTTGCCCATGCTTAGCCCTCAATCCCTCTGCCTGGGACCTCACACCTACAGAATACAGGGGCACCACAGTCCTGTCCAATCACCATAGTAACAAAGAAACTATACAAGCTGGTAGGGAACAGAGAACTGGGCCTTGGTGTCTTCCCAGTTTGGAGGAGGAAGCACATTGGTAGCCTGCTCAATTAACGGCTCTGTAATTCCTTTCATTTAGTGTTCTGTGGGCAGTATAGCCAATCCTGGCCATTACACCATAACACATGAGCACAGCCTCAGCACCCCCCAAGACCACAGGTTCATCCTGAGTTCTGTAGATCAGAAATACAGTGAAGGGCTCATGGGCTAAAATCAAGTGCTGTCTCACTCCTGACCCACAGAAGCTGTGAGACAGCACGTTTGCTGTTTTGAGCCACCAAGTTTTAGAGTAATTAGTTACATAGTAATAGATTCCTACCATAGGCAAAATCATTAACCTATATGAGCCTCTCTTATTTATAAAACAGAGATAATTCCTAATAATCCGGCAAGATTTGTGATTATCAATCTTGTGATGAGAAAATATCTGTCCATTAGTGTACGCTTCATAAATAATTGCTAAGTTTTTCTTTGTCTCTCTTCCTTTCAGTCAGGCCCTAGACGTGGCAGAAAGTCAGGGTTCATTAAGCCCCACCCACCAGGCTCCAGAAGCGTACTGGTCATGCAGATGCAGGGACAGGGCAGGTGTCCAAACCCAGCTTCCACCCACGTTGCCTCGCTGCCTCTCTGCTGCAGTTACTCTGGACAGAGAGATGGAGGGGGAAGGCCAGGCTTGGGCTCTGCGTAAGCCATTTGCCTTCCCAACAGTGAGTGACTGGATCTCGGCCCCACTCTCAGAGGTGGGGACGGGGTCATGGGCGTGTGTTAGCAGGTGAGAAAACACCCACTGGGGAACTTTGTTGTGTCAGAGTTCTGACATATGACTCACCAAACCAACCTTCTCCAAGGGATTGAAATTATTATTATTTTTTTTTGAGATTTGACAATGTAAGATATTCACACATTACCAGGAATGCAAATGTTTCGAGTGTTGAATGCCACTATGAAAAAAATGATTCCTTGGGCCAGGGAGATGGCTCAGTGGAATAAGCACTTCCCTGGCAAGCGCAAGGGCCTGAGTTCAATCCCCCATTCCAGGGGAAAAAAAAAAAAAGATTCCTTCATCCCTGCAAAGTGGTTATAAATCTAGGAAAGAAGCCTCAGACGGGGAGAGTGTGTGGGCGTGGATGGATCTGCATGGAAAAATCGAATGTGCCCTCTTCAATATTTTTAAAAAATGTGGTCCTGCCAACGGGAGAGATTCACTTGTGGGAAATACATAGGACGTAGCCAGACCCTGCGCCTGTGCGATGGCAGAGCAGAACCTGAGAACTAGGGCTGGGACGGAGGGCCTGGGGGTCACGAGGATCCAGGTGGCAGCTGTGCGCACCATAGAGGGCTCCAAGATCGGCCAGGGAGGGACGGGCAGGAAGCAAGACGGCCACCTCGTCACTCGGCGTGGGGCAGGAAAGGTACTCGACTCAGAGACTGCTCTTGTTTGAATGTTTGTTCCCCAGAATTTATGTGCTGGGAGCTCAATCCTAAAAGGTGTATGTGAACAGCATTTGAGTGGGGAGACCTTTGGGAGGGGCCTGGGTCATGGGACTCTGCTGTCAAGAATGGATTAGCCTGGCACACAGGCATAATCCCGGTACTGGGAGGTGAGGCAGGGAGAGTTCAAGTTCAGGCCCTGCCTGGGCCATTCCGCCACTTAGGGAGACCCTGTCTCTGAAGTCAGTCCCCTGTGCTGCACACTTACAGAGAGAACGGACGAATCCACTTGCAGATTAATGGATTAATGGGTAACCAAAGAAGTTGTATTGTTATAAAATGAACTGTCACTGGCACATTTGTCGTGTCTCGCCACGCAGTAGGTAACATCCCGATGCAATAGCCCAGCGGAAGGCCCTGTGCAAAGTTGAGCAGATGCTGGTGTCAGGTCCTCAGACTTCCCAGCCCCAGAGTCAGGACCCAAATAAACCTTGGTTCTCTGTAAGGTCCGTGGTCCGTGGTCTTCAGTTTCTGATGCTGTAAGCAAGGCCATGCCTAGAACATTCCCTCAGAGTTGGGCCCAGAAGAGTCATGGTGGAGGAGAGAGCATGGGGGATTCATGCTGAGGACGTGCTGGTTGAGACTTGTGGCGCACCCGCCTCTCGTTTACTGAGCGTCGCTGTGTCTCGGGCCCGGGCAGGCGAGGAGGCAGGTCAGCAGGACTCGGTACCCCTTGCCCAAAGATGTCCATGTTCTGATGATACAGGGGAAACGCTAGGGGGCAAATATGCTGAGTTCGTGGTCCCTGAAGTTGAAGAATGAATTGTAAGAAACAGGAGAGGTTTAGGGTAGGACAATTTATTGGGGACTAGGAATGGGGACTAGGAGTGTCTCCTGAGAGACAGGGGTCCTGAATGGGTTGCCAAGCAGCCCACCTCTCAAAGGAGGTTTTATAGAATAACATCACAAGGCAGGTACAATGTAGGTCAAAATTATGATCAACCACTAAGATTGAAAACATAGTCACTTACGTAATATTGATCTAATAGCAAGAGTACACAGGTGACATTATTAACCTTTGGTTGATAATCTGTGGTGTTAGTCTTTTTATTTTGTAATCTTTTATTTATTTAGGTGTAGGGTCTCACTATATAGCTTGGATTCATAGTGATCCTCCTGTCTCAGCCTCCCCCATGCTGGGATTACAGGTGTGTGTCACCACACCTGGTTTTGGTGCTGGCATGACGTACAAAGGGGTCTGGGGCCAGCTTGGCATGAGGCACCGGGGATCAAACCTGGGTCCTTGTGTTTGCAAGGCAAACAGACTGCTGAGCTATCTCCCCAGCCCCTGTGGTGTTAGTCTTCTTTTTAGTTTTGGTGGTCTTAGTCTTAGTGCGTAGGAGAGGGTGGCCCACAGCAGTGAGATAATGGAAAACCTCAAAGGGTGACACCAATAATCTCAAGCCTCTGTTCTTCCCTTAGAGAAATATGTAAAACTGGCCATTGTGACTTTAATCTTTGGCTGCACCTCCAGCCACTGACCTCGTGCATTCTCGTCTTCCACGCTGACTCCCTCGAGGGCCCTGTCTGACTGCCTACTATATTTCTCCCTAATTTAGCTGCCTATAACACTAACTGCTGGAACCAGTGACAGTGTCATCTCCCTTGGTAAGGGGAACTAAGGTTGTGAATGGAATTAGGGCTGCTAGTCAGCTGGGCTTCAAATAAAATGATTACCCCGGGTTGTTTGGGGAGTCCAGTGGAATGATAGGAGTCCTTACAAGTAGAAGGGAAGGGAGGCAGAGTTAGAGAAGAAGCTTAGAAGCTGGGTCAGTGCTGCAGGGAGACTCAGCCAGCAGCTGCAGGCTCTGAAGGCAAAGAAGGGGCTGCACGCCAAGGAGTGTGGGGGCCAGAAAGGCAGGGCATGAATGCCCTCGAGCCCAGATGGATGTGGCCCCCCACTGCTGGGTTTTCACCCTGTGAAGCCCACACTGGTCTCTGAACCTGCAATGCTGTAGGATGTTAATATCTGTGGTGGCTTTGGGAAGCACTCGGCAGGACTCGTGGGCCTCTGGCACTTGTGGCAGCTGTGCAGTGGCCAAGGCCCTGGGAAGCCACTGCAGGAGGGGAGCAGGGGAGCCTGGAGGAGCTGGCAGTGGGACTGGAAGTGGGGAACAAGGATCCTCCAGGAAGGGACCCTGGGCATGTCCCAGCGTAGAGCTAGAGAGGAGGAGTATGTGGGCAACAGCTGGTCCTGTGGGGTGTTTTAGGACAGTGTGTAGAAAGCCTGGGCACTAAGGCAGAGAACTGCCAGGTGAGTGGGACCCCAGACACAGCAAGGAGGAGGTCTTTGTGCCCAGGGCCAGGGTGTGATAAGATGCGAGTGGGCTTTTATAGAGGTCCCAGCATAGAGCTCAAGACAGAGGAAGTGGGGTGGGTAGTGAGGGTGTTGAGGCCGCAGGTGCCTGACTCCGTTACTGCAACCTAGAGCCTGGGGGTCCTGAGCAAGGTCCCTCCTTGGGTACATGCTCCATTGCATGTGTGCCCTGCATGTGTGCTTATGCCTGGGTGTACATGTGTGTACATGTGTGTGTGTGGTGGGTGTGGCACGGGGAGAACTTTGAGGCAATGCCTTGGGCTGAGTGGGCCATTGCTGGCACGGGCTCCCCTTCCTCTTCCTCCTGGGTTGTAGTGGGAAAGTGTTCCCCTTGGTGTTGGCCACAGTGGTCAGGAGGGGAGCTGGGGAGGTTTCAGTAGGAGGCTAGCTGAGGGCCACAGTAGAGGCTCAGTGTCCTCAGCAGGAGGGGACACAGGACAGTCAGAGGGCTGTGGCCATCTCTCTGTCCAACTTAGCCTGCCCTGCCTCTTTGCTCCGTAAGTGCACGTGACCTGACTTCAGCCTCATGGAGGAGGCAGATTTGCGACTTGAGTCTCCCATCTTGTCACATCTGGCTGCCTTGTTCTCTTTTGTAAAGCCTGTCACTCTGCCATGAGCATGCTGGGCGTGGGCAGCACGGGGCTGGGCCAGCAGCAGAGTGCCAGTTATCTTGTGAGGCTCCAGCCAGACCTTGTGCTCCGCTCAGCGGTGCTCTGCCCCTGCTGGCCACGCTTGGGAAAGCTGGGCGCCTTCTGTGGTGGACAAGCTCTCCCCTCTTCACCAGCCTCCTGCTGCTCACTGCCTAAATCAGCAAGGCCAGGAAGAAGCCGGAGGAACAGCTTGCGAGGCGGAGGACAGGCGGGGCTGTGTGGGCGCTGATGCCGGGAGCACTGGGAAGCCATCCCGGTGGCCTGGGTCAGACGCTGCTGAAGGCCACAGAGGTGAAGGCTGACCACGCCTGTGGCGTGGGCTCCCCAGTGGCTGCAGGGACACCGATGAGAACCCTCTGAGAGGAGCACGCAGTCACCTGCTCTGGCGTGGGGTGCTGCCTTCTCTCCCGAGCTTAGCTGCACAGGGACGGCTGGCACTCTGTAGTCCGCAAGGCCCGCCCGGCCCGGCAGTTCGTGGCAGGGTTTTACCCGCACGTGGCTGGGCGCAAGTAGCCACCTGCCCAGGGAGCTCTCCTGCTCTGCGTGCGTCTCTGTGCTCTGTGCGGTCTCTCCGGGTGGCCTCGTGGTACTGACGTGTGCATGGTCACCACGGGCACCAAGGGTGGGGCGAGGCCCACACCTCGGCAGGATCCCAAGTCCTCACAAAGTGGGGGCCACCGAGGATGTGGGGCTGGCAGTGCCCTGGAACACATCTAGTCCCACAGCTTTCCTAGAGGTGGGGAAACTGAGGCCCAAGTAGGCCACAACTTCCTCAAGACCACAGAAGAGGTGGGAGATGCAGGTGACTCCCTTCCTAGAGGATGTGGCCCTCACACCAGGTGGCATGGTCTCAAGCACCACTTGCTATAAAGATGTGGTCTTGGTTGCCTGGCGTGGTGGTGCACACCTGTAATCTCAGCAGTTGGGAGGCTGAGACAGGAAGATTGCCACAAGTTCAAGGCCAGCCTGAGCTGCATAGTGAGATCTTATTAAAAAAAAAAGAGAGAGAGAGAGAGAGAGAGATGGGGGCTTGGGAGTGGCAGCAGGGCAGGTGCTGTGACATTTAATCTCAGATGGCATTGGGAGGATAATCAGTGTGGATTTTGATATTAAATACATAAAGAGAAGAGCCAAAGAGTTCTAGGGTGTTTGTACAGTGAGCCCAGTGCTAAGTCAATGTTCAAAGTCTGCCAATTACAGAAAAACATTGGGGGAGGGGTGGGGGAGAAATGAGGGTGTCGGCACTGAGGCAAGATAGACATGGATCACCCTGTCACCCAGCCTTGTGGTGTGCTTAGTCTCCTGGGAGCATCTCTGAAACCTTTCAAAAACCCCATTTTCAGGTCCCCTTAGGCTGCTGAGCTGTCACCTGGTCGGGGGAGGCATAGCAAGGGGGGATGAGAGGAGACCGGGGCTGAGACCCGGGCTGCTCCGAGCGTCTCTGAGATCCTGCCCAACAGCTGAGACTTCAGGGACTCAGCGGCCCCATCTGGCAGACAAGACCGCAGCTGTCCTGCCCTGAGCCACCTGGTCATGGTGGTGGTAGCAGCTCTTGAAAATGTCCTCTATAGCTTTAGCCATTCCTTGGGCTTTGGAGTGTGTTTTTATAAGCCACATGCTGTGTAGTTTATAATTTTTTTTCTATAGAGCTGGGGGACTTCTTGGAGGAAAGAAATGCTGATTTAAGAGATACTGCATTTTTTAAAAAAAAAAAGAGAGAGATTCTGCATTATTTGTAAAATATAAAATTCACCCCATGGATGTAAGAGATGCTTTTTGGGCAGATGAAACTCCTGGCACTAGTTAGCAAGGGGGCCCCACCACTCTCTGGAACAGTGCGCCCTGCCTTCCCACGTGGAGCGATTCACCGCCCTCCACGTCCTGACCCCACCAGCCTCTCTGGGACGCTGGGCTTTGTTCACTTCCACTTGTATGTTTAGGGGTCCAGTGAAGCCGCTACGCCCCCTGGTCCTCAGCTGAGCACCACTCAGGGACACAGTCTGTGCTGCTGGCCAAGAAGAACAGGTAGCCCCGACCCTGCCAGGATAGGGTGGCCTCTACTGGGTCACTCTTCCGGTGCCCTGGCCCCCCAAGGATGTTCCGCTTTCTGGTGAGACCTTGCTGAAGTGGTGCAGGCTGGTTGGCCCAGCGTGTGGAAGCGGCCCATGCAACGTTAGGGTAAGGCAGCGTCTGGGTTGGGGCCTGGTGGTGTTTGCAGTGAGAACGCGTGCTCCAAGCTGCCAAGCATCGTTTCAGGGTGCTCTTTGGAGAAGCCAACCCCACAGAAGGCCGGATGGCTTGCTGGGGCTTGGGGAGACTCCAGGATACACACTGTGTTCATGTGCGGACTTGTCCCCCACCCCAAGGCCCCCGCCACATGCAGGGCAGGGCCTGGCATATGTAGTGTCAAGTAAACACTTGTGGATCACCGAATGTGACGATCATGGGACAGACTCATGGCTCCTTCCCTAACCAGACAGGATCCGTGTCCCTGAGCATCTGTCCACAGGGCACAATGACACTGTGATCATCCCCTCCTTCCAGGGTAGAGTAGGGTGCCACAGCCCATTTCATCCCCCCAGACACAGAGGACCGGGGAGCAAGACAGTTTGCTTCCATTTTCCTCTGACTTGAGTGTCTATGTTTTTTGTGACACGGCCCACTGTAATTTAGAGGAAGCAGGGCCTTGCTCTTAGTTTTTGCATTTAGAACTGAGAAAATAAAAAGTCTCTCAATGCACACTGACACCCCACTGGTGTCTAAGCGGTCCAGACAGACCTGATCCCTACTGTTGCTCGCGTCCTGAAGGGGTGAATGGTAGCACAGACGTGATGGGAGAAAGGAACAGGGTCTTATGAGCGCACTGAAAACTATAGGAGCCACGAGGAAGATGGAGAAGGAATTCATTTTCTGAGCAGTGGAATGGCTTCTCAGTGAGGAAAGGAATTACCCGAGGGGAATACACTGTTTTTGTGAAAGTCCCATTGCTGTTGCAGGAGAGCAGCCATCCTTGTGGCTGACACATGCATCGAATGCAAGCCTTCATTTCTAGAGCCTGTTCAGTGGACCGTGCCTGCTGGTGTCAGTGCAAGGGCTCCACAAGGTAGCCTGGAGGGCTAAGGTGTCACCTGCACTGTGCAGCTGAGGCCTGGGCCTCAGAGGGGCTGGGTTTGTCCTGAGGTGCCAGCGAGCAGGGGCAGAGTGGGAACACACCCTAACTGTTCCAGCTCATTGACTGCACGTGTCGGCCTGCTGTGGTAGGTGGTGGTAAGGGTAGGCGGTGGCTAGTGGCTGGTCAAACATCCTTTCTGGGAGTCTGTGAGGATATTGGGACTGCATTTGAGTTGGGCTGACATAGACGGCCCACCCTTCCCAGCATGAGTGGGCAATGCGGTCCAGTCAGGGCCCCACATGTAACACGGGGCAGAGCCCAGCTGCCTCCCTGGAGCTCAGGAAAGCTGGCACGTGGCAGGAGTCACAGGAAGGATGTGCAAAGGGGACAGGAGGACCTGCTGTTTGTTACAGTGGAGGAAAAGCAGGGTGTCCGAGAACCAGCCCATTCCCTCCCCTGCTCACCACCACTTCCAACCAAAGATGCACTTGGCTGCAGGAGTCACCTGGGAGCGCGGCTCCCACACCGGTGTGCTGCTCAGTGTCCTTCTAGTGCCGGGCCCTGCAGACAGAACCAAAGTCCCAGCAGGCCCAGCACGGACACACGGACTGCTCAGAGCCGGGACCATCACTTCTCAGAGGGAGGCGGCAGAGTGGTTCTGAAGGGTGACCTGCTAGAGGAATGCAGCAGGTTTGGAGAGCTCAATTTTGCAATGTGGATGCCCTTGTGCAGCGTGGAGAGCCGACATATACCCAGCGCAAATGGGCACCTCCGCTGGTGTAAGGACGCTCTATGGCTATGCACAGTGACACATCACCTAAGAACACATTCTTTAGAATGTACGCCCATGCTTCAGTGATGTATAACTGGGCTTACACAGGCACACACCACACACACACACACACACACACACACACACACACACACGTGCGCGCGCGCACATGAACGAACATATACACTCATGATTTGGATTGGAAGTTCCCCCCAAAGTCTCCTGTGTTTGGAAGGTAATTGGATCGGTGATTGCCGTAGCTGACTTGCGACTGGGTCGCAGGGCTGGTTGGAGGCCGGCGTTGGGGCGTGGCCTGGAAGTCCCTGCCGCCCTGGCTCCTCCTCGCTTTGCTCTCCGCTCTCTGGTGGCCACCAGGGGCAGCTCTCCTGCACCGGGCCCTTCCACGCTGTTTGTCCCTTGAGACTGCCACCCAAGGGCTGCGCGCTGTGAAACTGTGAGCCGGAGAAAGCCGCTTCTCCCTTACACTATCTGGTATTTGTCTCAGCGATGACAAAGTGACAAACAGAGCAATACACTGATACTTATTACTGCTGTGTGAGCCAGAAGGGGAGCACGTTTGAGCAACTACTGTGGTTGTTGCTGACTTTTTCTGGAAAAGCCAGGAGGGAAATTCCAAGTGCAGCTTGCCTCTTATTCTTGGTGTGGACTAAGAAGACATACAATCTTTTTAGGTGTAATTCTCTTTAAATTATTTTTTTTTATCTTAAAAGGACAGTAAAATCACAGAGGTATAATATTGTCCAGTCAACTCACAAACTCTTGGTCACTGTATGCCAAGTGCTGTGTTAGCCTGAATGTGAAATTCAAGAATAAATGAGGGGAGGTCTCGTCCTGCAGGCCCTAGAGCAGGCAATGGCAGCGGCAGCCCTAGGGCTAGATGCAGCCCTCGCTTGTTCTTCAAAGAGTCATTCACTGGGCTGGGGAGCTAGCTTGGCGGTCTAAGTACCTGCCTGGCAAGCCCAAGGACCTGGGTTTGATCCCTGGAACTGCATGCTGTACTGCAGTCTAGCACTGAGTCGGCCACCAAGACCAGACATGGTGGCGCACGTCTGCAATGCCGGCACTGGGGAGGCTGAGACAGGAGGATCACTATGGGTCTGAGCTGCATACCGAGAACCAGTACCAAATAAATGAGTAAATAAATAAATGACTTCAAAAAGAAAAGAATCATTCGCTGGATCACCCTAAATGTCTGCCCTTCCACCTGCTGATTACAAACAAAAAGTTAAGTGACCAAGGTGGCCACTTTGCAGTCATGAAAGCAGAGCTTTTGAGAAGCAGGAGGTGGACACTGACGAGAGATGGCACAGCTGAGCGCCAAGGGCTCTGAGTGGTGGGGATTTTTGTTACAAGGAATCAGACCCAGGACCTTGTGTTTGCCAGGCAGGCGCTGTGCTGCTGAGCTGTCTCCCCAGCCCAGGCCTGAGTCCAGCCTGCACAGGCAGAGCCTGAGCCAGGGGCCTGAACCCTCCCTCTCTCCCACTTCCTGTGAGTGATCATTTTCCTTGTGCTGGAAGCTCTTTGGGTCAGGCGTCTTGTGGCTTGCACACAGAACTAAATGGATCCAGTACAACTGGGCACCTGAGTTACTTTGCAGGCTGAGGGGAGCCAGCTGAGGCCTAGCCTAAGAAATGGCAGCCTGGAGGCCTGGCAAGGAATTGCCCCTTGAGGGTGTTTACTAAAAGTGTCTGATTTGTGTGGGTTGGTTTATTGGTTCATTCAAGGCATGGTCTTGCTATGTAGTGCAGGCTGTCCTTGAACTCACTGTATAGCCCAGGCTGTCCTTATACAGCAATCCTCCTGCCTCAGCCTCCTGAGGGCTGGGATTACAGGCGTGCACCACCCATCCAAGTTCTCACCATGTCTGCCCTGCTTAGCGTCCGAGATCAGATGCGACTGGGCGCATTCAGGGCGGTGTGGCTGTGGACCAGGTATGCACCACCAAGCCTGGCTCCGCGTGGGGTTCTGAGACACATCTGAGGCTGACTGGCTCTTAAAGACACGGGCTGAGTCTCATTTGTGTTGTTGTAATAAGTTACTCTAACCCATCCTTCCTTTCTGTGAACTAACAGACATCTCAGAGAGGTAGAACAACCCAGTTCTTAGGCATGCAAGGTGGCGGCTGCCACTGGGCTGTGGAAGGTGGACCAGAAAAGATCTGCAGGGGACAGCTGGGCTGTCAGGCTTGTCTCACCGCTGTCATACAGGCGCACTTAGCTCGTGCCCAACCCTTGTGGATCACCTCTTGTGGCATTTTACATGCTTAGCCTCCTGCCGCTGTCCTGCCATCGCTGCCAGAGGACATCTGCTTCCTGTGTGGAGGGGGTGTGTGGCCGCACAGGTGAGGCCGATGGTGCGGTTGCTGTCCGAAGTGCAGCTCTGAAGTCCTCCCCTTGCAAGTCCACGGAAGATGGAATACGGCTGTGGCCCTCAAGCCACGCTTGGGATTCCACCAGCTGAGGCAGACTGGACTTAGGGGGTACGTGGGCTGGGGAGCTGGGGACCTGCCCTAAAGGATGGCATAGGGGGATGGGGCAGGGGCAGCGGTGAGCCTTGGTCGCGGTGGAGCCAGAGGTGGCTGCCTGCGCCCTACTTCAAAGACTCCACACCTGATGGGGGGGGCAGCCTCATGTCCAGGCCAGCCCACTGGGGACAGCAGTGACTTCTCAGAGGCTGGAAGTTTGCCCACCTAAGACATCTGAGCTTTGCCCCCCATGGAATCACTCGTTCCTTCTTTTCCCTCCTCGCCATCTCCCTGATTTAGAAACATCGGTTGCCAAACTCCTGTAGGCAGCTCTCTCATTAAGTAAATGCACCCAAGGGCCTCCTTCCAAGGCCTGGACTTGTGCTCCCTGCAGCCCGGGACGTGAAGAATGCCCCGCACCCAGCAGCGCAGAGGGTGGCGGTCTAATTAGGAACGGAGCCGAGGGCAGGAGCCGACCTTGGGCGAGACACGGGTGGCACAGGGGCACGTGGAGACCCCGCGGCATCGGCCGCCCTTGGGGCCGCCCTTGGGGCCCCCGCTGCAGCTGCACTTCCTTTCCAGGGATGGAGAATTACTGTATTTTGGGAATGTATTTTGGGATGGAGAAACACCGCTGCTGAGAGCGGAGTGCCATAAATAGAGTGATGTCCTTCCTTTCCGCAGACTATTGACCGGAGAGATGTGAACTTCATCATAAAAGCGAGGTGCTTTTAGGTCGGGGCTGGAACCCCTGGGTGGTAGCCGCTGCGATTGTAAGCACCCCTGGCAAGAACTGAAAGGGCAAACAGGAAATGGGCTAAAGCACGCAAATTAAAGCCAGGGTGAGGGGCCACCGGCCACTCTCAGAATGTGGGGAGCAGGGAGAAGCTGCCCAACACCAGCTGGACTCACAGAGGTCAGGTCACAGCTGTCCTGCTGCTGGGAAGGTGAGACGGTGTGGTGCTTTGGAAAAGAGAAGTTGCTCATAAAACTAAAGAGGCCACAACCACACAACTGAGAAAGGAAAGTTAACATTTATTTTTTTAAATTTTATTATTTGTGTGTGTGTGTGTGTGTGTGTGTGTGTGTGTGTGTGTGTGTGTGGTGGCCAGCTCAGCCCAGCAGGGGGCGGGGCTGGCTGGTGTGGTGCTGGGGGATTGAACCTTGGTCCTTGTGCTTTGCTAAGCTTGTTCTAAGTAGGTGCTTTAGACTACTGAGCCATCTCACCAGCCCCAAAAGTTGACATTTACATAAAACTTGTACACAAGCTTCATTCATAGTAGAGATTAAAAGCAACTCAAATTCCCTTCAGATGAACAGTTAAACTGTGCTGTGTCTCCACCATGGGATATTATTTACCAAAGAAAAGGAAGGAGCAACTAATAGAATAACTTGGAAAATCTCTAGGTGAGTAGGAACAGTCAACCCCAAGAGATTATCTACTGCATGATTCCATTTTTTTTAAGGCCAACCTTAATTTAACCAAATTTTTTATGTATTTGGTACAGATTTTCACTATGCAGCCCAGACACATAGTGAGCCTCCTGTTTTCAGCCTCTCCAGTGCTGGGATTACAGGTGTGTGCCGCCACACCTGCACTAAGTGGCCAGTTCAGCGTGGGGTATCAGGAATCAAACCCCAGGCCTGCGCTTGCCTAAGCAGGCGCTTAGTCCGCTGAGCTATCTTCATCAGCTCGATGGCTATCCTTAACTAACAAAGTGTACCAGGGTCTACAGGGGGAAGCGTTTCTCTTCTGTGTGGTGATTTTGTGGTGACCACAAATACTCTATGCATGCAGTAAAATTTCACAGAACTGAGTTCTTTCATACACACTCGTGTGCACACACACTTGTGTGCACACACAGAAGTGTAAATGCAAAAGAGGACTTCACAGTGGGCCATGCCGACCCCAGTCAGGACTTCCTGGTGGGCTGTGCACTGTAGTTTTCCACTGAGGGAAGCTGAGTAGCAGGAACATGCATCAACTTTTTTTAACTGTATCAAAACTACCACTACCTCTAAGTTAAAAAGGTTTTTAAAATAGGAACAGAATTTTAGCTTTAGGGTGAATGCCACTAATGTACTGTTTTCTTGTTCACCTTTGGGGTAAATCCATGCTGGCACATCTGGACCAAGAAGCCTGCGGAAAGTCGCATGATGGGGTGTGGCGCAGCAGCTTGCTCACGGTGGCCCAGGGTCAGTTGGCTGTCCATCCTGGGGGCCCACCCCACTCCCTGGTGGGCTGCAGGTTCTGGGCTCTAGGTGGGGAGCACAGGCTTTACCCCCACCCCCCACGTGGTGGAGACACATGGTGTGCCCTCCCCTGGGTGTGACCCTCCTGCCTGCCCTCTCCTCCCCTCCCCCATGAGAGGCGTCTCCACCTGCTCCCTGAGCTCAGCACATTCTGATCTCCTCTGGAACCACGTCACCCCTCCATCTGCCAGCCACCGAGGGTGGTACTATACCCAATGCTGAGAATGCAGCCAGGGAAGGGCTTCTGTCTGGAAACTTCCACCAGAAGCACCTAGGGTGGCTGTCAGACGCCTCCACACTCTGAGCTCTGAAGCCTGAGAGATTGAACTAGGCCCTGACACCTCTCAGGGGAGTGCAGGGACAGAAACCTAGGCCCTAGGGGCCATGGGGACTGTTGGGCGACCTCAGGGAAGATGCACAAGAAGGTGAGCAAAATGGCGGGCCGAGGGGACAGCGCCAAGACGGGGTCACACAGATGGGTTGGGGCCTTGGCCCTAACTCAGTCTCCCCATACGTACCTCAGTTTCCTTTCTGTGCAGTGAGGATAGTGGGGACAGTGTTGACTCAAGAGTGACCCAAGGTGCTTTGCTTTCTTTCCTCTTTTGCTTTGGTGAATGGCTGGAGACAAAGGCAGCTTCCCTGAAGAGAAGCTTGGTTGCCTGAGTCACTCTTCTAATTGATTATTTAACAGGTCCCCTTAAGTGCCATTGGGAAACGCTGCAATTCCCAGCAGGCATGGTGGGGCTCCTCACCTGCTTCCTACCTCCACCAGGCCTTGCCACTGTCCTGCCAGCCACGCTGGCTCACTGCACCCACAGCCCCATGGGTGGCTGCACTTACTTCTGCAGATGCCTAGTGAGCGTTTCCTGGATGTAGGAAACACACACACACACACACACACACACACACACACTCTAAGCAAATGCCATTTATCGAGGAGCCTAAGCTGCGCCCCCAAACCTCACGACCCTTGAAGAGTGGCGACCTGGCTGGATGCCATGCCTGGGGTCCTGTGTTGGTGGGGCAGAGCCACTCACGGTGCTCCCTCCTTGGCTCCTCAGGCTTTTTTTTTTTTAAACTTTATTTTTTTTTAAATTTTATTTATTTATTAGAGAGAGAGAGAGAGAGAGAGAGAGAGAGAGAGAGAGAGAGAGAGAGAGTGGTGTGTGTGTGTGGCCAGCTCAGCCCACCAGGGGGCGGGGCTGGCTGGCATGTGGTGCTGGGGGATCGCACCGCGGTCCCTGATGCTTTGCTAAGCTTGTTCTAAGTAGGTGCTTTAGACCACTGAGCCATCTCTCCAGCCCCATCCTCAGGCTTTTGAAATCGACTTAATGGCTTTTCTTTCATTTCTTACTAGTGTGTTTCTATTGCATGACAGTTACATTTATTTTGAAGAACAGATACATACACATAATAGATTGGGACTGTTTTACATCTTTAGCCTACCCTCCCTTACGATCCCCCGCCCAGTCTTTTTCTCCACCTTATGCTTTCCTACCATCTCTCCTTTATTGTATTCATTGATTTATTTGTAGTTCAGGTTTATCCTACAAGAGAGACCATGCAATATTTAACTTTCTGTGTCTCAGTGGTTTCACTCAACATTAGGATGTCAAGTTCCACCCATTCTCCTACAGTGACACAATTTTATCCTGTTTACAGCTGAATAATTTTTCATTGTGTATGCACACGCTATCTTTACCAATTGTCTGTCAACAAGCACCTCAGACTTAACTCCTCTCCGGGCCAGCAGGGGGCAACCCTCATGTAATTCTCCTAAGAGCGCTGAACATGCAGGAGGTGTAACTTTTCATCCCTTATGGGTCTGAAAATAATGAAAAGAAACACAATGTACCTTGTCGAATACGCAACTATTTTTCAGCACAGTGCTTATGGCCTTTACTACCCTCAGGGTAGGTGTTCTTCCTGTTTCTGAAACTTTAGTTTCTCCTCATACCTTTCTGAAGTTGCCGTTTCTCTTTTCTGTTCAGCCAGCCTTGGCCCTGAGTTTCTCTCGCAAGGTCACTTTTCTGCAGTGTCCTGGCTCTGCCAGAGGAGGAGGATTGGAGATCTTTTCCTTCTCTGTGACTTCAGGAAAGCAATTCCTTGCATCCTTTTATTAGAAAGTAGGAAGAAAAACAATCGTTCAATTGCTGGGCGCCAATTGCTGTTGACATCTCTTTTGTACTATTTGGTCCGCTTACACTTCTAGGTGGTTATGTCGGAGCTCAGAACTGTATGGGAGGTAATCCCGTGGCTTTAAATCCTACATTTATTTATTTTTAGGTATTTGGTATAGGTCTCCCTACGCAGCTCGTCGTGGGCCTCCTGATTTCAGCCTCGCCAGCGCTGGGATTACAGGCATGCACCATCACACTGGGACTCGGCTGCCGGCCCAGTGCACCCGGGGGTGGGGCTGGAGTGGCGCATGGCACCAAGGATGGAACTCTGGTCCCTGCGCTCGCCTGAGCAGGCGCTTAGTCTTCTGAGACATCTTGCCAGCCCTAAATCCTACTTGTAAAACTCGCGTCATATACTTTTTGCCTGTCACTAAAATCCCTCTGTAAAGCATGCCTGATACCCAGCGTTTCCTTGTGTGGCTCTACCACAATTTCTCAAACATTTCATGATTTTTTTGAATAGGCTTTTTCCAGTTTTACACTGCTGCAAATAATGTTCTGTTTTTACGTCAGTCTTTGCACTTAGGTCATTTCCTGAGGATGGAATCCCAGAACTGAGTTTATGGGACCAAGAAACCTGAACACTCACAGGCCTTCCTGTATGCCGTCAAATGCTCTGCCCCTGAGCTATGCAGGCTAGGTTTATAACATGCGGTTCTCAAGTTGCTGGCCACCTGGTGGGCTGGAGCTCAAGGCCGTCCGGGCGCGCCCCCTGGGGGTCCTAGGCAGGTGGTGCCCAGAGACTTCCAAACAAAAAAAAAACCAGTGGCAGTTCAGTGGATCCATCAAACGGAGACCCAGGAGCTCCTGTTTTCTGCCAGCCTCTAGAGAGAATCCTGAAGACTCTGTGGCCATCCATCCGCGAGGCATGGGGAGGAAGCAGGGCAGCATTCAGGTGCAGTAGGGCTGGTGCAAGGCATGGTGGTGGACCTTTCCTCGCTCGTGGGTGCAGGGAGCAGGAAGATCTGCTCCAGCTGGACTGGCGCAGCCCCTGACCGTCCAGAGCCACAGTCTGTCGTAGCTGCAAACTGTTCAATACGCAGAGTGTTCTGTACACACCGCGCGCTTCCTGGTGGGGCGGCTGGCTGCAGGCAGTGTTCCACGTCTGCGGTCACGACAGCCCTAGCTCAGGCCGGTGAGGCCGTGCCCGTGAGCATTGTTAGTGACACCGGCTGCGGCCACAACACGGTACCAAGGTCGGGAGCCTTAGATGACAGAAATTTATTTCCTCATAGAGCGGAGGCTGGATCAGGGACCAGTGGGGTTTGGTTTCTGGTGAGGGCTTGGCCTTGGCTTTGGACAGCCACCTTCTCGGCCTGTCCACGCATTGCCTTGCCTAGAGCCTGTGCCTGCGCATGGAGAGAGGGAGGGAGGAGGGTGAGCAAGGAGGAAGGAGGAGGGAAGAGGGAGAGAAGGAGGGAGGGTGAGAAAGGAAGAGGGAGGAGCGAGGATGAGAAATGGGGAGGGGGGAGCGAGGGTGAGAAAGGAGGAGGGAGGGGGACGGAGGGGGAGGAAGAGGGACAGACAGAGACAGGGAGGGCATCCGGGTGTCTCTCTTCCTCTGCCTATAAGAACACTAATCCTACTGGTGCAGATTCTACCTTATACCGTCAACGTCGGTTGCCTCGTAAACTCGCTGTCTCCACGTGCAGCCGTATGGGAAGGTAGAACTTCAGTGTGTTCCTATTGGAGCAAATACACACACACACAAATACGCATTAGCAGGCATCCTGGTGTGGGGGCATCCTTGGGTGTGAGAAAAGAGGGATTAAGCAGTATTACTAGTGCGAATGGATCTAAGATGAGGTCTAGAGTCACCGCTGGACCACTCCACGCGTTCATTTTCTAAGCATAGGCCAAGTGCATCTGCTTCTGCTATTGGGAAGACTGAAGGTGTCATCTCTGTTCTAAGGCCCCAGTGGGTGTTCACAGTGTAGCATGGCTGTGGGCTTGTGGGTAGCCAGAGGGGGCATCAGGCCTGACTTGGAGAAGTTGGAGGGTCCAGGGAAGACTTTCTGGAGTGCGGGAGTTAGCGTGACGCTTGTCGGACACAGGCAGAGCGCAGGCAGAGGCAGGATGTCCACAGCGTGAGTGCAGGTGTGAAGCGGGATGGGCACGGGTGCTCTGTGTCCACCAGGAGGTCTGCTACGCAGGCTGTGCAGCCCGTTGGGTTCTGAATGAAGTGGGTTGATTTTATCCCAAATACAGTGGGGATCCATTGAGGAGTTTTATTTGGGAAGAGGTAAAATTAAACTAGGACTGGACTATACTGGGTCGGAAAGGGTTGAAAGTGAGTTGGGGGCAGGGAGGACACTGAGCAGGCCAGTGTGGGGTTCCAAAGACAGGCGATGCACTCTCAGGGCAGAGGGTGGGTGTTGCACTGGCAGATGTAGGGTGGCTGGCCCTGGCCGGCCCCGGAGCAGCTTTTATCACACCGCGAGCTGCAGCAGGCAGGTGCCACCCCTGGCTTGTCCCAGGGCCTGCCCAGCCCAAGGCAGCAAGTGTGAGGATGTCCATGGAAGCTGGCTTGGGGTCTCACACTAACCCCAGGGCAGTGGCTGTCCGTGGGCCACAGCCCAGGAGGCTGGAGCTTGGCAGTGAGCAATGCTGGGAACACACACGGTGCAGGGCGGGTGTTCTCCCCTTAGCACCCCCCAGTCCCTGCGAGAAAGGCTAATGGGCAGCCTGGACCTAAGTGTTTGGAGGATCTGCCCAGGCGCCAGGGAGCTCCTTGTCTGCAGAAGAGGCACCCGGAGCAGTCAGGGCCGGGGAAGGGCACTCAGTACAAGGTGAGCATGCCGTGTGTGGGTCCAAGAGGCTGGAGCACCAGGACCAGTGGTGAATGTGGGGCTGGCTTCTCTGCTGTCCCCCGTGACATGCTTGGGCCAAGAGGGAGCAGCCAAGAAGAGGACCCTCCCAGCACTGGGCGCGATAACTCCAACTTCTACCCATGGCAAGGGAAAAGATACTTTCACCCACTGTCTCAGTTCCTTTTCTTTTATTGCTGGGACAAAATATTTGATACCTAAAGTTAAGGCAGCAAAGCTTCTTCAGCTCACAGTTTGTGGAGGTTTCAGTCCATACTTGGTTGGCTTCAAGGCAGGGTGGCACAGGGAAGAGGGCAGCAGTTCATGGTGGTGGAAAACAGCAAAACAGCAAGAGCAAAAAGGGAACAGCAGCAGCAGCTAGCCAGCCTCTCCCCCTCCCTTATACTGTATTCAGGATGCCCACCCCAGGGGGGGCGCAGCACTCATACCTAATCCCAGTATTGGCTTGTAAATTAATCCGAAACTCTAGAAGCCACCCCATCACTGTATGAGGCTTTGTGGGGACATCTACACACAAACCACAGCACCTGCCAACCACTTTCCTGCCCTTGAATTTGCCCAACAAGGTTTTCCAGGCGCTTCCTCTCTGGGTCTTGGTTTGAACCCTGTCCAGGGCATTTCTTCCATTTTGGAGGGCTTCTCAAGGTTGCTGCTTTCATGAAGAGTGGTAGGCTATGAGGCTCAGAGGGACCATGAAAGGAACTGCTGAGAGGTTGGCAGCGCGCTGCCCCCTGCTCCATCTTGGCCCAGGGAATGTGGTTCTGAGAGTTAAAGGCGTAGAAAGACGAAACGATGCAAGGTGGGCTCCGGCCAGTTCTAGTGGCCTGAGGCCCAGGAATGTGGATTTTATTGAAGATGCAAGGCTCAGCAGGAGTTGAAGAGACCAACGCTGTGCTCTAAAAGGTGGAGCAGGCAGCAGCTGTGTTTGGAACGGACCTAAGTAAGGAAGTATGTGTGGAAGAAGGTTCCAGAAGATCTTGTGATGTTCCTCATGAAGTCTGTGAGGGGATGAGCTTGCTGGAGGAGTAGATGGAGTGAAAGGAGGCAAATGTTTATTTTAAAAAGTAATCTATAGGGGCTGGTGAGATGGCTCAGTGGTCTAAAGCACCTACTTGGAACAAGCTTGGCAAAGCACAGGGAGCGTGTTCAATCCCCTAGCACCTCATGCCAGCCAGCCCCGCCCCCTGGTGAGCTGAGCTGGCCACACACACACACACACACACACACACACATAAATAAATAATTTTTTTTTTAAAAAAGTAATCTATAGGGCTGGGGAGATAGCTCAGTAGAATAAGCACTTGCTTCACAAGCGCAAGGTCCTGAGTTCAATCCCCAGTACCACACACACACACACACACACACACACACACACACAAAAGTAACTATAATCTCATCAAATAATCTGCACACATTTTTTTTTTTTTTTTTCTGGTTAGAGTTGAATAAGGCCTGGCTTGATTTCTGTCCCCTACTCCCACCTGAGGCAAAAGCTCTCAGGATAAAAGCAACTTCCATTCTCCTTTCTTTCTGAACCTCCCTTCCCTTTATTTTTATTCTGATAAGATTGATTGTCTTGTCGGCATTTAAGTGCTTCAGAGAAAAATTTTAAAATATATATTGCTTAGCAGATATGTTTGGCTCTTTAGTTTGTTCAGGAGAGCAGATTGGGACATAGCTGGACTGATCTCTGGCATATTCTTTCCAGTGTCAAACTAAATTTGATCTGAGGATGCCTCCATACCTGGGTCCTTCTGCAATGAACTGCAACCTAGCTTAGTATTTACATTACCTGGAGGTCCACCTAGAAGCATACTTGTGTAATAAGCAGTCGGCTCAGCCAATCACAGTGCAAGGGCAAGCAGGAAGACCGAAAGGGCGCCTGGGATTTGGAGGCAGAAATGTCAATGGGCGTGGATGAGGATCATTCCAGAATATCGGGCCGGATCTCTGGTGGTCTAGGGCTTATATGGGATAAGCAAGCAGGCGGTGTGGGGGCACAATGGCTTGTCAGTTCAGGACTGGTTTATACAGTGCGCATCATAGTGACCAGCCGTTTCCAAGAGGCAGGAGCAACGGGAACTGGGACAGGAACTGTTACCTGGGTAACTAGGAAACTGAAGTTTTCTACAGGATGTGTGTGTGTGTGTGGGGGGGGGTTCTGCCACACCAGCGGCTAAGCATCTTCGCATCACAGGTAGCCAACTGCTTGCACCTTGTTTAAAGCAGCCAAAGGCGGAGCCAGGACTAATCGGGCTGTTTCTGCATCTCGCTTCTGTTTTCTGTGCCTCCTCTTCCTGCTTGGCCTGCAAAACGCTGCATGACCACACTGCAGACCCACGTTTCTGTGAACTCGAGCAGGCTCTCGTGCTGCCTGATTCACAAATCATTCTTTGTTGAATTAAATTCTGCTCAATTTGATTTGTGCAGTTTTTCTTTTTAATACCACATCTCCTGAAACGTGATTCCCTTTACTTAGCTGGCATTTGTAGGGAAAGCCTCATGCTTCGGTGGAAAGCAGCACGCCGTGCCTGTGTGGGGGTGCGTGGCTGTGATTCCGAGGCACACGTGTGGGCTCCACTCTGTGCAGACTGCCCTCATCAGTGGTCCCAGCCCATGAGTACGTGTGCTCCACACAGGCTTCTCAAAACCTGCTGCAGCCCTGCTTCAGTTTCTCATTGGTGACTTTAACCCATAGCAATTTTTCTAACTACATCATGGCTGGATTTTTTTAAAAAATGTATTTAGTACGGGGTCTACAGGGTCTCACTATGCAGCTTGTAGTCATTCTCTTGTTTTCAGTCTCCCAAAGAGCTCACAGGCGCGTGCCACCATGCCCAGTCTCAGTTGCCATCTCAGTTGCCCTGGAAGCGGGGCCAGCATGGCCGGCGGGGGATAGAACCCTCGTCCCTCAGTCTGCCTAAGCAGGCGCTTTAATCCACTGAGCTATCTAGCTGGCCTGGTTGGGTGTTTTTCAAAATCATCTCTGAAAACAACTCCTTTTTCTTATTCCTTTAATTTGTTAAAGTGCATTTCCAGTAGCCTCCCGAGAAATTGTGAACACGAAGCACATGTTCTGAGGCTCTTGCTTATCTGAAAGCGCTTGGATTTTGCTCTCCTCTTTGAGTGGCTGACACTGGGCTCTGGGATGGGCAATCTTCCCCCCAACTTTGAAGGACTCACCCCCTCATCTTCTGAAACATGAGTCACTGTTGAGAATTTTGACATTCTTAATTTCCAATATATACATATTTTTTGGTACTAAGGATTGAACTTAGGACCTTGCCTTGCCAGGCTTCAATTTTTTTTTTTTTTTTTTTGATGAGATAAATATTTTTCACTGAAGTTACATCACAGCCTTAGAGCAGTGCCAGGAATTTATTAAATGTTGAATAAATCCTAGCTGCCATTATGGGCTTTGCCCGATGTTCATTGTTCGATGCTATGAGATGGTATGAGTGTTTATTTGCTGTGCAGAGCAGAGTCATGGGGCCTTTGCTCGGGCACACACATGCCTGGCCCTGGGGACACATCTTCCGTGGCTGGTGGCACCGTTAGAAAGGGCACCGTACCGGCCACGTATGGTACAATGGCGCCCCCTGGAGGTCAGCTGAGGCCTAGCTGCTCTTCCATTTTGTCTTTTCCCATTTGAATCACAATCAGCCCTGCCAGACTGCTTTTCTCTCTCTCCATTTTTTTTTTTTTTTTTTTTTTTTCCATCTTGTGTAATCTTGTGTCTTCAGTCCACTTTCCTAAACTCTAGGTTGAGGACATTTTCACTGTGATGGTGCTTTAAAAAAATCCATGTACCTCTGCTGTTCTCTTTTCTTACCATTGTATTGTTTTTGTGCTCTCCCGTTTTCTTTTGTCTTTGAAGGCTTTTTCCTCCTTGTTTCACTTTTCTCTTCCTCCGCTGTGATGAAGGAGGCAGGGATGTCCATGGGGCAGCACGTGGAGTTTCACTCACACCCCCATTTCAGCTGGGAACCCGTGTTTCCTTTCCTGGTACCTGGTGTCCTCAAGGCCAGACAGGGTTGGCTTCTCCACATGGTCACCTGATGTCGGCGACAGGTAGGAGGAGGGATGTCTTTGTCTTGAGTGGCAAGGAAGGGGCTCTGGCTTCTAACTGGTGACCTTAAGGCGACTCCATGCTTTCTGTGCCAGGCTTTCTTGTGCCGATGTGCCCAGAATCTCCTGCCTCCGTCATCTCCACACACTGCCTGTTGGCCGCGGGGGCAGAGAAGTGGGCAGCTCCCTTCCACTCTCAGCTGGAGTCTCCGCTTCTGTAGGGCCTCAGGGACACAGAGCTGAGAAGTGGCTGTGCAGTGTGGGGCTGCGCAGTGGGAGGCGGAGGGGATTGAGTGTCCCTAGGGCGGAGCTCAGGTGGGCCCGGAGGAAGCCAGGGTGGGGTGGCTGAGGCTGGCAGTGGCTCCTGCCTGTGTTGGTGCTGGGCAAAAAGGTGAGGCAGGAGCGTGAGGATCTGCTCCTAGTTTGGATGCGGGGAAAGAGACAGCAGGTGCTGGTGCCGTGCTGCGCCTCAGCTTATGGGGGCGTAGAGA
Organism: Octodon degus; assembly: GCF_000260255.1. Classification (NCBI taxonomy): domain Eukaryota; kingdom Metazoa; phylum Chordata; class Mammalia; order Rodentia; family Octodontidae; genus Octodon; species Octodon degus. The sequence continues at coordinate 7,848,092 of NW_004524646.1, forward strand.
CGCGGGGAGCAGGGCTGCGGGCTCAGGACAGCCGCAGAGTCCAGCCAGGCTCTGAGAGTTCAGCGCAGATGTGCAGGGCCTGGGAGGATCGCTCCCTGCTGGGCACCAGGAGAAGCCCCCGCTGCCGCTGCACGCCTCCATCTAGGGGGCTTCCAGCGCAGGACCCCTCTGCAGGCAGCCGCCTTGCCCGGCTCCTTGAAGGGCGTGGTGGGCCTTCACAGGCACGCTTGAGCACACTTGTTCGCACCCTCATCCTGCCACTCAGACGGCTTCTTGCAGAACACGGACTGTGACTTTGCCGCCACGTTGCAATGCGCATCTCCTTTCCTGGGTGTAATGGGAAGTGGCACATCTCTATAAAAATAGAACTCCTCGCTGCCCGCCCGAGCTGCCCAGTGGGCAGGCTTGTAGCCTTGTTCTTTCTCAGCGTTTCACGTTATTAATTTTTAGTGCCCGAAGATGGTTCCTCCGCTCTGGCAGCCAGTGTCTGCTCCTTTACTGGCAGGCCTTTCTCATGGCCCTGGAGCCTGGAGCAGCCCCTTGCGGCCATCCGGGCTCCTAGGCTGCCCCTGCTGCCCCCGCCCCTCAGATGGGGTGCCGCCCTGGTTCAGAAGGGCCCATTCTGATGGCAACCTCAGTCAGCTGGCCCAGGTGCCGCGGGGCACCAGGACAAGCCTATTTTATGCGGCGGCGGCAGGTGGGCACAGCGTTACGCAGGGATCTGCCAGCGCTGCTGCTTTGTCTTCTGGGTTTGGGCTTCTTCCTCTCTGGGCTACACAGAGGATGAGATAGAGCTGTTTTGGAGCTAAGAGTCCTCTTGCAGTCCGGAGCAGCACCGTGAGGAGCCTCAGCCCAAAGGCCTTAGGAAGGTGTCACCCTGGAACCCCGGGGCTCCCCAGAGCAGCAGGGTGTTAGGCGCTAGATGGTGGTAAGGAAGAGCTGGCCTGGCTAAGGTGAGCCTGTTGCTTATCTCAACCTGTGTCACTGAACAACCCAAGCTCCTGGGGAGTGGGAGGGGAGCGCTGTGTCTGCTTGCTCTGCAAAATGAGAAACTTTCACCGAAGGTAGGCAGGCCACAATGCAGACTGCTGTCTCCATCCGGCCTCCTCCCATCCCACATGGGCCCCTGAGCGCCCCATGAGCAGCTGGGAGGCCCTCTTTCTGCAGGTACTTCAGCAGCAGCTGGCTGTCGCTTGCCTGGTGGGGAGCTGCTGCTGTGTGGTTCTGCCTTCTCCCAGCAGCCTCCAGAGAGGAGCACAAAGAGGACGGCAGTCACCAGAGTCCCTCCAGCCAAAGGGAGCTGTTGCTGCTCCACCCCTCTTCCTCCAACCCCACACAGCAGAGCATGTGCTGCATCTCCCTTTAAAAATGTTTGTCTGACGCTGCATCCCAAGTATCTCTTTGCATCACTAAAGCTCTCTGTGACCAGCTTCTTAGTGCTCACATGTCGACATTCTGAGAAGGAAACAAACAAGTCACCGAGGCCCACCTGGTGCAGACGTGAGTCATACGGGCGGGTGGATGTGCAGGATTGGTGCGGCCCTCGGCGAGCCTGAGCCCTGGCTACTTTGGAGATTCGCCTTCTTTGCCTTGTGACCCTTCTCCAGCTGCTGGACCAGTTGTGCAGTTTGCTCCTGCTTCATTCTCACATCATCCTCACCTCTCCGGGCATTTGTTGTCTCTGTTTCCTTCCAGTAGGACACTTGTGACACCGTTAGGCCCCTCAGATAATCCAGAACCATCTTACCATGTCCAGATCTATAATTAATCATATCTGCACAGTGCACATTGTCACATGAGGAAACTCACCAATTCTGGAGATAAGGATGTAGACACGGCAGGCCACACCAGCCAGTGGCCTGTCTGTCACCTCGAGGCTGGAGGTGTGCCTCGGGCCTTTTCTCTTCCCCTGTTGGCCACTCCCTGGAGTGGTTCACTCTGTGCTGAATGCCCCCTCACTTGCCACTGCTTGAGGCAAGGCCCCTGAAGTCCCTTGTCTCCCTCCCACTGTGAACTTCATACTAGGGCTTGTACTTCATGAATGAACACCACAATATTTGTTGTCCAAGTAAATAAACATAGGATTCATGCGCCCTCCCCATGGCATGGAGGAGACGAAAGCCCCAGAGGTCATACAATTACCAAGTGGCAGAGCCAGGATTTGACCCGGATATTGTCTGATTCCAAATTCCTCAAGCAAATGGAGCCCAGAGTAACACAAAGCAGGAGGCCCCTGGGCAGAAGAGAATAGATCGACAGGCATGAGCCCTAGGGCAGCAGATCCCCGGAAAGAGGTGAGTCAGGAGGACGGGGAAGGAGATGACATGTATGTCCATCAGATTTCTTTTGCTGACACCACAACAGAAGGAAGAAAGGCTTTAACTCATAGCTTTAGAGGCTCAGGAACAAAGGCCAAGTGCAATGGCAAAGGGCGTGGCGGAGCAGAGCAACTGAGCTCATGGGGACTCAGACACAGTAGGGGACAACGCCGGAGAGGAAAGGACCAGGGGCCGGACGCAGACCTCAGGGCCAAGCCTCCACCTCGCCCAGGTGCACCAAGAAACGGGCTCCACCAGTTACCTTGGTGGCTCCAAGGCAATCAAGCTGACACAACGTAGCTTAATTTACACGCCAGCACTGCACGCAGGGCCAGCAGGGTGCAGGGCAAAAGGCTCCCGCCTCGCCTTTCCTCTGCTCGCTACACCTCAATGCATTCCTCCCCTGGTGTGGGCCTAGAGCTGAGCTGTGGCTCTTGGTCCTCTGATGTCAGAGCCACTCTGAATGGGAGCATTACTGGTATCTCTGTGATGCAGAGAGGACACTGAGCTGGACTGAGGCTCAGAGACCGAAGTCGGCCACCCAGAGCCACAAAGGCCAGCCCGGAGCCCAGTCCTGCCTTTCCCTTGGGTGCCATTCACTCCAATCCACAGGTCGACTCCCCGTATCTGATCAGTGCTCTGAGAATTTTCCAACAGTTTTCATCAACGTCACCATGTCAGTGCCTAGGACTTGGAAGGGAGTGACATGGCTGTGGCCCCACCACAATGTGGGGGCAGGCCCCATGCTTGAGATGGGCTCTGTGGCATCCATCCACCTCCTTCAGTCGCTCCCCTGATAAGTCATGGACACTTACGGTGTCCCCAGCTTTGTGCACAAGGCTGTCTGGGAAGGGGAGCAGGGACCGTGCACTTCTGAGGCACAGGATTTTCCACGAGGTGCTTTTGGTCCCAGCCCCAGCCAGCACATCTCAAACAGCTTGTTTCCTTCACCTCCAGGGCTTCCCTTTAGCCACTGAAAAGTTAAGTGGGGAAACAGTACTGCCTCCCCAGGGATATGGCAAAAGACAAAATAAGATATCGAGTGCAACCAGGTAGCCCAGGGCCTGGTTTAGAAGCAGCAGCACATGGAAGCTCTGCGAGTGTGACAGGCTATCAGCCACCTGCGGTGGGAACCAGGCTGCCCACTGACCAACGCCCACTAAGCCCTGGGTCTGTGCGTTGTTGGACGACACAGGTGTTCTTCTCTGGTTTGCAGAGGGCGACTGAGGCCCAGGCAAGGAGAAGGGCCCAGGCTCAGCTGCGTGGGCAGGGGCAGAGCCAGCAGCCACTTGCCTTTGGCCTTGTGCCCTGCCATTGCCCTGACTTGAGCTGTAGCTCCGTCCTGCAGGCAGGTGCACAGACCCCAGCTGAGGGAACTTGGTGCCACTGCTGGCTATGCAAAAGTCCACTGGGCAGTGCTGGCCTCTGAGCCTTCTACAGGCCAGGGACTGCTCTGCAGACTTTGCTTGTGGCCACAGGGTCTTCTCCCAGCCCAGAAGATGAGCACCCTCACGTTTTATTTATACACACACAAGCAAGAGTGGAAACAGGACCCAGCCACACCGTTGTGTGCCGCAGGGCTCAAGCCTGTCCCGACGTGGGTCTGTCTAGTTCGGAGCTGATTAGCGTCTAGGCCTGGTGCATGGCAGACTCCCTGAGTGCTGAGTGAATGAGCCATCGCTCATTTCTGATTCTACCTTCAACCTAGAGAAGAAGTGGCTTCTCTGAAGCCCCCAGGGTGTGCATGGCAGAGGGAACAAGAAAGCCCAGGTCTTTGCCCTGGCTCAGGACATTTTATTTCACATGTGACTGCCTCTTTGTCACCTCTGCAAACAAATCTTGAGACATGTGTTCTCCAGGCCTCATCTGGAGAATGGGCCCAGCAGGTGAGTGATGTCTCGGGCTCAGTGCAGTGTGAGTGAGCTGGGAGGCCATGGGTTTGCCCCAGGCTCTGCTCTCCATGGTGGTGTGGGGGTCAGCAGAGTCCAGTAACTTGGTCTGTGCCCCCCACCCTCCTCCTGGTGGAGATGAGCGTTTGCTGGGGCTTAGAACACCCAGACTGGCAAGTGGAGTCACATAGGAATTGACTCGGGGGAGCCAGGGCTGGGAGAACAAAGGGTAAGTGGAGTGAGAATGTGCCAGAGCAGCAAGGCTGGCAGGGGCTGCTGCCCTGCTCTTCTGGGCAGCCGTGTTCTTGTTCCCGTGGCCCAGCACCTGCTGGTTCTGTGTAGCAGTCTGTTCTCCCTGCTAACCGTCTGCCCTGTAAGCGAGTTAGAGTTCTGTGTTAACAAGCAGGTAACAGACTAAGCGTGAGTTGGTGACTGGGTTAGCTAATAAGATATGACTGCAAAACTAAGTTTTAGTTGAAAATAACTATTAATTTAGGGTTCCTGACCATCCATCTTGAGTTGACATAGAGTGAGTAGTTTTTCAAGGGTGACCCGCCACAGAATCAGTAGTGCTGCGAAGCCCATGTGCTCCGAGACCTCTGAAGGGGGGAGCCCCAAGAGCCTGCAGTGTGGGTGTCCTGGTCATTCACGGGCACATGTTTGAGGAGTCCTAAGGTGCCGGCTGCTTTCTGTGGGGTCCGAGCTTAGCCATGCTGTGGCTCACGGCTCTCCAGCTTAGCCAGCCAGGTGACCTCCCCTACCATCTCACCTTGCCCTGGCCTGGTCCAGTGATTCTGATTGGCCCAGTATGGGGTGCAGCTTGGCCACTGGGATTATAAAAACTTTCCAGTGATTTCAGTCAAATTGTGGCCACTCTGAGAACATCCTCCTTGTTGCTCAGAGCATGGTCCACTAGTGTCACTAGACGGCTGAGTCCCAAGCCCCGTCCTAGACCTGCTGGGTGTGAGCCTTCATTTTTAGAGGGTTCTCAGGTAACTCCTCTGGATGCTAGCATTTGGGAGACACTTGTTCTAGAAGATTGCACATGTTCAAGACCCCAAAGAATGCAGTCATGACAGAGATAACAGCTGGGGCCGGGTGTGGTGGCACATGCCTATAATCCCAGCACTGGGGAGGTAAAGGCAGGAAGATTGTTGTGAGTTCATAACCAGCCTAAGCCAGTCATAAAGTGGGCTCAAGGCCAGCCTGAGCTATATAGGGAGACATTGTCTCAAAAAGACAAAAGAAAAAAAATTTGGGAAAGAGTATTCTGAGGAAAGAGTCAGAAACCTCCTTCCCAGGAGGTTTCTCCAGTCATCTTGGGTCAGGCCCTGGCCTCACCATTTCCTCTACTTAAGTTCTCACAAGCCTGGGTGACCATGGACACAGCAGACAGAAGCTGCCTCCATTATGTGACATGAGCCACAGAGACTTATATACTTGTGGTTTTCTGGTACTTGTTGAACAAGGAGAAAGGGGCTGTGGAGATAGCTCAGTGGCATACACGCCTGCCTGGCAAGCACAAGGTCCTGAGTTTGATCCCTGATGCCAAAAACAGGGTAGGGGCAGTGAGTTCATACTCTGCTTTTAGACTGAAACCTGAAGCTTTTGTCATCAAGTGTTGTGGCTAGCAGGAGGCATCCTCAGGGACCCTGTGCTGTGGGTAAAAGCAATCCTTTCTCATCCTCACTGGCATCTATAGACAGCAGACGCAGGGGCCCCAGCTGGTGAGGTCCACACTTTACCCCATCTGCTGACATCCTGCAAGCATAACTGGTTTATGAAGGCCGGGGCTCATGCGTCCAGCCCTTGCTCTGTGGCCTGCAAGATGACCCACCACCTGTTCTTTCTGACCATTCCCTTTCCCTGTCTATTAGTCATAGGTGCTGTAGCTTAAAACAGCCCACACTACTGTCTTGGGGTTTCTGGAGGTCCTGGGTCTGGCCACGCTTTGCAGTATCCTCTACTTATGGTCCCACAAGCATGGGTTAGTGCACACGCCAGGCCTGCAGGGGCATCCGAGTGCTTGGCTAAAGAATGACCTGCTTCCACGCGCCACGCTGCTAGCAGGTTGTGTCCTTGCTCTGCAGGACTGATGCCTCGTTTCTGGCTGCCCGCATTCCCGGCCTCATGGGTCTCCCAGGAGGCTCCTGGTTCACTCAAAGTCAGCAGAGGACGGAGCAGCTCCCGCCAGATGATCTGGTGACCATATGTAGTATTATCACCTCCACACGTGCATCCCATACACTGGTTACCTCCGGTTATACCTAGATGTCCCCTAGATGCCACATGGGCTGACAGGTGGGGCTTTGGATTATGGGATGCAGAGCTCACTTGCTCTTGTGAAGGGGAGTCTGAAGAAGTGGTTGCTGGGGGAGTGGCCTGGAAGGGCTCCTCCCTTCCTTAGCTCCTCCCCTCCTTGGCTCCTCCCCTCCCTGGCCCCTGGCTCGCTCTTCGCTTCCGGGGCGCTGTGAGCTGAGCAGTTTTCCTTTGCTCAGGCCCTTGCAGTATGGACTGCAACTCCCCCGAACTGTGGGTCACCCTGTGTAAGGTGCAGGTGCTGGCTGTCTCGTCCCAGTGATGAAGACAGTGACTACGGCACCTCTATCCTGCGCTCTGTGGAGCAGGACCAGCCTTGCACCACACCCACACCCAGGGGAGAAGACTAAACGTGTAGGCTCTAGGAGGTAGTGAGGATTGGGGCCTGCTGAGGCAGCCTCCAACCAAACCGTATGGTCTGTGTGTTGGCCACACTGAGCCCTGCGCACCGCTTGGGTGTTTGTCAGCAGCGCCCGCTTTGCGCTGGTTTCCAGCCTGCATTGCGATTTTTCCGTGTTCTTGCCAGTCCCGCCCCCGGCCCCCCATCCCCCACCCCGCAGTTCCCACAGCAGATTAGGGCCTGGTGCGCTGCAGACGTTCACTGTGTACTTGGTCAAGGAAGGAGAGCGGGAAATCAGTCCTGACTTGGAACTGCGACCCGACTCCCAGTTTTGGACCCTGGTCCCCTGCCTGGGGCTGGGTTATGGTTTATCTTTGCCGGTAGCCACAGTGTCACCCCAGTAACTAGGCCAGTGCTGTGTCTGACTTCCCTGACCTTGAAATCCCTTTTCCACGCAGTTCTCAGGTGTGCTTTGCTGGAATCGCTCGCTGCTCTTCCCCCACCACGTCCCCACCTTGTAACTCCGGGCCCTGCCAAAAGTTAGAGGTTTGTTATCCAGCCGGGAGCCGCCCGACTTCATCCTTGAGTCTACAGATGGCAGACACAGGCTTCCACCTTGGCAGAGCCCAGGCACTGCAAAGGCTCCTTGGGAAGCAGGCTGCCAAGGAGAGGAGGAGGAGAGGCGCTCATCCGCATGTGGAATTGCTCCCTGTGTGTCCGGGGAGACAGTGGATTTGCATCCCGTGCACATCCCACTGGGCACTAATGGCTTCCACTGCACAATCTGGTCACAGGCGTTTTCTTTTCTCCCTCTCCTTCCTAGTGCTGGGCAGAAGAAAAGTGGTGAGGAGAGAGGCTCTGGAAGGTCCAGGAAAGGAGAAATGGACTCAGGAAGGGGCGGGGGTGGAGCAGAGGCTGGGCCTGGGTCCTGGTGGTCAGGAGGCAGTGGCCAGCTGTCCTCTCTTCCCTTCCACATGGCTCATACCGCCATCCAGCCCCCGACATCTCGCCCTGCTCCAGCCCCTTCGGCACAGCTGTCTCTGCTACTCTCATCCACCCCACGGCACTCACCTGGACTCAGCAACAGCTCCCGTGCGGTCTGTGCAGGCGCTCCCAGGGCCGGAAGCACCTTCTCCACACAGCAGCCAGAGTGCTCATGCTGGGCAGTGAACCGAGAGGATGGGTCTCTGCAAAGCCTGGCTTCAGCGGGAATGCTGGAGGATCCGCACAGTACGCAGTACTGTGAATGAGGGCACCTGTCCTATGCTGGCACTGTGCTGGGTACTCAGCACTCACTCACCTAATCCTCACCATGATGCATGGTAGGCGGAATTATCCTCATATGACTGAGCTATGTGACGAAACCCACCTACCTCCTACACATCAGAGCTGGGATTCGAACATAGGCAGTCCGGCTGCAGAGTCTGTGTTGTTAGCCTACATACAATGTTGACCTTCAATGGCGGGCAGGCTCATATCCAAGGATAGGAGGGTCATCGTGAACTCTGTATGAACAGCGAGGTGGGAGAGATGCCTTGATTTCTGTCTTTGGAAAGGCCAGCCTTTCAGCTGGCGTCTCTGGGACCTGAATCCTACAAGCAGCCATGGCCAGGGCCTTGCCTAGCGGGTGTTCTGTCTATTACACATGTGCAATGAGGTCCCCTCCACCTCATCTCTGCAACACCTCTGAGGGTGGATGGAGCAGGGCCTGGATACCTTGCCTCCACTGTGGAAGTGGCTGGCCCTTGGCAGTACCTGAGAGGTGTGCCAAGGGCGTGGCACACAGCCAGCTGTGCACACCAGCCTCCCTGCTAACACGCAGTGGGTAGAGACGCACGGTGTTGAGGGACAGCAGGGACTTGGGCTCAGACACACTGGGCTCAGGTTCTAGCCCACCCACTGAGTAGCTCTGGGTTTGTAGTTAAGTCAGTCACTTTCTGCACCTGGTCCTTCACCTCTAAGATGAAGGTGAGAGGGAAGCTCGGTTCCCAAGGAGAGCTCATGACCCATGTTGACCTCTCTCTCATCACCAAGCCTTTGAGTGGATGCTGGCTCTTTGTGAAGACCTAGTTTCTTCTTCATAGGAAGGCTGCCACCATGCTTCAGGGAGTGACCCACTTACAGACAATTGCTTCCTTCTGGGTCATTCTGATGGATTAAATGCAGAACCATTTAAAACCACAGTGGAGGAAGCCAGAGGGGGAGGCCATGTACATACAGGGGAAGCTTTGTACAAAAGTCAGGAGAAGTTTTGGGCCACAAGGGTGGTTCTTTAGACACTTGGATCATGTGACTCACCTCAGCAATTCTACTAACCCTGGAGCCTGTCACAGAACTGGCCTTCACAAGAAAACATGATAATTACAGGATCCCGGGGAAATCTGTGGTGGAGAATGATTCCTCCCCCGTGACAAGTCAGACCTCTGTGTCACTGTGGACTGTTAGTACGCAGGGCCTTTGCTTTTGCTGTGAGCACTTTTTATTTCTGGGTACACTGTTTTACAATGAGGATTTGGCAGCAGGGTGGTTTCTGAATGAATTACACTTCCAGCGCTTCTCTGGGTTGAACCTGATGGAATGGTTTTGAACCAGGAAACCATCTGACCAAAGGATGGTTTGTCTCAATAGGTACTTTCTGGGTCCTTCTAGTGTTTCTATCACTGGTTTGATCCTGGGACACAGAGAAGAGTACGACATGGCTTCTGCCCTCAAGAGAGTAAATTACTATCAGTTGAGGACCTACTATGTGCCAAGGGGTTTACAGACATTACAACTCCTCTTACAGCCATCCAATGAGGGAGAACCACCTTCCCATTACAGGCGAGAAGGGCACGCCTCAGACGTTTAATTTAAAAGCTTAAGATCACACACGAGCGTCAGAGCCAAGCCCTGGCTTCAGAGCTGCCTGGCAGCAAACCTACATGCTCTCTGGGGCCCTGAGTCACCTCTTTGTCCCGGAACCAGTGTCTTGTGATGACAGAGGAGCCCTGAAATACTCTCGGGGCAGTGTAAAGCCATGTGCTGTAAGTCAAGGAGGAGCGAGACTGATGCTTCAGTCAGAGCGTTCTTCTGCTGGGAGGGAGGGAGGGAGAGTCCCCGCTTCAGGATGGGCACTGCGTGTGCCAGATTTCCTAACCTAGTTAGGGGCTGATCTAATTAGATGGCAAATGAAATTACTGTGATTGTCCTGGAAGGACCCGCTCCCTTCGTCTTTGGGGGAGAGAGAAGGAAAGGCTGAACTTCGCATGGGGTCTTCCTCCAACAACGCCCAACCACCGAGGATGAATCCAGCTCTCCCCGCCCAACCCATTCACCTCAGGGCAGGGAAGCAGTTGAAAGCAGCTCTGTCTGACAAGAACGGAGACCAAAGATTCCCAAGGCAGGACATGTTCTCTGCTAATGGAGAGGTGCTGTTCCCTGCAGTTGGCATGAGACGGTCTTATGCTGTGAGGGGAAAATGTCTGTCCTTGGGAGAGACGCCAACCTGCAGCTCCATTAATAAAAGAACTGGTAAGTTTGCAGTGCTTGCCGGGGAGGAAGGAAGCTCGGCTCGCCGTAACTACTCCCCAACCAAGCTTTCAAAGCTGAGCAGCAGCCCCTGGAAGGAAGCCAGCACCTACTGTAGGGCAAGCGCCATTTGGGACTCTGCCCAGGTGAGGGAGATGGCACAGGGAGGAAGGCGCCCCTGTGAGCAGGGGCAGTCTGTCCAAATGCCCGGCTTAAGAGCTGGATGCCTGTGAGTAGAAGGGGTGGCCCCGCAGGGCAGCAGGTGGGCAAGGGCACGGAGGGACAGTCCCCAGGGGAGCCTCTGCTTGTCAGTGCTTAAGTTACTAGGTATTTTTGCCTTATATAACTCAAGGGAAAATTCCCCCAACTCTAATGTTTGTCTCTTCTGCATCAAAATTTGCCTTTGGAAACCGATCCAGTGCTCAGGCAGGAAGGCTGTACTTGTCTCTCTTAGCCTGTGTCCCCTTTGGAAGGGAGTGAGCCAGGGGCGAGGGAAGAGGAGCCTGGCTCCACTGTACCCGTGTTCATGCAGGAAGCGCCTGGCCAATCAGGTGAACCAAGGTACTTGCCAATATTTGATATCTCAAGCACAGGATTTGGGCCTGCTTTGCCACTATTATAGGTTTTTAAAATGTGTGACACTTTAATATTTGCATATTGTTGGTTACCTGTGAGGTCAAGTGTCACACAGTAATTGGCCATTTGTGTTTCATTTTCCATGAATTTGTCCTTGTTTCCAATGGGTTGTTTCTTTATATTACATTTTAAGTTAAGTTTTAGGTTTGTAAGAGTTCTTCATCATCCTGGAAATGAACCCTGGGTTATACACTACTAGTATTTTCTTTCACTTTGGTAACTTTAAAAAAAAAATTATGTATTTGAAACAGGGTCTCACTATACAGCTCAGACTCATAGTGATCCTCCGGTTTTAGCTTCCCCAGCACTGGGATTACAGGCATGTGCCACCACGCCCACACTTGGTGGCTGATTCAGTGTACCCAGGGTGGGGCCGGTACTGCATGTGATGCTGGGAATCAAACCCAGGTCCTTGCACTTGCCTCAGCAGGCGCTTAGACTGCTGAGCTGTCTCTGCAGCCCCCTCTGGTAACTACTTTTATTTATTTATTTCACATAATAGATGGTCATAGAAGCTACACTTCTGAGTATCTCAAGATTAACCATTCCTTTCATCTGCTGCTGCTTTGGCATTATGTTTGGAAGGTAGCCCAGACTAAGGGCCATAGCCAACATGCTTCTTGTGGTTGTTCTAAATATTTTCACATGTTTATTTTCCAGTGTTAGAGCTCTTGAGCCATTTGTGATTTTACCTTGTGAAGGGTTGAGGAACTGATGCTCTAAGGTCAAGGCCTACTTTAAAGCCATCACAGTGAGCATGAGGTAGCAACACAGAGATGCATAAGCACAGCGTTGGAAGAGAAAGAGGCCAGGAAGAGACGCATGCGTGCATATATACGTACACGGGCCCAGATCTAGGACAGCAGTGTAACACAGCACAGCCGTGAGAAGATAGGCTTGTTTTGTTGTCTTTTCTAAAAAGGCACTCAGCCGTCTGTTCTTTTCTGCCTGTCATTTGGCCCAGCACCTGCGAGGAGCTGCGCAGTACCTGCAGAAGGTTCCATGGAGTCCCCAGCCACCCTCGGCCAGCAGGGCCTCCTCTGCAGTCTCAGCTCTAACACCCCGGCAGGGCCTGAGAAGGGCTCCCTCTCCTGGAGGAGAAAGACCAGTGGTACCTTCATTTGAGTACTTGATTCTTTCCATGATTCTGGTTCGAAACCCAGTTGGACCAGAACCGAAGCAAGTTCAGTGGTTGGGCTCAGTGTTGACCTTATGGGGAAACTGGATTCTGTTCTCGTCAAGTTCAGTTTGTGAACAGAATCGTGGAGAGAATTGAGTTCATGAAACGAGGTACCTCTGCACTGGGCCAGACAGGACTATGTGGCCAGGACCAAGCAAGGAGAGGCAGCCATCCTGGAGAGCTGGATGTGTACCTCAGGGTCTTTGGTGACATCCCCCCAGGAGTGTGAATCCTAGCACAGATGGATGACTTGGACCGCATAGCCACACCTTCAACGTGACATGGACAAAGGCCAGCTGCTAGCCAAAGCTGGACGTGACCAGCTTCCTATGGCGATGTCTTTACCACCACCCTAGGATCCCACTGCCATTTCTGCAGTGGCCACTACCGATGCCCCTACGCCCAGTTCTGCCCATTCCATGTGGTGAGCCACACGGAGCCAGGGCAGCAACACGCATCATGAGCAGTAGGGCCAAGAATAGCGGATTCCCATCTGCCCTCTGCCACCCACCTTGCTCAGGTTCCTGAGCCACTCCAGGCTCAGTTTTGTCATCTATGAAATGGGGTAACAGTCTCTAGTCTAAATAACAGCCCACGAGAACTGCCTGACATGGCATAGGTACTTCCTGTATCCTCTCAGGTGGAAGAATCACACTTGTGGTTCCCAGAAGAACATGGTCGCCTTGTGTATTCACGGGAAGCACAGGGCGCTTCTTCCCTACGTGTGAGCTTCTGTGGCCTCTTGGAAGGGGTGCAGTAAGGAGCTGCCCCAGCCAGGTGAGCACCTGTAGATCTCAGAGGCCAGGGCAGGGCCAGCAGGGCACCCACACACCCTCCTGTGGCTGCTTTCCACCCCAAGTCCTCAGATCCTGATCTTAGACGCTGGCTGGCTTGTTTACTGAGAACAGGAAGCTTGATTTGTTCCTGCTGTGAGTGACCAGAACTGCCCCCACCACTGCCTGCTGAGCTCACGGTCCCTGCCATGGGGGGCTCTCAGCTATGTGAAAGGGCTCAGACTCGGGTCCTCTTGGACCTCTTGGCCACAGGCTGGAGGGGCCAACCTGTGCCTGCTGGCTCAGGCATTTCAGGGCAAAGAGCCCCGCCAGGAACAGGAGAGGAGCTTAGAGGACAGCCGGGAGAGCTGGAGCTCCAGTCTCGGGAGTCACTCTTGTCCTGGTGAGTGCAGGTGTGGGGTGAAGCTTCCCTTTGCCCCCGTGCTCCAGAAGGTGAGCCATGCCCCTTCCCCCACCCCACTGGCCCCTCACTGACCCCTTCCTAATGAGCATCATTTGAAGAGTCTGGATACCTGCTAGGTTTTACCTCCAGCCTCCAGCCCAGCCAGCCCAGCCATGGCCTTCAAGGCTTCTCCCCACTTTGGGAATCTGCCCTGATGCCTACAGAGTGTCCGGCCCAAGATCTTCGTGGATGAGGCGGGGAACATCTGGAGGATCGTGTCCCTGCAGACGCCTCCTCGCCAGAGACCTCATGGCGTGGGGCCAGCACACCGGCCCCACCCTGTGGGCCAGCTTGTGGGCCTGGGGCTGTTGTCAGCCAGGCAGGAAAATGGGCTGGGCTGGACCGGGAGCAGAGCTGTGCAGGTGCCCATCCTGGCACCAGAAGCCGCGCCTGGAGGGGCCGTGGCACCAGCTGGCCACAGGAGAGGGTGTGGTTCTGTGCATGAGGCCTGAGGCCAAGGGAGGCAGCTCAGTACTCCTCTTGCCTCTTGCCTTCTGGAGGGCTCTGAGGATGGCACAGCTGGCGGGGAGCTGTTTCCCAGGACAGACAGGGGTAGGACACGTGGAACCAAAGGCAGTGTGACGCAGGGGCAGTCGCTGAGCCAACCATAGGAAACTGCGGCTGCTCTCAGGATCTGACCCTGCAAAGTGGGGGTCCTACAGCTCTGCTGAGGGAGTCCAGACTCAGCTCACTGGCCGGGGGAGCATTTAATGGACGGCGGTTCCCACCTGCAAATGTGGATGTGTTCGAGGAGTGCCGAAGTTCTCCAGGGGTGACCGGTGACACCCAGGGGAACCTACTGTACATTAGGGCGTCAGATTACAGGCCATCTTTGAAAGGTAAAATAAATACCTGAGTGTAATATGGTAAAAGCTTAACCTGGTATTAAAAATGCCATTTAAGCCATTATGAACAATTCACTAATATTTTAAATGGAACATATCCCCCAGAAATCTTCAAAGAATTTATCCTTGAAAAATTATGCAGAGAATTTTTTTTTTTTTTTTGGTACTGGGGATTGAACTCAGGACGTTGTGCTTGCCAGGCAAGCACTTATTCTACTGAGCTATCTCCCCGGCCCTATGCAGAGAATGTTGAAAGCCTTTTTCATATCTATGCCAAATAAGATATGCAAAAAAATTTTGGGCCAGATATTTCCACTTTAAAAGAAAGCCTAGAAAAGTGTTCGGTGGACAGGTATGTGAAACGGTACACCTGCTATGGAAAACAGTATGACAGTTCCTCAAAAATAATAGGGTTGTATAGGATTCAGCCCTTCCACTTCCGGGAGCACCTCCAGCCCCCCAATTTGTTTTTTTTTTTTTTTTGTGGAACTAGGGATTGAACTCAGGCCCCTGAGCTTGCCAGGGAAGCGCTTATTCCACAGAGCCATCTCCCCAGCTCCCAGCCCCCAAAATAAATGAAAGATTTGAGCAGGTCCTTGTACAGTCACGTCCATGGCAGGGTTCTTCACAGAAGCCAGGAGGCCAAAGCAGCCTGGGTGTCTGGGGATGGGTGTGGATGTGCATGCGTGTATACTGTGGAGGAGCCGCCTTGAACAGGAAGGGAATTGGGAGCTGTGCTAGGATGAGCCCCAAGGACCTCGGGCCAGTGAAGCAAGCTGACCATAAACGGATTCCTCTCATACGATGTACTTCGTATAGTCCCCTTTGTAGAGACAGCCCAAGCCTCTTTCTTTGTAGAGAATAACCGCTATTCTCAGAGCCTGAGAATGGCATTGTTTAAGAACAGCTGTGGGGTTCAGTTCTGGAGATGGCTGGGGGTGATGGTTGCATGTGTGGATGTGCTTACTGCCCCACACAGTAGAGTTAAAATGATGAAAATGGCGTAAAAGTATCCATTGGTAATAAATGGATTCTTCAGGTAATTTAGCCATGAGTGGTGTGTGGTATCCTAGAAGGTATTTTTCCTTCTGTATAACAATTATTTCTTTCTTTTTTCAAAAAATATGTACTTGGTACAGGGTCTCACTACGCAGCTTGGACTCATAGTGATCCTCCTGTCTCAGCCTCCCCAGCGCTGGGATTACAGGCATGCACCATTACACCATGTTTCAGTGGCTGGTTCAGTGGGCCAGGGGCAGGGCCTCCTCGGCATGTGGTACTGGGCATCAAACCGAGGTCCTTATGCTTGCCAGGCAGGTACTTAGACCGCTGAGATATCTCCCAGGTCCAACAAGTATTTCTTAAAAATCAAGGAATATTTTTACATAGAATCTTAGGGTGGACTCAGTCCTCCAGGAGTGGTACACCGCTGTGGAAAGAATCGGGGGGTAAAGATTTTCACGGGCAGGCCTAAGGGACTCTTACGCTATCAGCTCTGCAGTTGTAAGGCAGAAACAGCCAGAGACAACACCAAGCAGGGAGGAGCAGCACTAGCTGGCCGCCAGGTTGGGCCCTTCTTCTGCGAACTCTTAAAGTCCAAATCTGAAGGACAGGCAAGGCTTCGCCCTATGATGGAAGACATTTCTCCTCTCACAAACAGCCCATGGAAAGGTGAGGCTGATGATTATTTTACTGTATGGTTAATGTCCTTAACGCATAGCAACTTACCATTGCAAAGAAAAGCAGATAGATACTTGGATGATAGACTCTAGTTCTGTTTCGCGTAACACTTAGAGCTGGGCCATGGCTTTATAGGGATGCTTGTTAGCCTTACACATTGTTGCACTGACTGAGTTAAATACTTGTCCTTCCTTACTGAAAAATTTCAAGGTCACAGTCAAAACAGCAGGATATTTCTTTTTGGAAGAGCCATCATCCCCTAGACCTGGAATTTATGACTTCTTTCTTTTGAAAAAGATTTTTAAGATGATGGTCACCCCGAGAAGGAACCCTGCAAGAATAATTAGTGGTGGGCACCAGCCCCGGGTGCTGACAGGCGGGAGACAGTGGCTGCATTGTGGGGAAGGCAGGTGCGCGCTGAAGGGTGGACAGTGCTGCATGGGGACCCCTGGCTGCAGAAGGCCTGGCTGGCAGGCCGCGCTCCTGTGCTTCTGGAGCCACACACTTCCAGCTTCCACTGGGGTGGGGCAGCCGGACAGCATGGCCCGCCGCAGCCCAACTGGTAGCAGACCTCCCCCAATGGGCCTCCCCTCCCGGTCCCTTTAGGATTCAAGCAACATCAAAATCTATTTGGGGAAGACGTCAGTGCGGCCGTGAAGTCCCGCTATCCAGCCTGGGCTCCTGCCCCAAACTGCCCAGCGTGTCGCAGCTCAACCAGGGGAGATGGTACCTAGCGGAGGATTTCACACCTTGGGAAGCACTGGAGTATAGCCAGGCGAGCACACAGTGGCTGCCGGTGAGCGGTGAGTGAAAACAATGGCTGCTGGTTGTCTTAGTTACTTTTTATTCGTGGCTGGGACAAATACCCGACACCCAAAATGAAGGAAGGAAAGATTTAGCTCACAGTTACTCGAGGGTTCAGTCCATGTTCCGCTGGCTCCAAGGCAAACGGCAGCAGTTCATGTGGCAGAAAACAATGAAGAGCAGAGGAGGAGCAGCTACAGCAGCGTCCACCAAGCCTCTCTCCTCCTTCTGCACTGACTGCGAAGATCAGCACTCCAAAGTGGCCGGGCTGCCAAGATCAAGCTCCGAAGATGACGACTGAGACTTCTCCACGGAAACGGGGTGGGGCGGCAGGAAACCAGGCGGGGCGGCTTCCTGCCTTTCTCAATTCCTGGGCCCCGCTAGACTAGGCCCCCATGCTGAGATTGGCAGGAGCTGATTCAGCCAAGTTAACACAATGTATCAACTAATATACTGGTTTTCCCTCCCGGCTCTGCACCGCACCCCCAAGGGTTCCTGTCCATCCCTTCTCCAAAAGTTCCGCCTCCAGTGGAGGACCTGCAGGGAAGCGTGTGCGCATATGCATGCGCGTGTGTATAGGGGCACACTTGCAGAATCCGATGGCAGGGGCGGTTACCTCCCCTGGGCTACAGAATCTGGGGCTCCAGCTTCCCCTCGGCCTCTTGCCCTTCACTGCTGCCTCCAGCTGCCTGCAGGGGCTCTGACGGTGGCTCCCTGACACACACACCGATCTTCTGCATAGATCAGCGAAGTGTGACAGTGGGCAGAGTTGACCGGAGCTATCACATCCCAAAGAAAGACCCACCTCCTCTTTATACAAAGACAGAGCCGGTCCCCTCCCCTCCAGGTTGATCCCATCACTCCTGCACTGTCCACTGTGGGCAGTCCCCTAACATAAGCACAGAAGCTCACTCAGTAATACTTGTCACCTCATCCTTGAAGGAATCCTGTGGGTGTATGTGTTAATGTTCCATTTTACAGATGAGAACACTGAGGCTCTGGAGTTGGAATGATTTCTGAGAATACAAAGCCTAGCAATAGCTCCATCCCAGTGATCTTGGTTCCCCAGGTCTGACCATGTCCATCAGGGATTGTGTGGCAGTGGCTTTTGAGGGCCACCTTGGCTCTACAGAGGGCTTTTCCCCCAGACTGAGCTGGCCAGGTTGGGCCCGGTGCACTGAGGGGATGCTGGGGCATGCACTTCCCTGTGGCTCAGTGATGTCTCTCTTCGCTCTTCCAGGTCTTGCTCACCCTGCTGCCTTTTGCTCCTGTACCCTTGGGCGCCCTCAGTGAAGACCAGCTCTCTGCTCGTCCACCTGCTCTGCCGTCGCTGAGCTCCCCCTTGCCTCAGTGGCAGTCCCATTCTGCCGGCCCAGATCTGTGCTCACGGGGCCGGCCATGGCCCCTGTCTGTGGCCTGGGCTGTCTCCCCTGCTGGCTGCAAGCTGTGGCCTTCATACCTACTTTTCAGATGCCACTTCCTGGACCCCCCTCCCCATGCCCACCTCACCCTGTGCTCAGCCAAATCACCCTGTCTCCATGGCTGGAGACGTGACACCAGCTCCATGCTGCGCCAGCTGGTGAGTGACTTGCCTTACTACACAGCCATGGGGGAGCAAACCTCTGTGCTGTTGGCGCTGGCTGGCAGCAGATCCAAGGCTGGGCAAGCTGTCTCCTGCAGCCAGCAGCCCACGTGCACACTGGGGTGGGTAGGGGCGGACGTGGCAGGCCCCTCCCACTTGCTCAGACTTTTAGCTTGACGCAGTGATGCTGGCCCACCAATGTGACTCCTGTCCTTAAGCTGTATCACTCTTTATCAAGCTGTGTGTAGAACTGGAGCCTGTCTTTGCACAAGGTCTATATAGAAAGAGATCATGGGGCTGGTGAGATGGCTCAGTGGTCTAAAGCACCTACTTAGAACAAGCTAAGCAAAGCACAGGGACCACAGTTCAATCCCCCAGCACCACACGCCAGCCAGCCCCGCCCCCTGGTGGGCTGAGCTGGCCACACACACACACACACACACACACACACACACACAAATAAATAAATAAAATTTTAAAAAAAATTTTAAAAAGAAAGAAATTGTGGTGACTTTTCAGTGGTCATCCTGCACTTTCCTGCTTTGGGAGGGAATGACCATCCACAGCTTCAGCAGCAGCAGGGTACTCACTGCATACATGGAGGAGGAGGTCGGGTGGGTGCTTTGCTGAGGCAAGGTTGAGATGGCCCCTGGAGAGCCCTGAGCAGGGAGGAGCTGTCAGCCATCGGCAGTGCGACAGTGTGTCATCGCAGGAGAAGCAGAAATGCAGGGTGGGGAGAAAGTGTCCCTGTGTGCCAGTGACACGCTGACAGGAGGAGCAGGGCTCTTGGGTAAGCAGGGAGGGGCCATAGCTGTGGGGTCAAGCAGCTCCTGTCGCCGAGCCAGGGAGGAGGAGCGGTCAGGGTGACCATGCGGTGGTGGAAGGAAAAGCACCCGTCACTCACACCATGCTCAGGCATAGCTCCCAGTGGGCGGGAGCTTTAGCCTTACAAAATGAACTCGCAGAAGCATTTACAGAAAGGCCTGGGGCATCCAATCATGATCTTGGGTTAGCAAACCCCCCAGACAAGCCAGGTAAAGAAACAGCTAAGACAGCGAGCTCTTCCAGTGAGGCATTTTCTGTACTGCGCCACATCTGACCTCTGCGTGTACACTGGAATACAGAGTACGCAGAGGACCTGTGGACATCACCAAGAGAAGAAACATGGGCGAACCCAGGAGCTCGTCTCACAGGAGAAATCCAAATGCAGGGAGCAGGGAAGCTCAGCTGTCAGAATTCAGCAACCTTTATCCTTCACTTTGGTAGAAGCTGGCACTGACTGCATGAGCACCTGGATTGTTACAGCTGCTCTGTGGGCCGGGAGACAGTGCACAAGAATTTGGACTTGCACTGGCACTGAGGGCAGGCCGCGTCCTCTCCTCCGTGTGGACCTGCGGACTCGAGCTCAGTGCTGTGGACATGCAGGGGCTGCAGTGTGGGACGTCTAGGCTCATGCCTGGCCTCCACCCACTGCGTCTCTACCAAAGGGCTCCCAGAGGGGAAAATACCTTCAGCCTCAAACCACTGGTGGACAGCATTAAGAACAGGGACTCTTTGCCAAGAGTGCTAATCCTAGGAGCGGCTGAATGGAGGCTGTGATCCTGCAGCTGCACTGAGTGGTAGCTGGGCATCACCCTTCCGGTGAGAAGTGTGTTCACCTAGCGTCCTGCTCTCTTAGGAAACCCTGCTCCCTTAGCTGTCTGTCTTCCCCTGCTCAAGACAAGGGTGAGGGAAGAGAGCGGGTCATCCTTGTGCAGGTACTGGGGGTGGGGCACTGGGGCTCAAGGCACCAGAGTATGGCAAGAGTGGTGAGGGGTGTCACACACCTGGTGTCATCCAGGGAGGCTTGCTGGAGGGAGCAGTCAGGAGAAAAAGAGTCCTTACTGCCTTCCCCACAGCACTCAACCTAAGGTCCTATAAATGAAATATATTATCTGCCCAAGAGAAGGCAGGTGTGCACTGCTGCCTTTTGCTGCAGATAAGGATCTTGCACCCTGGTAATACGTCCTCGGCAGCTGCTGTAAGGACCTGAGCCCGGGCTGACCAGGGTCCTGGGCAGAGCCTGGGG
>NW_004524646.1:7868741-7926205 GCF_000260255.1 Octodon degus
GAGCCGAGAGGGGCGGAGCCGAGAGGGGCGGAGCCGAGAGGGGCGGAGCCGAGAGGGGCGGAGCCGGGGCTATACTAGCGCTGGTGTTAAGCCGCGTTCGCAGAGTCCTTGTTTGCCTATCTGGGCCCTGAGTTGGAGACAGGCAATGCATCAGGGACCCAGGCTAGTAAAACCAGAAGCTGATTTGTGTCCAGTGCCAGATGCATGGGGCTCACTAAAGTGGAGGAGCTATGGACACAGGTGTCTAGACACCTCATGGCACGCACAGCTTGGAGGTCACCAGCAGAAGGGTGGCAGTGGCAGCCAGAGAAGAAAGGGGAGTGGTCTAGTTTATGGATCTAGAGATCCATAAAGTGTCTCTGCAGAACCACATCAGGATATCTGTGGCTTTAAGAACCACGGGGACTTTGTAGCAACTCCTCAGGTCCACCGTTGTAGGACAGAGCAGCCAGGGAGGATGTCAGCGAATGCGCGCAGCTGTGGGCCAAAGGAACTTCTCTGAAGGACAGCAGCTGCTGCCTGGGCAAGTTTACAACCTCTGGGGCAGAGAAAATGCAAAGAACAAGAACAAATGCCAAGTGTTGGCAAGACAGGAAGAGAACCAGCAAAGGGAAGGAAGAGGCAGGTAGAAAGACCCAAGGTAGAAGGGTGCCTTTTGGAAGAGGAAGAAAAAGCCTGCAGTCCTTCGATAGAGACGAGCAGGTGAGGAAGGACACCTACCTTTTTAGCTCCAAAGTGGCTGAGGATCCAACGTACTGCTTATGGCGGCCCAGGTACAACACGTGTGCAAAAGACACTCTAAGTGAAGGAGAGACAGGGAGAAGGGAAGATGTCCAAACACCTAACAGAAGAAAAGGAGGCTGAAATACAAAAAAGAAATGTCTATATTTGATAGGGTGCATTGTGTCCTAGGGGAAAAATATTTCAGAACGAACCAGGCTGGGACCCAGTTTGGTAAAAGGTTTAGAACTTCCAGGTAAAGCAACTATACTCAGAACCCCCAGACCTCCCCCGCCTCCTACCCCCAAGTCACATAATTCACTGGGGAAAGATCCAAGACTAACTTGATGGATTAGTCAGACTAATCCATTGAGGAATTTAGCACCCCTATGATAGAATCACCCTCCGGTGGTCCTGACTCTAGATAAGGCTCCTGGAGAACATTTTTGACCCAAACCATAAGCCATGCCCCAACATTTCCATGGGACGCAGAGCAAAGCCAGAAGAAAGTGGTGCATACTAGGGAGGAAATGGGCACAGTACTATCCAGGGAAGATGGCTAGTAATATCTTAATAATATCTTAATATATAATTATGTTAAGATTCACACATAGGAGGGCAAGAGCCATGTGTTATGTTTGTATCACTGATGGAGAGTGACGTGACCCTAAACTAGGAAAGGAAAAGTTATAGTGAGGCAGTGGACCAGCTTCGGTGAGTGACACCTGTCCTGAGTGAGCTCAGGGGCAGGACACTTTTTTTTTTTTTTTCTATTTTTCCCCTAGTTGTGGTCCCCTGGGCTACATCTGCTTTGTGAAAGTTCACTATGCTATCAATTTAGGATTGCTGCACTTTTCTGTAGTTATGTGTCAGTGTTTTTTTTCTTTTGAAAGACTGACAGAGAGTATTGAATCTGTGTAGAAATAAATCAGTATTTTGGGAATTCTACTTATAGCACAGGATATAATATTTTAAAACTATGAAAAAGCAAGGAAGTGGAAGGAGGCTAGAGAAGGTGAAAGAGGTAGGTAGGCAGGGTTTCCAGGTGTCTTGACACTTTATCACCGCTGAGACAGACTACCTGACTCCTAAAACTTAAAAGAGATTTATTTTGGGTCGTAATTTGTAGGTGTTCAAGTCTGTAGTCATCTGGCTGGGTCACACAGCAGAGAGTGCTGCTCCTGGAGAGGCATCTGGAAGCAGAGAGGGATCAAGGGGAGAGGAGGGAGATGGACCCTTCCAGGCCACGCCCCACTGTGCTGACTCCTCCCACCAGCCTCAGCTCACATTGAGCCTTCAATTTACCAGCGTTCGAATCCAGCACTAGTACCACACACAACGATTCAGTTGCCTCCTAAAAGCCCAATCTGTGAGTACGTGAGGCTTTAGGGAAATGTAGTTATGAGCCATAACCACGTGGAAAAATGTTCAGAAAATGCTGTTAAAAGATTAAGAAAGAGGCCGGCCAAATAGCTCAGCGGATTGAAGTGCCTGCAAGTAGGCACGGAACCCTGGGGGTTCGATCTCCAGGCCTGCCATGCAGGCTCCGCCCTGCCCCTGGGGCGCGCTGAGACAGCAATTGAGACTGGGCGTGGTGGTAGTGCCTGTAATCCCAGCTCTTGGGAGGCTGTAAACAGGCAGATCACTACATAACTGAACTAGTGGTGAGACCCTGAACACCCTGTAGACCCTTCCCTAAAATACACACACACACACACACACACACACACACACACACACACACACAGATTAAGAGAGGCAGGACTATGTTACCTAGGAGAAAGATATCAGAGGAGAAATGAGCCTCGCAACAAAGCCAGTCAAAACTGGTTGTGGGAGGTAAGAAAGGAAGCAGAGAAAATACATGGGAACTGTGTCCCTGCCCTTCACGCTGGATCTTGGGAGGTAACAGAGCTATTTATTTTATGAAAGCTCTAGTGGCATAATGCAGGCCTTCTGAATTATTAAAAGGAAAATAACTACCTCAAAGTACCTTTGAACCTGTAAGAGAATTCAACAAGTTAAAAGCTTATACATTTAATACACAGTACCCCTAAATTGTCTTATGTAAATGAGCCAGAACAATTAATAGAAGACTCCTACAAGCAAATTTTAAATTCTATTAAAGGAGAATACACAAGTCTGAAGTGGAAAGACATGTAGCATTTTGGAAGAGTTACAGGAACTGGGCAGTTGAGCTCATCTGTGAAGCGGGGTAGATGGTGGCTGCTGCCTACAGGGCTGTTCCACAGTAAGCCTCCGAACTGGGAAGCTAGCGGAAGAGCTCCTGAAGGGAGTGCTTAGACAAGGGGGAGAACTCATTATTATAAAGTTGTACTGTTTCCCAAATTGATTTATAAATAAACAGAAACACAATAAAACAAGATTTAACGGGAGAGTTTTTGTTACCCAGACGATTTGGTTCTAAATCTAAAAGGAATCTTTCCCACATGAGAGAAGCTGGGGAAATCCTGAAGAGAGGAGCTAGGGCAGGGACGGCCGAGGTGCCTGCTAACCTGGGTCACTCCTGCGGGGCAGAGCAGTGGCTGGGGACAGGGAGTGGGTGTCTCTAGTAGACCAGCATAGGCCTGGAGATGGCGCCACCCCAGCAGCCAGCTGTAGCCTTAGGGTTACGTTTGCTGATGGCGTTGATGCGCTAGTGTAAGAAGGGCTCTCTGGTGTCCCCTTTTCTTACCTTGTATGGAAGATGCCCTTCCTGCACCTGGGGAGAGGAGCACTCTGATCACCGCGGACAGGAAGGGAGGCTGAAAGCTCTGTATGAGGAAGTCCTCGTCTTCTCTACTCCTCCGTGGGTTACTGCATGGGCTCCAGCTTCCTGCGCCACCACCGTGCCACAGTTTAGGACAGTGTCCAGCTCTGGGTGTTCAGCTGTATTTCTCTGGGGCTTCGTTTCCTGGTGAGCGCTCCTCTGTCACATGAAACTTATCCTAAATAGTGTGAATGCTTTTTCTTTTTCAGTAAGTTTGTATTTTGTCAATTGAACCCTTTTGCCCAGTGGAAAGCACAAAGAGCATAGAGGTAAAATGTTGTGTCCCCGTCAAGGTGACCTTCCAAATCCTGGTGAAGGCAACATCAGGCAAAAGCTAGCAGCCCTTGGGGACACACCAGGGAGACGCGAGTTGGATTACTACCTCATTTCTCAAATGCAAATATATTCCAGGTGGATCAATGAATTAGACAAAGGAAATTACAAAATAGTAGAAGGAAACATGAAAAATATTATAACTTTACACTAGAGAATTCCTAAGAAAAGCACAACACAGAATACACAAAGGAAGAAGCAATACATGGGGAAAAATGAAAAATTTCTGCATAGCAGGGAAAAAACCAGAAAAAGTGCTACAAAACAACTTAGCCACAATAAAAGCACAGATAAGAATGTGAGGAGATGCTGGCCAGGGGCTTCTTTGCAAATGCAGTGAGGACTGTCCCCGTGCTGTGCTCCTCCTTCCCTCGCTGGGAGTCTGTGTCCCAGCATGCTCTGCTCACAGGAGCCCTTGTGCCCTCTCTGTGTTTGCCAGGAGAAACGCCCAGAGGCAGGTCAATCCAATGTGCCTTATTTCCTAAACCTGACAGAAAAATATTGCAGACAAAACAATTATAAAACCGAGGTGGCTGATTTTCACTTGGAATTCCTAATTGCAAATCTCAGGTCAGGCATGGGCTCTGCGGTCCACCTCAGATCTCCAGGATGTCTGTCTGCACTCAGTCCAGGATGGGAATTTCCGTGCCCCTGCTCTCAAACTCGCGCTGCCCTCCTTGATCCCAAGGTTTTGGTGTGCATGTCTACCTGCGTCTCGTCTCCTTCCTCCAGGAAGGCTGAGTATGCTTTTCTGTAGCACACAGTGACACCAATGGTGGTGACAATGATCCATCGATCGCAGGGCTGCTGCTTCGGGCTGGGTGACGCCCCCAGCCTTGGGTGGGCGCTCAGGTGTCATCGGGTCTCTGCAGTTATTTCCACACTGAATGTTTGCCGGGGCTGCTGTAACAGAACTGTTGTAGCTGAAAAGTCAGATGACAACGAGGCAAGTCCAAAAGTTAAAAGAAGCGCTTTATTTTAGCTGGTATCCAATGGCGGTCTCTATGCAAGGTGCAAAGAGGCGTGCCAGGCATTGACAAGGGGTCAGTATTTAAACTTGAAAACTGCCAAAACAGGGAAGGGGTGGAGAGGAAGAAGTGGCAGGGTCATTAGTTCATTGGGTGGTCCCATTGGGTGGGGTGTTGAAATCAGCAATCATGGGGTACAGCAAGTCATCAGTTTATGGGGTGGTCCTGTTGGGTGGAGGTACTGAGTTGGCAGTCATATAGAGTTCATTGAGATAAGGTTTGGGGAACAGATATCATAAGACTTGAGTCAGGAGTTGGGTGAGGTAGACGCATACAAGACAGAAACTCGGTGAGTTCTCCAGGTGAGGAGAGGTTAGAAAGGCAACAAAATGGAGTCAATTTTGACAGGGTATAACAAGAACGTCACTGACACCATGGAACTGAGTAGCTACCACAGGGACCACGGTGGGCCATAAAGTCAAAAATACTACCTGGTCCTTCATGGAAAATTTGTGCCAACTTCTGATTTAGACCTCTTAGTTTGATTCTTTCTCTGTATTCATTCTTGTCCCCTCTGAGTCACTTTTCCTGCACAGCTGGACGTGATCCACATCCATTCCCTGGCTTCCCAGCTCTCAGCATCAAATCCTGCCCTGAGCAGCGAGGCCCTGTCTTCTTTTTTGTATTTAGTACAGGGTCTCACTAGTAGATTGGACTCATAGGGATTCTGTCTTCAGGACCTGGTAGATGGGTCAGTAGAATAAGCACTTCCCTGGCAAGTACAAGGGTCTGAGTTCAATTCCCAGATCTGCCAAACAAACAAACAAACAAACAAACAAACAAACAAACAGTGATTCTGTCTTCAGCCTCCCAAGTACTGGGATTGCAGGCACCCGCCACCACGCCCAGTCTCATTCACTGTCTCACAGCGCCCTACGGGCGGGGGAACCCCGACCAGTGGCTGCGAGGCCCTGTCTTTCTCACCTCTGTTCACCCTGGAGTTGCCCTCCTCTGTCAGGTGCACAGTCACCCCTCTGGGCTCAAATGCCACAACTGTGCCATCACACCCCCCCCCCGCCCCCAGCCTGGGCCTGAGTGTTGCCCTTTCTGATTCTAGAGGCTGCCAACTGCAAATTCTAAAGCTAGAACAAGTATTCTGGGATCGGCAGTGGAGAGGCTGTTTAGGAGAGGAGGGCAGTGGACAGCAGAAGCTCAACAAATGGAGCTCGGTTGTGTCAAGTTGACCTGATGTCCTCGTCATGTTTATTTGGGGGCTTGGCTTGATCTTTCTGTCCTGATTTCTTGGACAGTCAAAAAAACAACTGCAACCTGGTGGTAAAATTCTTAGTCTGGGTGACTCGGTTTTGGCTTGGGCCAGGGGGACTCCTGCAGGAGCTAGGTCCCAATCAGTCCTCCAGTACATTTTGTTTCACTCTCTTTTGTAAGGATCGGAGGAAATAACCTACGTTAGTCGCACAACTAACCAGTGTAATTGTTTTCTAGCCCAGCTCCTTTGCTCCACCAAGAAAGCGAGCAGAGCGGGTGTGGCTCAGTGCGGAAGGCGGGGCCAAGATCCCATGCTCACGGCCTCAGCCTCCCGCAGCCAGGCAGTGCACAGGTCCGCAGGTCCCTTGGAGTCTTCTGGAGCAGAAGGTGCTGGGCATTTATTTTTCATTTATTTTACTGCATATTTTTGATTGCATTGTTTTTTAGGGGAGATTTGTTTGTTTGGTTGGTCTTGGTGCCAAGGACCTAGCCCGGCCTTCCAGCTTGTTAGGCCAGCCTTCTACTGCTGAGCCAAGTCCCCAGCCCTGCTGTGCCCCTTTAAAAAAAAAAAAAAAAAAAAATTACTGGAAACTGGGATTAACCAAATCCAGGATACAGTACTTACAGATCTGTCTTCAGGGGCGGGGTCATCTAGTGCACAGGGCAAACGCGTCTGCCACAAGTTCATGGTCTCCCTCACGTGTTCGTGGTCCTGCTTCAGGTGGCCGCGAGGCTGACCCGGCACTTTTAGCTAGGGCTTAGCGTTTCCTGGCGCGGGGGCAGCACCTGGCCGGGCCTGGCCTTCCTGTGAAGTCTCCTAACCAAGCAGAGATGCTGAACACAGGCAACTGTAACTTGGCTGTAATAATCAGCCTAATTATTTGTGATTATGTGTCATGTTTGTTAAGGAGTGCCTCAAATGAGCCCATTATTTGACTAAAAAACCCCAAAAACCAAAGCGAGTTGTATGGTTCTTGCATATGCTTGCCCTCTGTAGTGGAAGGCCAGCTGGTGTTTTTCTCTCAGGCTTAAATTATTCCAATAAAAAAATAAAAGACCAGGCAGGCCTTGGGAGAGGCTCTCGGCATTTTCTATAGTTCTGTCTCTTACCAAGTAAAATAATCTTTAGCAAAGTTTCTGAATTTTCCTCCTTAAGAATACGTTAATGATGCTTTCTACTGAAGTAGAAAATACTTAAAGGAAGAATATTCAGTTGTATTGAATCCATGGCGTACCAGGCCATTTCCGAAGCCTGCTAGCTGCTTTCATATTCAAAGCCTTATGATGAGAAAGGCTTTAATGTAACTTTTATTACAGGTGGGGAAAGTGAGGCTCTGAGAATGCTTTCCCCGAGAGGCTGAAGGAACGGCTGGGCTGATATTCCACCTGAGTGACTGGGTTTTGGGTCCATGGGTAGGGCACAGGCCGCAGCCGGAGCCTGGGTTTGCATCCGGGTCTACCCTGAGGGAGCTGTGGGACTAGAACAAGCACTGAGCACTCCAGGCCTTTTTTATTTGTATGTAAAGGAGGCATTGTTGACAATAAAACTTCCTGGGGGCAGGGGCCCAAGGCCTCTGGGCTAGCTCCGCAGTTTGCTCTCACTCCTGGGCCAGGCCCTATCTCTCCTCCCAGACTTCTGCCCACTCCTGGAGTCCTCAGGGCTTTCCTCAGCAGGCCTCAGCCCTTCCATCTTTCCAGAAAGTTCCAGGATGGCTCCTGTTCATACAGACTCATTCCCTCTGCTTCCTTCTGTCTAAAGTTGGTCACTTACTGGGCAAGCAAACTAGGAAGAAAGGAGGCCACAGGCAGAGGATACTGAGAGCCCCCCACAGCTGCCCACAGGAGAGAGACCAGGTTTCTTATTTAACAAATCACATCCATGGGGCCTTGCATGAAGGAAAGGTAGCCCCAGGTTAAAGAGCCAAATTGTTCTGCGTATGGAGTAAGCATGTTAGTGTGTCCAGGACACTCCTGTGAAGGGGGGGGGCTCTTCCCCAGAGCCCAGAAATATCGTAGGAGAGAACGCTACACGGTAGGGACAGAGATAGGTGTAGGGCTGTAACAAGAGTCACTAGACTTTTTCAAGACAAGTGTTTCATATCCCATTTTAAGCTGTAGTCTGGATGTGAACCCACAAACCTGCCCAAACACTCAAATGACTTTTTAATGTGCCCCTAAAGGGTGTCAACTGCAGCCTCC
The DNA here is from genome assembly GCF_000260255.1 of Octodon degus. Classification (NCBI taxonomy): domain Eukaryota; kingdom Metazoa; phylum Chordata; class Mammalia; order Rodentia; family Octodontidae; genus Octodon; species Octodon degus. The sequence goes on from NW_004524646.1 coordinate 7,876,998, forward strand.
TGAAGAAGGCATCAGGGTGGCGTCCCTGGATGAGGTGGGGTGGGGTGGATGCATGGAGGAGCAGGATACTGCTAGGTTCTGGCCCTAGTATGAACTGCTGAATTATTATGGTGGTCATCTAGTATGGCGGAAGCCCTTAAAGCAACAGCGTAGCTTCTCAGAGACCAGCTCCCCCTTCTTCTCCAGCCCAGCTCAGGGTGCATTTGCCTTTCACCTTTCCCTCTGCCACAGGGAAGACCCCAGTCAGCTCCTCAGATATTTCTAAACGTCCCCTCCCACTCCACCCCTAACAAAAGTTGGTAAGAGCCTCAGCGTTGTCTCAGCCTGAAGGATCTACCTGCCCCAAATGCCCTCCATCCTCTCTTGTTTTTGGAGTTAAAAAAGGCTTCTTTTAGCTTTCCTTTCTTTACCGTGCTGCCAAAAAACCTATCAGATACATGCAAATGAAATATGACCAGGATCGTCCATGACCCAAATGAGGTAAAAAGAGCCAGAGCTCAGGGTAAGAGATCACAGGAGAAATGTAAGCCCCCCTTGGCGCACGGTGAAGGTGACACAGACTGGGGTGGGGGTGGGGTCACACTAAATTAGGCTGAGTCTAAAAGGATGGAGCAACCCTGCAGACATACAGATAGGGTGGGGACAGGGGTTTCCATAATGACCCAGATGGGACTATCAAGTCATAATCTAGGATTCCCACACAAGGTAGGCCAGATTATGTGCTGTGTGCCCCTTCTAAAGTAACGATTTACTGTGTTACTCGTGACTCAAGAGTCAGAGGACCAGGAATGAGACACTCAGACACCCAACTCAGGAGAGTCCAACCGGTCGGGCAGTAAATGGATGTGACATCTTGGTCCTCGGTCAGCGGGTTGATGAGGCCAGCATTGAAGGGAGTGGACGCCAGGTCAGAACAGCACCAGCCAGGTTCCCTGGATTTTAGCCTTTGGGTGCCCTCAAATAATTGGCATCTTGGCCAATGAAACCGCTGTGTAAGTTCCTTGTCATTGGACCAGTCTCCAAATTTGTTTTTAAATTTGACAACTGAGAAATGCAAAGCTCTCTCCAATATTACAGTGAAGTATTAAGGAGAAGAACATTTGCTTTTTTTTTTTTTTTTATGTATTTGGTACAGCGTCTCACTACACAGCTCAGACTCGTAGTGATCCTCCTGTTTTAAGCTTCCCCAGTGCTGGGATTACAGGCATTTGCCACCACACCCAGTCTTGGTGGCTCAGCATGCCCCTGGGCAGGGCTGGCCCAGCACCTCAGATGGAACCCTGGTCCCTGCACTTGCCCAGGCAGGCGCTTAGTCTGCTGAGCTCTCTCACTGGCCTTAGGAGAACATTTTCTTGAAACGGTTCTCACTTAAATCTATAAATGGTGTTTGCCATGGGAGGTTCACTTCCAAGAATAAATTCATTGGACTGTTGAAGGTGAATGCACTTGATGCCTGGATTAGTCAGTTTTCCTAACCTGTGGGACGTAAGACCCATGATGCAAAGGTACAGAGGTTTAACTGGGCTCATAGTTTAAGAAGATTTAGTTCACGGCTGGCAGGGACATCCTCGTGGAAAGGAGTGCAGGGCAAAGCTGTGCAGTTCACGTGCTCAGCAGCAGAACGGAACAGGGCCAGGGAGGAAGGCACGGGGCTGAGGCGCAGCCCTCGAGCGGGCAGCGGGGATGCACCGGACGCGTCCAGAGCGTGCTCTGCCCATCTCCTGGGCAGATCCCAAGGCCGACCCCTCTACCCAAACCACCCTCAGTACCCGAAGAGAGGTTGGAATCTTTTACAACTAGCATTATTTCTTTAGAGAATTAACTTTAGAGGCCAAGTAAAGCTGTTTTGTAAGCAAATACAATTACGATAACAAAGTAACTTTGAAAGACAGTTAATTTGGGGCCCACTGGGGATATTAGCTTTACTTCCCAACCTTCTCAACCCCCCTCATTAAACATAGCAGAGCTACTACAATGCCAAAAGAAAAGTTGAAAAAGGCAGGAAAAAAGAAATAAAAAACTGGGTAGAATAAAAACATCGAAAGTATTTTTTTTTAAGACAGGGGCTCACTATGCAGCTCAGGCTGGCCTAAGGCTCACTTTGTTGCCCAGGCTGCCCTCCAACTCCCAACAATCCTCCTGCCTCAGCCTCCCAAGTGCTGGGGTTACAGGCATGCACCACTACACCTGGTTGACCAAAAGTATTTTTAAAAAGTCCCATATTTAGAAGACAGTCATAGAAGATCCAACAAATGTGTAATATAACCCTCCACCCCCCAAAAGGAATGTAAGGCAGTAGAGTAGAAATGATTAAAGAAAACTCTCCTAAAAATAGAACAGGACTTGAACCCACGTAAGTGAAGGAACAAATGACCAAGAACAGTCAACTCGAAGGCAGAGTCTATTAAAATTATTAGATACAAAACAGAAATCTCTTCAGCATGAGCAAGAATGATCAAGCAATTTAGATGGGATTAAATCTTTGCAGGATACTTCTATAAAACATAGCAGAGTAAATGGAGTGACACAGAATAAATATCCAACAAAAATGTGAACCAAAGTTTTAAAGTTTGGCCAAAGTGATCCTCAAATGTCAGGATCACTAAGATGGCAATGACAGGGATCAAGGAGCTCTGCTTCCGTGTTGCCTTCCCAAGTAATTTACCTATCGCGTTTCAGACCACCAAGAAATATCCAGGAAGCCTGTCATTTGGACTAATAACGGCAGTGAGGAGGACAATAAAGATACTGTCCTGTGTATATAGGTTGGGTTATTACTTACCTGAAATGCTTTGGGACCGGAAGCATTTTAGATTTTGGAGTTTCTAAATTTTGGTGGATTTTCCTATATTGTATAAATTGCTGAGGTAACTTGAGGGTCAGGTCCAAGGCTATAAATGAAATTCATTTGTGTTTCAGATGCATCTTATACTTGTAGCCTGAAGGTAACATCAAATAAGAGTCAATGATTTTGTGCATAAAATAAAGCTGTACACATAGAGCCATTAGTATTATTTTTCTTTATATATGTATAAAATATTCCTCTATGCCTCCTGTTTTCTAAATTCTTTTTTCCCTTGGCATTGTTTCCATGGTTACAGTTATCCTGACATGTCAGGATATCTTTACACACAGAGCCATCAGTGTGCCCACGGCCTCCCCAGTCAGGTCAGGTGCATAATTTTCTAGTTGTGCTCACAGCATTTCAGATTTTGAAGTGTGCTAGATTTCAGATGTTTGGGTTAGGAATGTCTAACCTCTACTTTTGTATTCTCCAATAATGAAGGTATAATTCAGCTATCAAAAATGGGAAAAGAGGGGAGAACAGCCAGAGGCCAGCCTGAGGGTGCCCTTTGAGGTATCATTTAGCACTTGAAGGCTATTGCTTTTGGTGCTTTAGAGGGACAGCGGGAACATAATGTTATCAACACCAATGTCATTCAGAACCATGTCAGCTTCCGACAGGTTGTCGGTCACAGGTGGTTATCTGTACTTAATTAACATTTATAAAAATTGGAGTCCCATTTCTCAGTCCCATGACTTTAAGCCGGGTGTGGCTGTGTGTAGCTGTGACTACCTCACTGGGTAATACAGAGAGTACGTCCACCCCAACTGAAAGGCCTTTGGACAGCGTTACAGCTGCCTGAAATGTTTATAAAACATGGAGTAAAGATATTATCCCGAGATGTCAGGATAACTGTAACCGTGGAAACAAACAATGCCAAGAGAAAAAAGAATTTAGAAAACAGGCAGCATAGAGGAATATTTTATACATATACAAAGAAAAATAATAGTAAGACCAAATAATTGAAAATGGGTTTAATTCACCAATTCAGAAGTTACAGCAGCAGCCCATCAACACACAGGTATGTTCTCCCTCTCCCTCTAAGTGAATCCAGGCAATGTATTTATAAAACACATCTAAAACAGAGACACTCAGATGATGGGAAAAAGGATGCCAGGCAAATGCAGGCTAACAGAAGCAAACACGCAGCTTGCGACAGGCCACAGTGGAGAGCGTGTCAGGAAATCCTCCAAGACGAAGGCCCAAAGGCTGTAATTCACAAGGTACACCAATCAATACTTGTACGTCCAGTACTACAACAACTTTAGGAAGCTTAAGATGCCCGAGATTAAAAGAGAAGATGGAGCTGTACCCCTCATGGCAAGTGTTTATATAATTTTCTAGGCTAAGAGAAATGACTGCGAACAGAGACGTCTAGGCGTACTGGCCACAGCAGGGATCCCATCTCTGCACCCAGGTGAGGGAAGCGCGTTCTTCACGCATGTGCAGGGAACATCACATAAACTGAGTGTGTTAGGCCACATAAAAGATGTGGGCAAGTTAAAAAGTATAACATCCTGATTTCTGGGTAATAAGCTATAAATTAAAAATGAAAGTTACAAAAGGCCCTCTACTTCAAATCTTCTTTTGAGTACTGCTAGGGATTGAACCGAGGGCCTTGCATTTGCTGACTACACATTATATTACTGAGCTACATCCCCTATCTGAAAAATTTTTGAGAATTCTTCCTAAATTGGGCACAGTGGTGCACCCCTACCATCCCAGTTACTTGGGAGGCTGAGGCAGGCAGGAGGACTGTCAAACATTGAAGCTAGTCTGGGCAATATAGCAAGACCTTATCAAAAAGAAAGGGAAAGGGACGGGCAGGCTTCCTTAAACCCAGGTTGAAGGCAGTGGTGGCGGGCACGTGGCGCGCATGCTGTGGTACTGCTATTGTAGCACTGGAAGCTCTAAAAGTGTTGCCATCACTGGTCTAGGGCAAACCTCATAAGCCTAGAGGAAACGGGAAAAATACAGGCTTTCCTGGAAGTCACGGTAATGAAAGCAACACAGTAGAATCTGCGGCATGTAAAAAAACATAGTGAACACAAGCAAATTTACAATCTCCAAATCTTCTATGGAGGTAAGTCAGGCACTGAGCATAAACAGCATGTGGTTTCTCTTCTATGGAAACCCAAGGTACGAAGAACAAAATAAAAGATAATGGAAAGTAAGGAGAGAGATCTTTCTCAAAGGGGAAGGTGTGGTGGTCGCCAATTGGTGGTCGGCTTGTTACACCCAGCGGAAGTGAGCTCGGGTGGCGCTGGGCACGGGACGCCCACCTGAGGGGTCCTGCCGGCAGCAGAAGAGGAGGCAGAACTGGAGAGGCTGCTGAGAGGCTGTCAGGGAAGCTGCTTGGAGAAGCTGCTACCTCTCCTGGGTTGTTCTGCTGGAGGACCTTGTCATGCTGGCTTTGTTTCCTGATGAACTTGGTTGTTCTCGTTGGAAGACAAGCTCAGGACTGTGTTGTCCCCGAGGATGGCTTTGGCTTACTCTGGGGGAGCACTGGTTCGCACCTTGAGCATCGCTTCCTGGCTCTGGAGAGGAGGATGGTGCACAGCTCCATCTCCTGGAGAAGCTTGTCGCGTTGGTTTTCCTGATGGGGCTTGGCTGTCTTCTTGGGACCTCACTGTTCCTGAAGATGGCTGTGGTACTTTTTTTTTTTTTTCTTTTTTCATTTATTTGGTTGTTACGGGGTCTCACTACATAGCTCAGGCTCCTGTTTCAGCCTCCCCAGTGCTGGGATTACAGGCATGCACCACTATGCCCAGACTCTGTGGCAGGCTCAGCCTACCCTGGGGGCAGGGTTGGCACAGCAGTGCTGTTAGGGATCGAACCGTGGTCCCTGTGGCTGTGGTTTGTACCTTGAGCATTGCTTCCTGGCTCCAGTACAGATCCTTCACCCTGCTAACAGCCTTTCTAGCTTCCACCACTGACCTTTGGCTTTCCCACTGCAATACACCAGCGTGAGACGTTGTGCTCTCGGCCTCCAGCTGAGTCGCTGTTAGGAGTTCTGGGTCCTCAGCTGGAATTACAGAGAACGTTGCTGTGGGATCCAGGCCCTCGGTGAGATTCTTTGGCCTCTAGTGTGTGCACTGATTTCCTGCTCTTTTTGTCTGCGATTCTTTGGGTAAGTCCCTGTAAAATAATCTTATTAAATATGTCCTGTACAGTATTGTTCCCCTTGCAGAACTCCCAAGCCATGACAGAAGGGATGAAGAGATGGAGGGAAGGGAAATGAGAAAGGGGAGGAGAAAGCAATGGAGGGGCGACACCAGCAGGCACCAGCTCCACACAAGCAACGTGAACGTTATGTGCTAATATGCGCTAATGACGCAAGAGAGTAAAAATCCTTGACACCACATTCCTGCTCTGCCCTCGGTCTCCTTGTTCTACTTACTGCTGAGAGTAAGGAAGCGTGTTCCCGGCCTGCTCCTCTTGCTACTGTACCCAGAGCGCTTCGCAGAGTTCCTGGTGGGGAGCAGTATTTGGTAAACGGATGCCCGGCCCAGGCATAGCTGGGAGGTCTCCCACACTCTTCCTGCTCAGTCACCGCCGTCAGGCTGTCCCCAAGAGGCATCCTGCAGGCCTTGCTCTGGCAGACTGCAATGCAAAAGGCAAGGGTTAAGATAAGACATCACCTTGATGAGTTTCTCTTCTGTTCGAGGTGTTTCTCTTGTAGAGTTCCACAAGCAACTTTCCGAGGACCCAGCCCTACCCCTTCCGACCTCTTGGGTCACCCTGCACGTGTCCCCCTTCCGTGTCTCTGCAATGAAGTTGTGGACTGAAGACACACAGGTGTGGGACCCAGGACTCTCCTGGCTTCCTGGCTAGCTCTCTGGAAGGTGTCCCCTCCTCCTGCTGCAGTGCTGCTTGATGGTGCAGGAGCAGACGAGTCAGGCGGGGACAGGGTGGGCAGTGCTACACCCTGCATGAGTCATGCAAATGAAGGAGCCCGGTCAGGGTCCAAACGGTGGTGACGATCCCAGATAGAATCTCCCACTGGGACTGCAGGAGCTTCCCAGGCAAGGACATACCTGGGCCAAGGGATCGCAGAGGCAGGAATGACAGGGTGAGACCAGGCATGGGTGTGACTCCAGGAGCTGCCAATAACTCGGTTCTGAGCTCGCTCTAAGGGTCTTTGTACTTCCAGGAACACTGGGGCATTGAGAGGTCTCTGTGAGAGGAAACCTTCAGTGCTATTTGCAAAGCGTCACAAGTGTACAAAGTCCCCGGCACTCTTTCTTGTGCAGCGTTCTGATGCAGCGTCAGGGTGACTGCCCATTCTCCTTGTTCACCACCAGGACATCAAAGAAAGCAGCAGATTCAGCACAACTTATATGAACCATCTTTCATTTAATTAGTCAACGTTACAACCAAGTGTTCACATCCAACCTCAAGAGGCCTGTATGTGTCCACAGGGGTCCCCGTCCAATGGGAAACTAACCATTTTCACTTCTAAGATGAACAACCCAGAGGCCCCCCAGCAACTGCTTGTCTAGCCTCTCGCAGGGCCATGGGCCTGTGGGGTGAAGGAGACTTTGCAGACCAGGTATGGACAGGCCTAGCACATGGAGAGGCTGCTGACCCAACCCAGATGCAGAGCTGAGGGGACAGAGCAGAGACGGTCCCTGGGTATGAGCAGAAACATTGGGAGGGCCAGAGAAACTGAAAATCATCTTCCAGCTGGGAAAACCGGAGGCACTGGTTTGGTTTGGCTCTGGGGGAGATAACGGGGCCAGGCTTCCTTGCTGGTGCGGCTTGCCAGGGCAGCCTGCAGGGCGGGAGGCAGGCCCAGCAGCCGGGGCAGGGTGCATCCTCTGGCCGGGCATCTCCTCCCTGCACAGGGAGAGTCACTCACACACAGGAACAGTCAGTAAGATGAACACAGCACAGGCGTGCACTGCAGGCCCAGGGCCAGCAGAGTGGAACTGCAAGACCTGGGAAGAGGTGAGAGAGAACAGGGTCAGAGGCAGAAGGGAAGACCGTAGGGAGTTTGCTGGGGCTGGCTTCCCGGGGCTGGCCTCACTGCACCCTGCACGGGGCCACAGAACATGATGACTGATCAATGTGCTCTTCTATCACTGAGTGTTGTCAGTGTAGGTGCCAGCTTTGGCCCAGGGCACTGTGGCTGGGACCATGGGGCTGCCTAGAAGGCTGTGGCTCTCCAGATGGTAGTGAAGATGGGGCATCCCTGGGAATTTGCCCACCTGGGGACCCTGTGGGGTGGCAGTGTAGGAGTGGGGCTCCTTCTTTCCAGGAGGCTGTTCAGGGATGGGCTCTGGGTGCTTACCACATCAGGGACTCTTTGGGTCTGGCACCACCTCATGGCCTGGCACCTCCTGTTCCGGCACCTTCTCAGGGTCTGACACCTTCTTGGGGTCTGGCACCTTCTGGTCGTCTACCTTTTCCTGGTCTGCCACCTTTTCCAGAAGGATGTCTTCCATGTCACAGAACTGAGGGCAGGAGGAGAAGGAGAGAGAGGGGTCATCAGATCAGAGCCCAGGACCCCGCTCTGTTCTAGCCTAGGTACTCACTGGCAGGACCTGGGTGTGGCACGGCTTTAGCCTGTCACTGCCATCAATGAGAACTTCCTGTACCGTAAAGTGTTCTTCTTTTGTGTATTTGGTACAGGGTCTCACTTTGCAGCTTCGACCCATAGTGATAATCCTGTTTTCAGACTCCCCAGCACTGGGATTACAGGCTTGCCCAGGGGTGGGGCCGGCACGCCCTGCAGTCCAGGATCAAACCATAGTCCCCATGCATGCCTCCACAGGCACTAATCTGCTGAGCTATCACTCTCTCACTGGCTCCCAAAGGCTTCTGTTGGGGTCCTCAAGGGACGGCCAGCCCTTCAGTGTTAACTCCTGTCTGGGCCAGCCCTTTATAAACATGCCATTGTGAATCCCTCCCCTATAACAGTGTTTGGTCCTGGGGTGGAAGCAAAAACAAGCACAGAGTGGACAGGGCAGGGCCACCCTAGACGCCCGCCTGTGCTTGGCAGCCCCACACTTGCCTTGATATGGTACATTACGTGCCAGGAGGCGAAGTTGCTGTCTTGGTATCTTTTCTCAGAGGGGTAGTGCTGCCACATCAGGGGCAGCAGGGATGGGCCGAGCTGGGTAGGGCTCTTGGGGTCCCCCACAGGGACTGTCTGCTGTCGCAGGAGCACCTGCATGTTGGTCTCTGACTGCAGAGGAAAGATGGATACACATTCAGGTCCCACTCACCAGGGTCCTCCAGGTGCAGGGTCCTTTCTGTTACCTGCAACCCCTGCCTGAGCCGACGGACGCGAGCGAAAGATGCAGGTGGTCACTGTGTCTGATGCCAGCCACGGGCAGTGTCAGGGGCTGTGGCTGGGATGGCACAAAGCCAGCCACGCAGACAAGGTCACGAGGGGCACGCTTGTTCCCAAGCTCCTGGTGCCAGCGCACGCCACACGGCCCTTGGCTTGGTCCCCTTTTACTTGGAATTGGAGCTTTTTAAAATCTGTTCTATTGCCTCGTTTAGGTAAGATCTCCCTGGATACCAGGCTCTAGTGACATTCTGCACCCTCCCTCCCTCCCCTTTACCACTGGTATCTCCTGCACTGCAGCAGCTGTGTCCTGCCTTGCCGGTCTTGGGCCCCACAGCTCAGCCTCAGATGAAAATCACAGCTCCTCCATGCCTCCCATCACGGGCAGGGCGATTCAGCGCCTTTCCCACGGCCCACTGGCGTCCACAAGGCCCACGCAGCAAGGCCCACGCGGCAAGCCCCACCTCCCTCCACTCAGCTCCAGCCGCACAGGCCTCCTGGCTGCTTCTGGGACCCGCCACACTTATGTCTGCTCCCACCAACCCCTCTCACCACCGTCCTGCCTGCCGGGAACCTCGCTCCTAGGGCTACCCAGCTCACAGCTTGGCAGAGCGCTGCTCCGGTCTGCCCGTCTATCACAGACAGACAGGACGTGCGACTGAACGGAGGCCCAGCACAGCTTTCTCAATAACTCAAACTGAGCTTTACTTAAAAATTCAAGGGGAAAAAAAATCAACTCTATGATACCCGTAAGAGGCAGGCCCCAAAGATTTAGAAAGATAAATGACGGCCAACAGCACCACTGCCTCCCATGCTTGTTCTTCCTACATAGTTTAACCACCAGCTTTATTCCCTTGTCTGCCTCCCAGCCGTGTCAACTTCACAACATGATCCCTGCAAACCATCCCACCCATGATTGTTCAGTGAGTCTAGGGGCTTCTTCATCTTTATTCAGCGAGCATCAGGTACTATTACTTGCTCAATGAGTTTCTCCTCCGAGGTACGCAGTTTTATAAAAACTCCTGCCAAATGAAATCAATCAGTTCAAAAAATCACAAACAGATCATTCTACATGATGTAAGCTCCTTGAAAAATCACCATTCTTGAGTTGCATTGTCTTCTAGATCCTTTAACCTGTGTTTGAGTTGTTATCATTTTCTTATTAACTAAATCACTACATATAGAAATATCATTTCTTTCAACTACGAGAGGCAAATCCTGCCCCAAATTTTGCTACTGGGTTATTTTTCAGATGACACCAACACCATGAAAAACTGTTGGATTTATGGTTTTGGTGAGAAGATATTTCCCAGTTAAGAGATTTAAAATGAGATTTACCAAGATATTTTAAAACTTCACCAAAAAAGAAGTAAACACTTAAATTGATTTTTAAGAAGCATAGATGTATATTTAAAAAATGGAAATGACAATAAAAGCACAAATTCAGATTGCAGTGAAAAGCCTGGAACTGTAAACCCGGGCTGACCACAAATCAACACTCTGCATCTGCTGTCATTTTTCATAAATATTCTACTATCATATATTTAAATTTTTGTTTTCCACCTTTCCTTGGTTTATGTACGGGGAGTTTTGCCACCAAGGCTTCAATTGCTTTAAGTAAACCCAAGCTCTGACTGAAAATACTTGCATGAAGGAAACGTCTTCCAGGACCAGGGATTGAATCTGGGGCCTCATGCACGTGCGCAAGTGCTCTAGCAAGGAGCTACATCCACAGCTTTCGCTCTTTTTATCTTTCTTTAAATGTGGAGGCAGGCTTTCCCTAGTTTGCCCAGCCAAGCCTCAGAATTGTGACCTTCCTGCCTCAGTCTACCGAATGGCTGCAGTCCAGCCACGTTTCGAGGGTTATTATTATTTTTTTGAGTTATACAGTTTTTCAAAGAAATAACTAAAGATCCATCCCCATCCTCGGCAGCACACACTCCACACCGGCTTTGCTGTCTGTGCGTTAGTTGATAGGTTCGTCCAGAGCACAGGGCAGCGTGAGTGTCCCTCGCCCTAGGCCTTGGTTCTCAAACTAGAAAACGCCTTTGCAAATTAGAGGTTTCTGGGCCAGGTTAAGGAGATTATGGTAACTGGCTCGTGCACCAATCACTTAAGCACATTCCTGTTATATGGATTGGAACCCGGAAGCCCAGACAGCCCCATTTCACGGAAGCTCACGGTCCTACGCGGCTCATGCCCCTCCTGGTGTGCCCACCTTACTTGCTGGCCTGGGGGAAACGCAACCGGCAGAATCCAGCTCAAAGCAGCTTCAGAGAGTGCTGGGAGACCAGGGGAAAGGGCTCCCCACCCCTGCACCCTGCAGGGCAGGAGGACTCCTGCGGCCCCAGAGCAGGCTGTACCTTGAGGATCACAGGCAGCCAGGTGCGCCGCTGCTCATCCATGAACGTGGCCTTGTCCCATATCCAGAGACGACTGGGGTGCTCCGTTATGTGCTTTACCTGCCTGTTGAAGATCGTAGACTGGGCCATGGCACCTAAGCAGTGCAAGAACAACAGTGCAACCTTGAGAGACCGCTCGCTGACCCTGGGCTGGTCTGCTGCAGCTTTATAGCCTAGGGCACAGGTGCACCCCCCATTGGAGGGCGGGGCAAGGGGCGGAGCAGGAGGTGGGTGGGCGGGACGCACGTGGCAGCATGTAGCAGGTAGGCGAGGAGAGGGGCGGGGCACAAGGTGAGAGGGCGGGGCCGGAGGCCAGAAGTGCACCCTGGAAACCTGGGGTCACCCAGGGTGGAGCACCCCACCGGGTCCGAGGTCTCAGCCAGCCTTCCCTTGTTTGCACTTCAGCTTCCTGCTGCAGAGGTATTCGGGTCTCTGCCCTTTTGTCTGGTGGTAGAAGCTCCAGCCACTGTGCGGTAGCTAGTCAAGCCCTACCCTGAAGTGCTTCAGAGTGGATGCTCCGCAGCAGCCCAGAGCCAGGGCCCTTTCTCACGTTCGGGGATCAGAAAAGAGCGCAGGAGTCTGACCCAGGTCTGGTTTCTCAGCTCCCTAGAATCACCTTCAGCCTGGGGTTTTGGGGTGTCAATCAGTTTTCTCGAGAAGCACCATGCTCTCCCCCACACGTAGGACGTGCATTTTCCATGGCTTTGATGATACTGTGGTCATCTAATAGCCATTGCGAAACATGGTGTTGAAGAAACATGTATTTTCCCGTTACTCTTTAATTCATTAGTGAACGTATTGTTCGAGATGAATGTGGAAAAAGGAGCCCTTCCCTCCGAGCCCAAGAGCAATGGATTGGAAAAGTCCCTGGGTTCCAGGATCAAATCCATCTCTTTGTAAATTACTACAAGGAATAAATAAAGCAATTGCCCTTTATTTTGCTGTAATACATGCCCATTAAGACAATTAAAGTGAAGTTCTGAGAAACAGGAAAACCAGCTCCAGGCCTGTTGTCCCAACAGCACCACTGGTAGCAGTCCGACGCCTCACCTAGCTGCTCTCCCACCGGGCAGGTCCATGCTGATGCGGAAGTGGCCACCTACCAAAGAGGCGTGGTTGGAAGAACCGCGAGCTCAACCAGAACGGCGTGGGTGGGCGGAGCCGCGAGCCCAGCGAGCCTCTCTTCCAGCGCGGTCCCTCGTGGTGCGCTTGTTTAATATTCCAACATGCAGCCGTCAGGATGATTTCCCTGTGGAGGGCTCTCTGCTTCCAGCCCCAGATACCCACATCATAAGATGAAAGCCTTGGGAATAAGCTTTGTTGGAGAAAGTCTCAGCCGTGTCTGGGGCTTTGAGGTCAGAACAGTGCCGCTAGGATGGTTTTGTGCGGAAGGAAAGGGGTCCCCAAGGAGCCAGTGTGGCCGCTGAGCTAGCCACGTGGTTGCCGCAGAAGCCAGGCTGTAACTGGCCCTAGGACTGAGGATGTAACTGAATTTGTTTCATTTGCATTTACTCTATTTTTCCAAGGGGCAACAAAGAAAGAATGGAACAAGAACCAACTCCCTTGACTGGATAAGTTTCTGGATGTTCTGGGAATATGGTTCCCTTTTCCCTCACTTTGAAAAAAAGTTCTTTAATTTTGCATAATGTCTTCTTAATATTGAACAAGAGTATATATCATTATTGTGTGGGGTTTAGAAAATTATTCGAGAAGTTTCAAAAAAAAAAAAAAATGAAATCAGATGACTGAAGCATTCGAAAACAAGTTCTGTGGAGGCCAAAGCTCTGCTCCAGGAAATTCCTCCAGAGGGGAAACAATAGCTATTGTGTGGTCTCAGACAAGAGAGTCTCCCTAGCCGCTTACCTTCCTCATCTAGGGGCTCCGGACCCAGTCAGCCTCGCTTTAGAATTTTCTGTTCCTGGCTGTTTCTTCTTTGTTAGTCTGCAGGTTCACTGGGGACACACGAGTGGATGTTCCCAAAACACTCATTTGGGCAGCATTCCTTAATTGGTGCTTTCACGGCCCACCTTAGGGCTAGTTTTGGCTTTATCACACTCACCTGTGAACTTGGCCCATCCTCACCAACTGGGCAGCAAGTGCCCCACCTTTGCTGCCCAGGCTGAGCTGCCCAGGGGGAGGAAGGAACAGTTAAAGGATAAGAAAGCTCTAACACTCGTTCTTGAGAGCCTATGGTTTTGAGCCCTGATCTGAGCACTCAGTCTCAAGGACCTCCATGGAATCCGCTCTTCAGGGGCAGGGAAGCCATCCTTCTTTGGATTCCAGAAAAGGATTTAGGAGAGAGTTGTGCAGGCCGGGATGATCCACTGGGACTCCAAGAGCACCTAGAGCTCATGAGGGTCGCAGGATCTGAGCCCTCTCTTGGCCTCCTGTCTCAGATCTTCACTGCATTAAGACCCCTGGTGATTTGTAAACTGGTGAGATGAGATTTGACCTCTGGGGAAGGGTGCATCTGTCCCTAGCAAATGGGAGTAATATATGTGTATTTGTTTCACTTAATTCTAGACAATCTTATTCTGTGTCAAAAGGAATTCAGATATACAAAGTGTTTCCCTCTTAGTAGGAAATCCTGGTCACCAAGTTCATCCTAACTATTGCCAATAGTTGCAGTAAGCTGTAAAGATGACACGTAGAAGCTACATAGGTGTGGTGGCTAACGAGCCCTTTACTAACTGGCCTAACCTCGGACATCCACCTAGGAAGCTCTAACGAAATACCTGTGCCTAGGTCCCACTCCAGACTGAGTGTATCAGAATCCCCGAGATTGCAGCTTGGCTATTATGCTTTTGAAAAAGAACTAACTTCTTGGGTGATTGTATCATGCAGCGAGGCCTGAGTATTATCTTAGTAAAATCTGAGTTATAGATTTATAAAACTAGCCATGAAAATGTCAAGGCTGTTCTTTCTACCATTAATTTTCATTGTGTACTTCACCCTGAGCCCATATTTTACTTCTTCCTCTTTGCTGTACTCCATAAAGTTGCTGTTTCCAGTCTTTGGTGGACAGGGAGCCAGAATGCTAAGTTTATTAGAACCATAAGGGTCTGAGATCTCACAAAAGCCCCGTATGTAGGACTGATGCTAGTGCTTGGAGTGGGCTTTTCATTATTCCTAGGTCTGGATGCTTTCGGTGGTTAAAACTTTTGTCAGGTGGACTCAGGGTAAAGAGATGGTACTGTTGCCTTTATGTCTTAGGGATGGACTTGGATCTTGTCTACATAGTGGAGGATAGAGGACAAGGCTATTCCAGGTAGAACTCAGACTGACCCTGGCTTTGCCACTGCTTAGCTGCCACCACTCCTTTATTTTATTTTATTGTTTTTCTGTCTGTACTGGTGATAGAACTCGGGACTTGGTGCTTGCCAGGCAGGCACTTGTGCTGTGGAGCTAACCCAGCTCTTCTTTAATTTAATAGAGTTTTAAGTTTTAAATGTTTCTCTTTAAGATATACACGGGCCTTGTTTGAGTGCAGATTCTAATTTCAGTAGGTTTGAGGCAGATGTCAAGATTCTGCATTTTTCTTTTTTAAAATTTATTTTATTTTATTTTACTTTTTTTTTTTTTCCAGTGTGGGGGATTGAACTCAAGACTGTGCTTGCCAGGCAGGCACTTATGCCACTATCTCCCCGGCCCTAGATTCTGTATTTTTAAACTGTCTCCTGATCTGGGGAAATAGCTCAGCAGCATAAGCAACTGCCTGCTCATGTACGAGGTCCTGAGTTTGATCCTCAAGACCAAAAACAGAACAAAGAAACAAAACTGTCCCCTGGTGAAGTAAACATCCTATTGGCTTACAAAACACTTCCGGGTAACAAGGCCCTAGACCAGTAGTGGCAAACCTATGGCAAGCGTGTTATTTTTCTTTTAAGAGCAAAGATGTTAATATATAAGGATTTTTAAAAAATTGAAGCCTTAGTATCCAGACTTAGTGGAGTGGTGACGTTTTGTGTGGGGTGGGTTTTGGGTTGTCAGGGGAGTGCTTGTCTCTCAAAGCTTCACGATCACTTCCCTGTGCTCATCACGCCCTGATGCGTGCAAATACAAAAGCAAAACACAACCCACAGGCATCAACATGGACACAACAGCACACAGAGTTGAGTCTGCTTCTATGGTTAAACCACAGTTCTTTTTTTTTTTTGGCAGAACTGGGGATTGAACTCATGCCCTTGCGCTTGCCAGGGAAGCGCTTAGTCTATTGAGCCATCTCCCCGGCCCCTAAAACCACACTTCTAAAATCTTTGTGAACTTGAAATCCTTGATGGGCGAGGTGCTACGTTTTTGCTCTTTTTCAAAATTGGTTTAGCTATTCATGGAATTTTGCATCTCCATATTTTTTCTTAATGCTTTTTGGGATTTTTATTGGTCTTTCATTGAATTTATACATTGGGGAAAAACTTGTTCTTTAATGGAATTTTAAATGATTTTACACAACAATGTTGCATTCTGTGGTAATATTTCTACTTATTTTATAGTTTTGTTGTTTTCTTGAATGGTATTTTGTAATGCTATTTTCTGGCATAATGGAATGTGTCTCAGTTACTTACCCCCCTTGCTGAGACAAAATACTCAACACCCACAGTGTAAGTTTTGGCTCACCATTTCCAGAGGTGGCAGTTTATAGTCTGCGGGCGCGGAGGGTGGGCAGTCCCACAGTGGGGAGGAGGGGCCACTAGGGCAGGGCAGCGGCAAGAAAAGGTTTCCAGGCCCCGCCCACTTTTGTGTGTGTGTGGGTGTGTGTAGAACCGGGGATTGAACTCAGGCCCTATGTGCTTGCCAGGCAAGCGCTTACTGTACTGAGCCATCTCCCCATCCCTCAAGCTGTATCTTGTGCCTAACTTTTGGTGTTAAGGTGAATAACCAGAGTTAGTGATGGACCTAGCAGTTTCTAGAAAGAATGCTTCTGAAGTTTAACTAGTTGCTTGCTTTCGACTGTCTTGGCACCCATGCCTTGCCAGGTGCAAGCACGCCCCACCGTGCCTACCTTTCAGGCACTCTCCACTTCTTTATGATGCAGGCTTGGAACGTGATACATTTATATGGCTTCTACATTATCTAAATTGTCAGCATATAATTAATTGTCTGTACTGGTTCTTTAGGATTCTTTAGCTTTTTTTTTTTTTTTTTTTTTTTTTGGGGATTGAACTCAGGCCCTTGCGCTTGCCCGGGAAGTGCATATTCCACTGAGCCATCTCCCTGTCCCGATTCTTTGTGTTTTTGTGTTGTCAGTTCTAATGTTTCCTCTTTTATTTATGATTCTATTTGAATCAACTTTATTTTTTCTTAGTCTAACTAAAGGCTGATACATTTTATCTTTTCTAAAAATTAACTTTTAGCTTCTTCAATCTTTTCTGTTTTTTATTTATAATTTTTATTGTTTGATAGTACTGGGGATTGAATACAGGAAGGAAAGAGCTGAATCCCAGCAAATCTTTTCTGTTACTTGTCTAATATTTATTTCATTTGCTTCTGTTCTAATATATATTATTTCCTTCCTCTTATTAACTTTGGACTTAATTTTTTTTAATTCTGTAAGATACAACATTAGGTTCTTTTGAGATGCTTTTTATATAGGAGCTTACTCTTGTAAGCTTCCCTTTTAGAATTGCTTTTGCAGCAGTACATGTATTTTGGTGTATTGCGTTTCTATTTTCATTTGCGCTTCCAGCTTGCCAGGCAGGTGCTTATGCTGCTGAGCTATCTCTCTGGCCCAGTTTAAAAACATTAAAAAATTCCTCTTTATCTCATTGGATGTCTGTGAGCATGTTGTTTGATTTTCATGCATTTGTGAGTTTCTAAAATTCCTGTTATTGATTTTTAGTTTCATACCATTGTGGTTAGAAAAGATGATTGATGTGATTTCAGTTTTTATAAATTTGTTAAGACGTGTTCTGTACTATGTATGATCCACTGCAGAAAATGTCCTGGGTGGGCATGCTCAGCAAGAACCACACTGTGCTTCTGTTGGAGGGATGATGTGTGTTAGTTGATACATTGTGTCAACTTGGCTAAATGAGCTCTGGCAGATCTCAGCATGGGGGGCTAGCCCTGCAGGTGGGCAGCGCCCAGGAATTGAAAAAGGCAGGAAGCCCCCACCCCCACCCCCCACCCCCTCCTGGTTTCCTGCCACCCTGTCTGCTTCCCTGGAGAAGTCTCAGTCTTTGAAGGAACTTGATCTTGGCAGCCCAGCGCTATCTTCACTGATCTTCGCCGTGGAGCGCTGGTCTTCACAGTCAGTGCAGAAGGAAGAGAGAGGCTTGATGGCCGCCGCAGCTGCTGCTCCTCCTCTGCTCTTCATTGTTTTCTGCTGTCATGAACTGCTGACCTTTGCCTTGGAGCCAGCGGAATATGGACTGAACCCTCGAGTAACTGTGAGCTTTAAATAAACCTTTCCTTCCTTCATTTTGAGTGTTAGGTATTTGTCCCAGCGAGGAGTAAAAAGTAACTTAAGACAATGTGTGTGCTCCCATTCGGTCCATCTGGTCTAACAGGCCAGTCTGGCCCCATGTTTCTTTACTGATTTGTTTGAAATATGGATGATCTGTCTATTGAAACTGAAGCCTTAACATCCTCCACCCGTGTTCCAGTTTCTTTCTGCAGGTCTGTTTCCATCCCATCCTCGGGAGGGCATCAGTCTCAGTAAGCGCTGTCCAAGCGCAGCTGCGGTGAGCGTCCCACGCCTGGCACAAGGCCCCAGAGCCTGCCCGTGGTGGCTCAGCACACAGCTGCGACAGGCTCCCTGCAGGGTGGAGCCACCATGGCTGGGAGGACAGCTGTCCCTGTATTGACTTGCACTGTGATGTGCTGTGCGTGTGAAATACACAGAACAGTATTTTAAAGAGTACATATAGACACATACAGTATATAGTATCAGTCTTACCTCCAAATATGCCAATTTCTCTTACTATACCTATACAGTTTTCTTTTCATCTTTGTCAACAAAAATTCATGCAGGCCGATGGCTTTCCAGCAGCATCAGGGAGGTTCCCTACCAGCAGAGATGTGTCCTTAGTGCGCTGCTTGGGTTACGTTACATTGTATTACATAACATAATCTGCAAGTTGCACAGTGCTTTTTACGGATTACTGAGTACTGGGAACTCTTCCGGACAACAGGAAAACGGAGGCTGGCCTCTGAGTGTGTGTGGGTAAGGATGGTGTCACTGTAACTCTCCATCGGAAAAGATATTATGTTTACATTTATTTATTTGATGTATTTGGTTGTGACAGGGTCTTGTGTTTTTACATTTAATAAAGCACTTGGGATCAGGATGGTTATAGAGACCTTGAGTGGAGGTGAGACACAGTCATCAACACACAGGTGCCCCCTGGGATCCGGGCACATAGCCTGGGAGCCTGGGGGGCAGAGAAGACCAGGGTGGTGTGTGGGTGGGTGGGCAGAGCCACCAGGTGGTGCAGTAACTTGCTGAAGAGATACCGGCTCTTTGTGAATTACCCAACTATGAAGTAGAGCTGGGATGCATCACCAAGATTCCACTAGATTTATAAACACAGGTTTTAAGCACGTTGTGAAGGAGTATGACTACAGAGTGGGAGTCTGGGAAGATTCCCTAAGGAGGCCAAGCAGAACAAGAGTAGCAACACGGTTGGCTTGCATCACTGGGAAACGAGGATTGCAACCTGAAGCTCTGAGGTGGGCATCACGGTTGCTTTATTGTATTCAAGGGAACTAGATGTGTAGATGTGCAGTTCTGTGCATTTGACTTTTTCTGGGGAGAGGGTCCAAGACTGCAAGTTAAGAGCTAGCAGCTCCAGGGTTCACTTTCTTGATCACTGAAGGGTTTCCTGTGCTTTAGGACAAGTTAAATTTATTTTGGAAGACAGAAGTATCTTCTTCTGTCCTTGAGTTCACAAACAGAGTAGGCTCTGTGTAAAATAAAGCTTCCTGGGGCTGGGGAGATAGCTCAGGGGCACAAGCACCTGCCAGGCAAGCCCAAGGTCCTTCCTGGTGCGGGCCCCAGAACCCCAGCCCCAGAACTGGGCGTGGTGGTGCATACCTGTAATGCCAGCACTCGGGAGGTAGAGACAGGAGGAACGCTGTGAATTCGAGACCAGGCTACAAAAATGAGCACAGGGCCAACCTGAACTACATAGTGAGACTTTTGTCTGAAAACAAACAAAAAAACCAAACCCAAACTCCCCCAAAACAAAACAAAACAACTTTCCTGTACTGACTCTTAGGCCAAGTAAATACACCTTGTAATTTGGAAACGTTCACAGGAGTCTGAATACACTGTGGATTGGATTTGTCATCGCTTAATTGTCAAAGGCTGAGCTTCCTCCACTCTTCTAGTTTTTTCTCCATTTTTCTCTTGAGGCAGTCAGTTACTTTTCCCCCCTCTGTGTCTTGGTTACTCTGTTGTTGTTGGGGCAAAATACCTGACACCCACACGTTAAAGGAGGAGAGGTTTCCTTCGGCTCAGCGTTGTCCGCAGCTGGCTGGTTCCAAGGCAGGGTGACAGGGCAGAGGAAGCAGATACGGGTCAAGAAAAGAGAAAGTCTATAAAGTCTGCCAGGCCTTGCGCCCCCGCCCGCCGTGACCGCCACCTCCTATCAGTAGACTCACCTGATGAGCGTCGCATTTGGCCATGAAGTTGTCAGTAGACTAATCCACGCTGAACGCCACTCCCCCACGCTCGGATCACCTCTCGCCTGAGCTCCTGAGCCCGGGGTGGGGCGGGCTAACCGTAAACCGCACACTTCCCAGCGGCCGCGGTGCTCTGTGGGGCCTGTATACCTCCTTTCTCCCAATCTGGTCCCTGATTTTACATGATATTGTCTGAGTGAGGAACTAAAAATGGCAAAAGCTGAATGATGAGAATGCCTTCATTTTCTGGTTTGTGTTTGTGCCAAAACTTGGACCGCTAGATTTCTTCGGGCATAGTTAGAATTAAAACTGAGCAAAATGTGGCAGTGACCTCTGAAGATCAGAGTGTATTTCCAGAAAATAAAGCCAGAGAGTTGGTGTTTGATCCACACTCTAATTTATACCCCCCCCCCACTGGCTCTATCTTTTCTTGGGCCTCTCAATGGTGACACAGAAGGTCACAGCATCTTTCTGATTTAATACATCCTTCATGTCTAATCCCAGCTCGGCCCACTCAGCAGTCCTGCCAATGTGGTTTAGGACTCACACTGAAGACCTCAGGCTGCGCATTTTGTAGCTCCCTACCGGAGTGTAAGCTCTGTCAGGACAGAGAAACTGCCTTTGTCTGGTCTCCTCATATCTTGAGCAGCCAGGTGAGGCTGGCACCGAGCAGACACTCAGCAGCCCGTGAACAGATGAACTGCTGTCCCAAAGACCTGACAAGCTCCTGGGGCCGCCCAGAGCTGGGAGTGGAAGTGGGAAAAGGCGTCGCCAACTTCACCCCAGACTGTCCTTTAATAACGTTGGCTGTGTGGATTTCTGCAAACAAGAGCTTCTCTTCATCAAAAATCAGTCAATCAATTAGGGAAAGCCCACAGAGTGGGAAAACGTATGTGCAGCCCATAGAACTGACCGAGGGCTCATACCTAGCATGTACGACGAATTGTACCAAATTAGGAAGACAGGCAGAAGATGTGAGCAGACACTCCCCAAAAGAGGATACCCAGTGGAGAATTAAAACATGAAAAGGAGCTGAATGCCTTATTGATCAGGAAGTCATAGTGGAATTCCACGCATGAGAATGGCAAAAGTGGAAACTAGACCACTCCTTTAGATCCCAGTCCTTTTTCCTACTGCTGTTTCCTTAAGAATTTCTTCCTT
Source organism: Octodon degus (assembly GCF_000260255.1). Taxonomy (NCBI): domain Eukaryota; kingdom Metazoa; phylum Chordata; class Mammalia; order Rodentia; family Octodontidae; genus Octodon; species Octodon degus. The sequence continues at coordinate 7,898,323 of NW_004524646.1, forward strand.
ACCCTGATGCCATGAAGACATTCTGTTACATGAGTATTGTATTTGAATTAGAAATGTTACAGAGTTTTTTTACATTTTTATTTCTTTGAAATCCATAAAATGTCTTTCACTTGAATTTCCCTAATGCTAGATTGAATAACACGTTCTTTTTCTGTGGCATTGTTCTACCTATTTCCTTATATGTTAAGGTACTTTATGTGTGGATGTATTTCTGGGCTATCTATGATGTTCCACTTTTCTAAATGCTCCATCTTTCTGTTTGTCTATTTCTATATGCTTAGCATGGTCAAAGATACTGTGCTCACCACATGACTGTGTTTCTTCGCACGTGGTGCCTTCTAGCTGGATAGTCTTTTTCTTTCCCTTCCCCTATTCTTTAAAATGCATCAAAACCTCCACGTAGGTGGGGCTAGACATCCCCTGGGTGCCTGTGACATCTGTGTTTGCCTCGATCACTGTGACCCCTCTGATGGCAGCCTGATGTCCTGCTGTTTGCCTATCATGTTGCAGGTTCTTTGAAGCCAGGACACATGTGTCTCTCTCTTCACTGGATTTCTAGGATTTCATCAAAATTTAATCACTTTGAAAGAAAAAAAATAGACAGATCACAGACCGGGAGAAAATCCATACCTGACAAGCGACTTATACCCAGAATATGTAGAGAACTACTACAGTAGAATAGAAGACAAGCAGCCCACTTTTAAAACAGAGAAAAAGGGTGCTGGGGAGATGGCTCAGTGGAATAAGAGCTTCCCTGGCAAGTGCAAGGGCCTGAGTTCAATCCCCGGTTCTGAAAAAAAAAGAAGAAGAAGAAATGTTAAAACTGAGAAAAGAATTTGAATAGATATTTCACAAAGTAAGATAAATGGTAATCACCTAATCAACTAACAGAAAAATGAAAAACTGTACTATACACCATGTGTGGGCATTTGCCTAAGAGAAGTGAATGTAGATGTTGAGATGAATTTGTATGCACGTGTTCATAGCATCCTCTTAGTAGATGTCTGGGTAACTTTTTTCTCTCCTCGCTGAGACAAAATACCCAACACCCAAAGTTAAAGGAGGGAAGATTTATTTAGCTCAGCTTGTGAAGGTTGCGCTCCATCAGCAGCTGGCTCCCAGCAGGGTGGTGTGGCCGAGGGGCCACAGTTCAAGGTGGCAGAAGACAACAGAAACAGCAAGAGCAGAAGGGGAGGGGAGCAGCGCGTTTTGTATTGTAAGCAGGCTTTCCACCCCAGGTTGGGTCCTTTACGCCCACACTATGCTACACAGACTCAGGATGTTTACAAAGTGAGGCCCCTGGGGAGCTGCTCAGTTAAGCTTCTACCCCACCCCCAAGATGACACAGTGTATCAACCGTTCCAACAGGTGACAATATCAATGAAAAGCAGCTTCTTGTGTTTACAGTGCTTGCCCTTGGCAGTATGTTGGTTGTACTTCAATGAAAGGTTTCCATTGCTAACATTAAATGACCACTGGTACTTTTGGGGGTTTGCAAGGGAAGGATACAATACAGGACACTTATAATAAGATTATTTTGTTATGAATCACCCAAAGAATCATACACAAAGAGTGCAGGAAATCTACACAAGTGGTAGAGGCCAAAGACTCCAGCTGAGGGCCTGGATCCTGATAGCCTGCAGGAGTCCAGCTGAAAACCCAGAGCTCGTAACAGCGCCTCCCACCAGTCCAGCTGGAGGTCCTGAGCCCACAACGAAGTCTCATGCAGGTCCGCTTCATGGATCTGTGCGGAAAGGCCCAAAGGTTGGTGGTGGAAGCTAGAAGTCTGTGCCAGCTGGAAGAAGGATCTGTGCTAGCGGGCTGAGGGATCTGCACTGGAGGCAGGAAACAGGCTCAAAGTAAGAACTAGAGCTCCCCAAAAAGGTACGACAGCCGTCCTCCGCACCAGTGAAGTTCCAGGCTTCTCCAATGATGAGGAAAGCTGAGTTCCCATCAGGAAAGCCAACGTGACAGGCTTCTCCAAGAGACTGAGCGGTGCACTATCTTCTCCGGAGCCAGAGAACAATGGTCAAGGTGAGGACCAGAGGTCCCCCAAAATAAACTAGCCATTCCCCGTGATGAGGTCTTGAGTTCTTCCAATAAAACAGCCAAGTTCATCCAGAAAGCCAGCATGACAAGGTCCCCCAGCAGACCAGCCCAGGAGAACCAGAAGCTTCTAGCCGTTCCGACAGCTTCTACAACCTCCCCAACAGCACCAGTCCTTCCCCTCATGCTACGGGCATCAGTCCTCGGGTGGAGACCCAGCACCACCCACGCTAGCTCAGTTCAGCTGGGTGTAATAAGTTCCCCACTAGGTGGGGATCCACCCAACCAGTATGCATTGCTGAACAAAGAGGAGGTGTATGGAGCGCTGATGGTGAGGAGCCACGGACACAGGCAGGGGTGCAGGGGGAGACGGAGGCAGCGGAGGTCTGTGTCCTGGGCTGGTCCCAGGGATCTTCCTGGACCATGCAGTGCTTGGATAATCTCAGAAAACAGCCAGAGTTTGGATGAGAGACAACCGGCCCTTTGACTGTAGATAAAAACAATAAGTTGAGAAGTGGATCAATGAGTAGAAGAAGATCCTTGCCACCCAGAGGAGGCTTTCTGTTCAGCACAGTACAATCCTTGAAGGAAGACACAGGAAAGGAGTTTCAGCGAAGCATCGCGAGTGTGGGCAGAAGGACCTTCCTGTGCTGTTCTAGTCAAGTTACTTGATGTTTTTGAGAGAACCATTTATGATGGTTGGCAGCAAAATGATTTTTTTTTTTTTTTTTTGAGAAAGAGAGCCCCAGATGGGTTTTATTAGTCTCTGAATAAGCATTGTGTTAAATTTAGGATTAACCGTACGCAAGCCTTTTCCGGACCTTCTCCCCTCCGAGGGCCTGTGGGTGGCTGCAATGATACATAAACAGCGGACTTCAGGCTTCCTGTGCCCAGGTTGGGGCTGCTGCTGCTGCTCAGCAGGACAGCCGCGGGCACTGGTGCTGGGATGACTCAGAGTGGCCTGGGGTGTGCCTGCGCGCGCTTGCTACGCTGCATATTGACTTACTTCCCTTTGGTTGCTCCTGCTGTCTGGAGATGCAGCAGCACTTTCACTTGAGGACAAGAGGCCAGCTCCCAGTGGGCTCTTGAGTTCCCAGTGCCCACAACTGCTTGCTTCCCCAGGAGCTCCTGCAGCAATGAGGAAAGCCGAGTTCCCATCAGGAAAGCCAACGTGACAGGCTTCTCCAGGAGACTAAGCAGTGCACCCTCTTCCCCTCCAAAGCCAGAAACAATGCTTTGCGAGTTGCTTCCTCCCATCGAAAGCCTGGAGGTGCCCCCTCAGGAGCCGCAGGAATCCTGGGAAACGGGATGAAAGGTGCACTCAAAACTGATGCGAGTCTTTCACTTCTTCGGATTTTGCCATCTCTCGCTCTGGCTTCCTCTGTCTGCCTGGAATTGGGCTAAAAGAGGCTGACTTCATTCCCTGCTTCTAGCCTCTAACACAGTGGTATGTTCTAACCCGTGGGTGTGAGCAGGTCCCTGTCTAACCCTCAAACTCCAGAGCCAGCTGTGTTAGGTTTTCTGAGATCTGGCTTATGCAGTCCTAGAAACAGGGTTTCCATCGGGATGGCTGGCATCCTCTGAGAGGATGCGGGGACCTCTACAGAGCCAGAGACAGCTGGCATGGTGAGAAATGAGCTGTTGAAAAAGCTATGAAGGAAGGTGGATCAATAGCAGGTGAGGAACACTGACAGGAAATGAAGCCAACGAGGAGGACGGGTCGGTAAACACAGTCAACAGGAAGACAATCTCACCTGATTGGATGAAGGGAGGTGGTGACCCAAGAAGGCAAGGAGGAGGAGAAAAGCTTTTCTCCAGATTCTTCCCTGGAAGCAGCGGAGATGCTGCTGTCTTTCACTGTAATGGGGAGCACAGGAAGCAGAGTGGGCTTCATTTCTGTGAGCTCCCCAGTGATAGAACCTTCGAGAAAGGCTTCCATTTTTTTTTTTAGTTTTTCACATTTTGAAGAAGCAATAAGGGCCTAGGGAATACGATGGGAAGGAGAGATCCACTCAGTGCAAGGTCTTAGGAAGCTGGCCAGAACCCTAAGTGACTGGTTGTACACTCTCAAGGGCCTCTGAGTCACTGTCGGAAGTATGCATTAGCACTTTCCCTTGGTGAAGGGGCTGGAGGACTCTGGCTCCTATCTCCATTGGTGAAGGGCTGCCCACTCTGTGAAATTCCTGTGCTTCTGGTTGTACGTACCTGAGTGCCTAGAAACGCGACATCTCAAGGGAAGTCCTGGGAGAGGAGACCCATAGCATCACCTGAGACAGCGCTCTGTCAAAGGGCACCTACATAAGCCGGTAGACACTTGGGGGAGGGGACCAGCCTTGAATCAATGCCGGATGAGGTAATAACGTTGTATCCCATCTTACGTGTGCAAGAGGTAGCCAGGATCCAGTTAAAAGACCATGTTAAGTAGAGAAGACATGGTGGCCGCCCTGGAGGAGCTTAAAATCTCATAGGAGAACAAATAAATTATGCAAGGTTTACTAGTTACTGTCTCATTGTTGGGACAAAATACCTAGCACCCACAAGAGAAAGGAGGTGAGACTTATTTTAGTTCATGGTTTGTAGAAGTCCATATCCAGCTAGCTTCAAGGCAGGGTAGCATGGAGGAGGGGCATGGCAGAAGAGAAGTGGTCCACAGCATGGCAGGCGGGAAGCAGCGAGCACCAAACTTCACTTTCCCTTCTATTCCATTCAGGCTACAAGCCTACTGATTGGTGCAACTCATACCCAGGGTGGGCCTTCTCACTGTGCACACCCAGAATCCTTAATCCATATTCACACGCACTAGATCCCACCCAAGATGAAGGGCCCCACCTGTGAGCACACAAGGCTTTGTGGGGTGTCTAGACACAAGCAGCATCACAAGGCTGTGAGTGTGCTTGTGCTACTGCTAAGTGTTGGGAATGTGCATTTACTCCACGCCACACCTGCCTGTGAATTCATTCACTTGTCACTGAAGTCCTGTTTTCTTCATGTCATCCATGAGGAGATGGTGGCACATTGACAAAAGCTGTAAGTCAGTAAGTGGTATACACGGGATACAAAGGTTTTGAATCCTTTGGAATTATCAAGTGAAGTAGATGCTGGATGTGATGGGTGAGAAGGATGAGTTAGCCATGGGGGTGTGTGATGAAAGCCCTACCCTGGGTTTTCAAAAGTGTTTCCAACCCGGTTTCATCCATATTCAGAATACAAAGCAAAAGTGACTGTTATCTTTTTTCCTTTTCTTTTTGAAGAAGAAACAGAAGCACTGGAAGGAGGAACATTTCCTCAGCACCTAGAGGATTGGCAGCCGGTCCTTGGACCACCTTGGGTAGCCGGTGGTTGGTGTCAGGTGTTTCCTACCTTTACTGTTGGCAGGAAGCCTGCCAAGCGGTGGGGGGAAAGGGCCGTTATTCGAGCACGCCCTCAGGTGAACCAGTTACCACTAAATAGATCAAGTTTTACCTGCAGAAATTTCCTCCCTTGGCAAATATTTATTTCAAACTTCAGATAAAAAAGAGAGAAAAAGTAACCTCCTTACAGCTGAAAGCAAACAGCACTTATAAAAATGTTTTGGGTAGAGTCCACCCCCTTTCTGACCTTGGAGGGAAATGTTTGTTTTTCTTTATATCAAGTCTCTGGGGTGTTTCTTCCTGCAAGACAGCCAGGGGGTTCATGATCAGCCGTGGGTCCCCAAACTTGGGATAGCAGACATACTCCAGAGAGAAGGTATTGGTTTCTGTTATGATTTAGATATAAAGTGAGCCCCATGTCATGAACATGCAATCCCATCAATGGATTAATCCACAGGCAGGTTCAGTAGGAATATGCTGCTGCTAGGAGGTGGGGCCTGGTTGGAGGTGAGTTGCTGGCTGGGTACAGCAAAGCCTTGGGCTGTGAGCAAGCTGTCCCGTGAGTGCGCCACAGGACAAGAAGCATTTCTAACAGATTTTAAATAAGTGAGCAATGTCTTGCCATACAAGTATTGTGTGATCTGTAGGCCACATAATCGCAGCTGAGCCAGTGCTTCTCCGTCTGCCTGTCTCTCGTCCTCTCTTTGCCTCTGCCGTCTGTCTCTCGTCCTCTCTCTCTCTGCCTGCCTCTCTCTCTCTCTGTCTCCCCCTCTCTCTGTCCCTCCCTCTCTCTGTCTCTCCCTCTCTTGCTCTGTCCCTCCCTCTCCTCTCCCCCTCTCTCTCTTGCTGTGGGATCGAGGCCTATCATCTTCTCCCAGCAGCAAGAGCTTATGGAGGCAATCTCATCTGTAGAGAAGGGAGAAGAGGAATCATGTACTTCAAGTGAGATTAGGAGATGAGTAAGAATTTGGAAAGTGCATAGCTTGGTAGAAAAGTACTGCCTGAATGAGTCGGTGACATTGCAAGCGGTGAATCTGTTTGATAACAATGCAATGTCACATTTCTGCAAAATCCTCCAAAGGAAGCAAAAGCAGGCATTGCTGGATAGGTTCCTTATTGAAGCTGCAGAAAAAGAAAAAGATTTTGTTTAACCCGTAGCAGTGATCCCATTGTTGATAGTGAGAGTCATCCTGCACAGTAAGCCTCTATTACTTCCCTCACACTGGCGGCAAAGATTTTTTCTTTTTTAAAATATGGAACGCTTCACGAATTTGCATGTCATACTTGCGTGGGGGCCGTGCTAATCTTCTCTGTATCATTCCAGTTTTAGTATATGTGCTGCTGAAGCGAGCACAAGATTTTCAAAGGTAAGAGCAGGTTAATTTATTTTTCTTCGGATTTTATGTTTTCTTTGTTATTTTGTATTCTGTTACAGTATTGTAATCATTTTTATAAGAATCCTTTTAAATTGTGGAATGATTCATCTGAATTTCCATTATTTTTACAGAGAAATTTTCTTTGATATACACGTGCTTTGAATTTGAAGCATGTTTTTGGGGTGAATCATGCTCAGAAGCCAGGGCTTGCTGTGCCCTGTCGCTAACTCCTCCCAGCCATCCTTCCTGCTGCCCCAAGAGAGCACATTGTGACTCCGACCACCCCCCCCCCCCGTCCACTTCCTGCTGCCCCCGACAAGCGCATCCCCCTTCTCTGTGCCCCTCCCCCATGCAGGCTCTGTCTTGGAATCAACGGAGCACAACTGAGCCCTCTGAAACCGTGAGCTGAAAAGAACCGTCCTCCCTCAGGTCGTGGGGATTGGGTGATTGGGTGTTTCTTTCATCGTAGGAACAGGACTCTGCATCAGGAAGCTGGAGTTTCCTAAGGGATGAGGGCCTGTGCTCTTATCCTCTCCAGAGAAGGTGGGCCATCCCTGAGGATGAAATAGACAAGCCCAAGTTATTATCAAGAAAGCCTGGGTGGACAGTGTTGTGCAGGGCAGGCCACTACTCAGGCCTCCAGGAACCTGGGCTTGAAATTTGTGCTTTGTACTGGGGTTCCAGACCCTGGACGGCTCACTTTCCAGCTCTGAGTCCCAGTCGCCGTGCAGCTTCATGGTTATGGCTGTGGACTGTGGACCCACTCTGCGTGGATCTGCATCCTAGACCAGCACAGTGACCTTGGACCAATCACTTAGGTACTCTTACTGCTCCATTTCCTTGTATATAAAGAGGAGACCATAGGTGTCTAGGAAGGTGGGATGAGTTGCCGTGGGCCTGTGCTAGGAGGCACTTGGCATGGGGAAGCCAAGTGTCCAGGTGGTGTCCATTGTATGACCAAATTAGGAGGTGATCACCCAGCCTTGCTCCGGGGCTGTCCTGGGATCCAGTGGACACTAAGGCAGGCCAGGATGTTAGTGGAAGGCAGAGCCTGCTTGGAACCATTTCCACTCAAAACCTGCTCTCTAAGGAAGCTCTGGAACCAGTCTTGGATGGCACATGCACTGGAGCCTGGCTCCCCACTCCCCAGCTCACCTTTGACTCCCCACTCCCCACCACCCTCTCTCCTCATTGGGCTCCACTCTGTGTGGGCCAGCTGTCCACAGAATCCACGATGCAGAGCTCCCCATCCCATCTCTCAGCCCCAAGCTCACCACTGTCCTTTGACCAAAACAGACAGCATGACCTTGTCCCTGCGTGACACCGCCTATCCAACAGGAGTCCCCCGATGCTCTTCCTCAGTCCTTATCTCAGTGGGAAGAGACCCTTGGAAGCATAGAGCGCCATTCTTCTTTGTATTCACGTGTAGCCAGGCCTGGTGCCACATCCGGCAAAGAAATGACATGATTGTGTGTGTGTGTGTGTGTGTGTGTGTGTGTGTGTGTGTGTGTGCATGCACGTATGCGCGCTGTGTGTGGCCATGCAGTCCTCACAGCAAACCTATGAAGCAGGTGCTATCAGTGTCCCTCTTTTGTAGAGGAAGGAACTGAGTCTGTGAGAGCTAAGTAACTTCCTTAAAATCTCACAGCTAAGCAGAACAGGGCTCCAAACGCAGGCAGTCCATCAGCAGAATTGTGCTTCTCATCACTAGCATGTGTGGCCCCTGGGGACCGGTTGGCGTCCACCTGGACACTGGTTTAGAGCTGGATGGAGCTGAATGAGTTGCCCTGCTGCAGCTGGTCCAGCAGGGTGTTCGCTATGCTCCGCTGCCACCTCCCCACTACTCCCTGAGTGCTTTTTCAGGCAATTTGATCTCGAAGGATACTGTAATCCCAACTTGACTCCAAAGGGCATTGCTGATGTTACTACCCTTTGCAATGGGAAATGACACGTGTGATTACTTTTCCAAGATTATTTTTCTTGGAAGAGTGAATGCATTTGTTGTAACCTAACTCAGCTTCCTGGTGCAGGTGACTTCCAATGTGACATCAGAGCTTACGACTGTGGTCATGGGCCCTTGACACCCACACTCAGCTCTGGAGGAGCCAGCAGGAGCTATTTGTTCTAGATCCTGGGGAGAGAGGCTGGAGGTGTGTTTAGGAGGAACAGAGTGCATTCACCCCAGCTGACTGGGTGCTTAAGGGTGAAGCCTCTGAATGGCGGCTGTTGCTCCCTAGCTGAGGACCTTGGGCAGTCGGAACCCTTCCCAGCTGGGCTTCCTCAAGGGGAATTAAAATGATTCCTAAGTTCTTTGTTGTTTTGATTGTCTCTACCCTATGTTTGTGGTCTGTAAAGCCCTTCTGTTGGCTCTTGGGTCCTTAAGGCTGTCTCCTGGTTGGTTTCCCAGCAAGGGGTGGGGGAGGGTAGCTGCCCAGCTCTTCAGTGCAGTGTGCATTGCTGCAGGGAGAACCCAGGGCAATACCTTTGCTATAGCAGCCAAAATAGCATTGCAGGCTTAGCTCTTTTTTTTCTTTTTTTTAAGAGCACAGAAAAGATTTACTCTGTAAGGCTATTGACTTTGCCTCCCTAATTAAATCTAGGGGAGAATCCTTGCTCACATACGCCAACAAAATGTATCTGTGAAATTAATTATGACAGCTGAATGAGCATTTGATGAGCAATCTTTCTCATGATATTTCTCAGACTTAGATAATTCTTAATTAATTATTCATCTGATAAAGAAACGCTATGCTTTTAGGCACTAGTCTAATGCTGATATTTGGAAGTGATAGATTTTTTTTCAGGCACCAGGCGCAGCAGAGAAACAGGCAGAAGGAAAAAGGGAAAGGGGCTGTCTTATCTTGGAGGACACAGCGAGAATTTGGGGAAGGTAAGGAACTCTCTGGAGTTGAACAAAGGGAGGCTGAGGCTTTCACGGCCTTTTGCCAGGGGCGGGGCTTGAGGGGGACATTTAGAAGTACCTGAGGGAGCTCATCGGGGATCTTCCCTGAGGTGACGGGAAAGGTGAAAGGAAATTGCCCCCTGGACTAAGCTGGAGAAGAAGGGGGAGGTGGTCTTGGGGAAGATAGGCTTTTGTTTGAAAGGCTTCAGCCATATCAGATGACCACCATAATGATTTTAGTAATTCATACTAGGGCCAGAACCTATCAGGAAGTAATAGTAATAATCACGAGGCCTAATGTGAAGGACCAGGACAAAAGAGAAGTGTTCTTTATGTATCATCTTATTTAACCGAAATACTGTGAAATAGTTGCTTTCATCACTCCCATTCCCTAGGTGGAAGAGCAGGCAGATCACGATTGATTTGCTTAATAATATCACAAGCATTAAATGACAGAGCCTAGATTCACCCCAGTTAGTATTTGCAGCGTGAAAGGGGAATTCCTTATCCTTTCTCTGAAATGACGGGATAGGCAGTTTCTTGTCCTCACAGTGTGCATCTGAAAGTGTCTTTAGAAGCCCTTTTAGTTTAAGAGTGAAGAGCAGGGACATTGTCTAACAAGTCTTCGTGCAGCTCTCCTTGGTGCATGCCACCTCTAAACCTACCTAGCAAGACAGTCTTCAGCGACCACCGCTGGTGTAACGAAAGACAGATGAGCAAGTGTAGCAAAGCCTCCAGGCGCTGCGATAAAGGTCTTTATAGCGTGTGGACTTGAAGGGCGGTCAGCCTCACTGAGGGAGGGCCTGGGTGCGCGTCTTACACTACTCAGCATAGCTAACCCCACCTGCTATAGCAAAGATATCCCCAAAATCTTAGTAGCTTAATACAACACAAATGAACCCCCAACTCCAAAGGGAACATGAAGGTTAATCTTATCTGTCAACTTATTGGAGCTGAATGATTCCCCAGATAGGTGGTGCACAGTATTGCTGGGTGTGTCTGAGGGGTATCCAGAGACATTAGCATTTGAAAAGCAGACTAAGGAAAAAAAATTCATTTTCACCACAGAAGCCAGCATCCTCCCATCTGTCAAGAGTTAAAATTGAACAAAGAGAGGAAGGGAAAGTGTGCTCTCTCTGTTTGAGCGGGGGTATTCACTCTCCTGCTCTTGGACACTGACACTGCAGTTGTCAGGTCTTCAGAGCCAGCTCGAGTCTGGCACCATTAGCCTCCCAGCTTTGAGCCTCAAGAGTTTAGACTGCAGCTTGTAGTGTCAGTCCCTCTGGTTCACCAGCCTTTGTACTGGCAATGAATCACAATTTTGGCTTTGCAGGTTCTCCAGCCTGCAGACATAAAATTGTGAAAAATCTCAGCTTCTATAGTCCATTCTCCATCCATCCATCCATCCATCCATCCATCCATCCATCCATCCATCCATCTTTCCTTCCTTCCATCCATCTTTCCATCCACCACCATTCAGTTGACTCCGTCTCTAGGGAACCCCTCCAACAATCCTTGGAGGTTGTTGTCCCCAAGGTCATCTGTGTACTGGTGTGTCTTTGTTATTGCAGCAGTGTAATCCCATAGAGTCTCACAGTGCTTTGCTAAGTCCTCTGTGTCTGGGTAGAAACAGGGTGAGGATAATGACCAACCATGGGGCAGTCTCATGGACTGGGCCTGGAGCAGGCCCACAGTGGATTGCATCTCTTCTGGCTCATAGTCTGATGCCCAGAAAACAGAGACTCAGGCTTCAAGGTGGGGCGGGAAGTAGTGACCAGCTGCAGGTGGAAGAAGAGGAGCAGTTGGGAGGGCAGTGGCCAGTCTCTGCCCCTGACCTATATCACACATCCATCTGCCTCTCCTTCAGTTGCTTCTCTGCAGAGGTGATGTGGGAGATTGAGACAGGTGCAACTGAACAGCCACCGGAACAGAATGTATCAACAGTCATAAAAGCCTAAGGCTAAGGGGTTAAAGGATATGTTTCCCGAAGAGAGATGGGACCCAACAGGATTCCAGATTTTGGACTCAGCACTGTACACATAACCAATCAGAAAGTGGCATTTTCAGTCCTTCATTTGAATTTTATGTGTTTGCAGAGCCAATCAGAAGATGCTATTCTCAATTCTTCATTTACATGTGGATGCAATCAATCAAAACACTGTTTCTAGTCCTTCATTTACATGTGGCAAAGGCCAAGTTAAATTTTGATAGGACAAATGCCCCAGTGCTTTATTTGAATGAGGCAAGGTCAACCCAGGTATTTTCTTCTTCTTTTTATGAAATGTATTTTATACAGGGTCTAACTATGGAGTTTCAGCCTCCCCAGCACTGGGACTATAGGCATGTGCCACCATGCCTCAGTCTCTGCTCAGCACGGCCAGGGGCAGGACCAGAGTGGCATGTGGTGCTGGGGATTGAACCCTGGTCCCTGCACTTGCTTAAGCAGGTTCTTAGTCTGCTGAGCCATCTCCTCGGCCCAACCCAGGTATTTTGGACATTCAAGACCCTTCTGCTTTATCCACAGGCCGTCTGAGCCCTTAGACCAGCCTGCTCTCACCCTGTAGAGTGTACCACTTTTCTGACTTAATAAATGTACAATCTTGTTGCCTTTTCTGTGTCTTGTCTAATTCTTTGTTGGGGACACCAAGGGTCTGGAAAGCAGCCCCTGAGACACACTCTGTATCTCACATCAGATGGGGTCGCTCCCATCCGGGCAGACTGCTGGGCTCATTTGCAGTTCCACCCCGGAGCTCAGGTCTTAGGCATAAGAGGTGCTCAGCACTTTGCTGTTGGCTCGCTGGTGAGTGCTCAGAGGATGGCTGCGGCTGCCCCTTGCTCTTACATAATCAGGAGCAAGCATTGCAGATGTGATGCTTGGGTGTGGATGGGAAGGATTCTAATTTAGAGAGGGAATGAAAAAAAAAAAACCCTTTGATAGCAAAGGATCTTTATTCTTTGGGAACCTCCTGTGCTGATAAAGGAAAACTCAGCACCATCCTTTAGGGAATGGCAGGGCGATGAACTGAACTAGGCTGTGTATCATTTCAGCATGAGGCTCATAAACCCTCAGCTCAAACATGGAGGTAAATGTCACTGCTATATTCTGAAGAGAACAGTGTTGACTTGTTCAGGTTAACGCCTGTGACCATGCTCGCAGTGGTAGCTGCAGTTGGACAGGTGCCCGGCCTTTCACAGAAGCCGGGAAAGGGCAGCTGCAAATTGGAGTTGGGGCTCCACAGGTCTAGCACTATTGACTTTTGGGGTGGACCTGTGCATTGCTGGCATTTAGCGGCATCTCCAGTCTCCTCCTACCAGCTGCCGGCAGCAGCCCCAGTTGTGACAACCTCAGAGCTCTGCAGATGTCGCCCAGTGCCTCTGGGGGAGCAAAATCACTCTGGGCTGAGAACTACCCATCTAGAAAGCCAGGATGAGCAGCACAGACGTGAAGGCCACCTTCCCTGCTCCGCGAGGAGCAGCACGGATCACCGGGCACTATTCTTTCTGACAAGATGTCTGCATGCACCTCAGTTGTGCTTAAGGAAATGTGGCTGTGAGTTCTATCTGAGCTGTCACTGTCCTCAGCCACCGGCAGGCAGAGGCTCAGCTTGGAGGGAGGGCACGAGCCATTGAGGATGTTCAAGGTTCCAGCAGGATAGATGCAGCCCATCACACCAGGTGGCATCCAGAACAGCGTTGTCCTGATAGATTCATGAAGGGGTTCTCCTCAGTGGGCCTGGGCTGATAGAGGGTCTGTCAGATAGAGGGCTCACCAGGGGCAGGGGAAAGAAAACCAACTGGTCCCCAGCTGTAGGAGGGGTGTCTCCAGGATTCTCTGCCCTTACTCAGTAGAGACCGTTGCTTGGTGTGACTCCCAGACTTCCCAACTAAAGCTTACAAAGGGTTGTAAGAGCCCAATGCTATGTCGTGTGTCTTTGTAGGTTTCAGTTCAAGGGCAGCCTTGAGTGAGAAGCATTGGCTCCATTTTACTGATGTGGAAACAGAGGCTAGGGTCAACTCACTTTCCCAAGGACTCAGAGCTCAAGTCTTTCATGTCACATGCCCACTGAGTTCCAACAGTCTAAGTGTTCTTTCCACTCTTGCATGTGCTGCTTCTTCAAATTCAGAGTTAAACTGCAGCCATGGGGCTGTGAGATCCTCCCAGTCATTGACCATGGTGAGCCCTGGGGCCATGCAGGGTTTCAGAGAACTTGTGTCTCTCTTCCTCCTTTGGGGGGGCACTCTGAGTGGGTGGGTGGATGGGGGGAACCCTGGGGCTCCTGTTCCACCCCACGTGGTGTGGTGGTGAGGGTGACACAAGGAGCTGTCCTCCCAGTCCCATCTGGCACCCTCTGCCTGCTCACATAAGCCATGATCATCCCTGCATGTTTTGTTCTGCTGCTCTTAAAGGCAGCTGGTTCTGCTCTCTATAAATGCGGATAGATCTCTCACAGGGGACTTGCTGCTGTTTTCAGATATGTAATTAAGATCTGTGAAGAGTTCAGTAATTCTGGAGGCAAGATAAGAACCCTCAGGATGATGTCGCTCCTCCCTGTGTCACCACCTGGGCCACCCTTGGGCACGCAGCCCTGTAAGGAAGGCTCTTTGATTTCTCAGAGTACTTAGTATTTATCAGTCAAACTGCCTTCAAAGATGCAGGCAATTAGAATTCAGAAAGCATAACAATGTAAAGAGAGGGTGTGGCCACATCTTTCAAATGGTCCCAGAGGTGCACGGACAGTGAGACCACAGCACACATAGCCAGCCGGTCAGCAGGGGGATGGAGTGTCTACTACCTGGAGCTGGGCTGTGCACAGGCCTGTATAAAAAGGGGAGGTGCACCTTCTGGGGGGAACCTGAGAGTCTATATTTAACATGTTTATGGGTGTTTTTGGTATGTGAGGTTCTGTCATTTAATTATGCAAATTGGATGCCTTATACATAAGTATTTTAGTTGATAGAGGAGAAATTGAGGGCCCTATAAAATAAAGACCTTACGCATAAACAGACAGTGGTTCGCTTGCATAGCTGTATAGAAACCCGGGACTGTTCCTTCCAAGCACCAGGCTGTGCCTCAGCCTTCATTGCTGTGATCTAGGACAACCAGAAGTGGGTTCCAGGAGACAGCAAGAGAACAAAGGTGACACTGTTTTGGGAGACCAGTGGTCGATGCATGCAAGCTGGGGATCAGGTATGCAGGCAGAGTTCATGAAAACCTTTAAATTACATCGAAGATTTCTGGGCCAGTGATGCAGTCTTTGGAGTTGTCAGCATGCAGCTGATAATTTGAACAATATTAACCACGAGCACCAGGCAAGGGTATATGTAAACTTAAGAGTTTTGGTGTGAGAATATTGAGGGTTAACATTGAAGGGGTAGAGAAAGGAGGAGGCACCCATGGGGAATCCTGGGAAAGAATAAAAGTGGGATGAGATGACCCACAAAAATTAGAGATTTGGGGAAAACCCAGAGGCCAGCAGAGTAGTCTGGAAGTTAGGGCCCGTGAGCCGAGGTATGGAAGACACGTACCATCCTTGGTTCCTGAAGGCATGGAGGATGCGCATCATCCTTGGTTCCTGAAGTTTCCTGCTGGCCATTCCAGGAAGGGGAGGGGGCTGAGGCCGCTTTTAATGAGCTGAGAATTGAAGGGAGGTCAGTAGAGCATGTAAGGAGCCCTGTGACAAGTTGGGAAGGGAAAGGTAGAGTGGACAAAGGTGACAAGTCTGAGCAAGGAGCCACTGAGGACAGGTGGCTACAGACACCATGAAGAGAGGGGACAATCTATGGAACAGAAAGAGGAAAGAAGGACTTAGAGAGTTGAAAAAGGACAAGTAACTCGCTTTGACATTAGTGGAGGGGACTACTGAGGAAAAATTGTGAAGTTCTGATAGACTCTTATCACACACAGCTACCTGATTTTTCTGCTGCTCAGTGAGTGGGCATAGAAAAGCGATCAAGGTAGGGCTTTAAGCTGAGGAAGTGATGGAGTTTTCCCATCATCCGTGCAGTGCAGGGACAGAGGAAAAAGGGAGTCAGGGATGCTGGTGAAAGGGTGGCCCAGACAGTCTGTCCTGAAGTCAGCTGGGCGGGAGAAGGATTGGGATGAGGGATCCCAAAGAGTACACAGAAAGGAGAGTACACAGAAAGTACACAGTGGGGAGGGCAGTGCTGGGGTCTCTGCGTTGAGAGCTTGAGAAGGTCTGAAGCTGGAGCCCAGCAGAGCAAGCAGGGAGTTGTGATGACCTCAGGCAGGGGAGGATATGGAGAAGGGGGGCCCTGCGGGGGTGAGGGGAACCGGGGAAAGCCGAGGCTGAGCAGTCCAGGGCAGTCCAGGCTGGGCTGCTGCGGGGATGATGGGGCCGGAGAGCTGATCTCCAAGGCCTCTGCGGGGTCCGCAATGCCAAGAATCTGGAAGTGCCGGACAGGCAGCCCAGGGGCGCGGTGCACACACCTGCCACCCTGCTGCAAAACCCAGCGGGCGCCTTGGCAGTCACCTCAGACTCACGCCTGCTTCTCTACCTGTGCTCTCTCTCCCACCAGAAGGCCCTGCCCTCCACGTGGTCATGCGGGTCAGAAACCTCCCACGCTGGTCGCTTCATTTCCGTCTCCGGTGTATTTCATATCCTCGTAGTCTCCCTGGATCCCAGCCTTAGCTCATGGACCTTTGCGGCCTCCCTGGTTTTGTACGGTGAAGGGCACTTTCCTCTTCTAGAATTCCCGGAAGGCCTGACACAGAGCCTGCCAGCCATCTGCTCAATAACAGAGGTTCAAACCCTCATGAAGCCTCTAAGACCCTTTAATATCTGTCTCTAAGCTCAATTCCAGGTTCATGTTCTCAGTCTTCATTCCATGCCCACATCCCCAAGTTCCAACCCAAGGAATCTACCTCCTGTTCCCCACCCTTGAGCACTGCCCTTTTATTTTCTTTCCTCAGGCTGTCCCCTTGGCCTAGCGTGCCCTCCACCTCCCCCAAGATGCCCTTTCAAATCCATTTCCATCTCAAGGAGAAGCTCAGATGTCAGCTCTTCCATCAAGCCGATTTCTCTTCACCTCCCTTTCTGCAGCCAAAAGCAATATTCTCCTCCTGTGAATTCTCACAGGACTCTGGTTAAACTTCTTACAAGCACAGCATTGTGTCTGAGCTTTGCCTCAACTACCTGACCCTCTCCATTAGTCCACAGGCATCTGCCATGAAGATCCACATCTTTGTTTTCCCTGTGTTATCCCCCGAGGCACCTGGGTTACAGAGGCTTTGGAGTTCATTAGTTACAAATGGGAGTCCAGCTTCCACCACTTGGAAGCCATGTGACTCTGGTAATCACTCTGGGTTCATTTTCCTCATTCCTAAGATAGGGATAATGGTCCTGAGCTCCCAAATCAGTGTAGGAATTAAATGAAGCCAGCAAAGACTAACAGTGAGCGCTTGCCCGGCATGTGGTAGGTGTTAAATAAATATCTCCCCTTCCTCCCAATCGTGCTTTTGAATATGTGGAAAGAGAAATGGAACACGGCAGACCACATGGCCCTCTCGAGCCTGTTTCCAAGAGGGCCCATTCCCCAGGCGAGGGAAAGCAGCAAGGACAGGACTAAAGAGGTCTGCTCCTCTTCCTGATGATTTTACTTTCAAGATGTTCTTTAATGAGTATCTTTTATGTTTCAAATTGGAAAGCATTTTTGTGAGAAAGTATCTGTACATAAGCACATGTGTGTAAATATTCAGGTGTGTAACACGCATTGAAATTCATATTGAGAAGAGCAGTTTTTCACTGACCCCTCCCCTCACCAGGAAACTTTCCGGACTTCCTCTGGGGAGTCTCCATCCGAAGACTGCTAGCAAAGCCTGCTGGAAAATGACTGTCTTTCTGAACAGGCCCAGAGACATCCAGATCCCCACAGCAATCCCGCTCGCTCTCCATTTCTGCATTCAATTTCCTTTCATTTGTCTCTAGGGTACCTCCTGCGATGAAAAGTTTTAATTGTTGTTCCTCACCAGGATTGGAAAGGGCACATTTGGCATGTTTAATAATTTGTTAATTTGTCTTGTCTGTTGGCATGGGTAATAGACGGGACACATTAAAGAAGGGTTTCCTCCTTGGCTCATGTTGCACGGCCAGCGGAGAAGGAGCCAGAGACCCTGAGGAATACAAAGCTCACCCCAAGTTCCTAGAGGCTGGGAGATGCTGGATAAGGCAGGGATAGCAGAGAGAACAATCAGAGCCAGCCCAAGTGTGTCTGGGCCTGGTTTTGCTCTGTCCTCCTTTTGTGGCATTGGGAGTATGCTTTATTTTCTCTCTGGCCCTCAGTTTTAGCCTTGGTAACTTGAGAATACGGTAACTCTTTCCTGAGGCCTCAGAAGATTAAGTCAAGGTCATTAAAGAAAAGCATCCTGACTGGAAGATGTGGACAATTAGTTGCTAGGCAACCTTGTGTCCTATGATACATACTTTGCAAAGGTATAAATAAATGCCCCTACTGTTGTTCCTAAGGTCCTTTGCCTATCAGCCAGAGGCCTCCACCTGAGCCCAGCTGGTCTCTTTTCTTCATTCTTGCTACTGCGTCTCCCTGGGGTAGACACAAGACCCTATCCCTTTCCACTTGTTCAAATCACTGCCCTGAGGGGCGGGCCTCACTCCTGCAGGCCCTGCCTCACCCAACGTTGTGGACTCTTCTAGCACAGTCTTTAGCATAGAAGAAGGATCCTGCAAAACCTAGCCTGAGTCCACCTGTCTGACCTTACTTCTGGTTACAAAGCCTGTCCTGGAGGCTTCCTCCCAAATCACTTAGGTCACTATAGTCTTTCCTCTTGCTGTCCTTGTCACCTTCTACATCTCCATCTTTGCTTACCTTAGTCTTTTCCTTCGGTTTCCCCTTGCTTGGTAAGCACTTCCTCAGAAGCTCCTGCTTTTGAAGACTTAATTAAACATGACCTTTTGGGGAAGGAATCCTGCCCTGTGCTCCTAAACTACTGCCTATCCCTTTGGAGTTGGCCCTTCCCAGCAAGTCACAGAGGAAGGAAGGAGGCCAGTTGTGCCTGTTCCTGAGTCAGAAGTGACTTCCCCAAGGGTGGGAGATGACACTGATTTGTCTCTGGGGCTGCAACTCCTAGCCCAGGGCATGGCATGGAGAAGGTACTCAGTAGGCTCCTGATGAATGAATGAATGAATGAATGAATGAATGAATGAATGAAGAACAAATGAACAAATGACTGGATAGATACCATAGTGTAAAGTTCCTTCCTCTGGCACAAATGAGAAGTGGGAAAGCGATAAAGAAAACCATTGTTGCTTGGTACAGGAGGGCAGCCAAAGAGAAGCAAGAACACTCAGAGGAGGAGGCAAGGAGAAGAAGAATTCATCAGTCTGGGCTGGGGGTGGAGTTTTTAATGGGTGGTATGGTGTCCCAACAGGCGCTGACTGGGGAAGGCTTGGCAGGCAGGGAAAAACAAAAGGAAGCTGAGGTTGATGGGGGGAAGAAGGTGGACATCAGCCTAGGAGGGGCGTGTCCTTGGCTTAGGATGCCCTCACCATGCCTACTCGCCACCATGATGACCCTGCGGACTTTCATATGGGTGCAGATCCACAACATGGTCCCTGTTGATGTCCAACAGCTTGGGGTAAATCGGGTGTTGGGTGATTGACTAGGGGCCCTGATAGAATATGAGATGCTAAGTTGGTGGACATGGTGTAAGTAGCTTGGCCGGCTGCACGCACGTGTGCACACTACATGGCGGACAATGACCTGGTATGGATGTCTTGGCCATTGTTCATTTGTAGAGAAGTGGTCACAGGATATCAAGTCTTCCTCATCCGTCAGTGTATTTGGTGCTCACACCATGATGCCGGCGTCATTGTTCCCTGAGTTTTATAGATGTGGCTCAGAGGGATGAAGCAGCAAGGTCCTGGGAGTCATGCGCTGGCTAACGGTGGTTCTGAGAAGTCAACACATGTCTGTCGCCTTGTCTCACAAGTGCTGGGGTTCTGAGGGTAGCTCCGTAATGACAATGCCCTTGCCTGTGCCAAAGAGGCCGATGGAACACCAGCACCTCATGGAGGCTAGGGTGGAGGCTGTGCCCTACGTCCTGGAGTGAGCGGGCTTGCTGAAATTAAAGTCTAGAGTCGAACTGTCCTAACCACCCGCACCCAACAGCTGAAGTGGGATAGGACATTGCCCCCCGGCCCCCCCCCAAAAAAAAGGTTGGACAGTCTCCTTCCTGGGGTGATTTCTAGGTTGTTCTTGTCATGAATGAAGACTTGGACAAAATCAGTGCAAAAGATAGTGGATTTTTACATTTATTACAGATAAGAAAAGAAACACTACAAGGAGTTAATATGAGATGCAAAGCTATAAAATATGAGAACATTCTTCAAGGCTTCTGGCCTGAAGCTTGCCTGAAGTCTCAGAAGGCTAACTTGGGCTGAGATGTGCGTCTTGAAGATTCAACTAAAGCTGTGGAGCGGGGACACTCTATGCTGCCATGATTCCAGACAGGCGGCGCCCTAAGGTGGCACCTCGACCTCTGAGGATGTCCACGCTCAGCTAGCTGCACTCTGCTGCTGCAGCAGGTCACAGCAGCCTCAGGTGAGAGGCGTCCTCCCTCAGTCCTGTGGAAGGGGAGACAGCCCCAAAGACGCAGGCTCACAGAAAAGAATCTGCAAGGGCTCAAATGTTCCCCATTTATTACCATTCAACCAGACCTCCTTTTCCAGTTATATGATGTATGGTCAAAATACCTGTGAATGTTTAAATTTAAAATATGTATTGCAGTAAAAGACACAATTGCTGCGACTCCCTTCAAAATAAAACACTTCCCTTCATTTTGGATACACTTATCCACACATTATGCTGTTGCTTTCTGAAGCAATTCTGGAAGTCTTCCTTCAACAGTGTTGTAATGAGGTGTGATTAAAAATACACCCGAGGGGCTGGAGAGATAGCTCAGTGGACTAAAGTGCCTGCTTAGGCAAGCGCAGGGACCCCGGTTTGATCCCTGGTACCACATGCCATGCTGGCCCTGACCCTGGATGCGCTGAGCCAGCCAGGGTCTGGATGTGGTGGTGCATACCTGTAATCCCAGTGCGGAGGAGGCTGAAAGCAAGAGGATCACTAGGAGTCTGAGCTGCATAGTGAGACCCTGAACCAAATACATTAAAAAAAAAATACATTCAATGCTGCTGCCCTGGGCCATCCAACAGAAAAATAACATCGTGTCCTTCTCTACCTTATTCCCTAGATCTGACACTGTGCAACTTGTTTCTCCCCCCCATTGTTAAAATGACCCCTCCCCCTCCTCACCCCTTACCCCCACATATATTTGAGCACGTGATTTTAAAATCCTAACACCCATTTATGCCTTTTCCTGCCACATCATGAAAATTCTTGTTCTTGATGAAAACCAGCACACCCACAACTTGCACTGTCAAGCTTCTCCACCTTTGCTTTCAGGGCCTTTTTGGGCCTTGTCTGGTGACCACAAGAGTGACAGGATAAGTGTGTTTGAAGAGAGGGGGTTTGGGAAATCTTATAGGGAGAGAAATTAAAATTTCCTAAAATGAAGAGAAATCAAAATTTTAAATAAAGCCTGCCAAAAATACTCACCAAAACCAAACGGCTTGTCCCGAAAGACCTAGTGGGACGTTCTTTTGCATAGCCCATATTGTTTAATGCACAGCCTTGCAGTATAATTTAAGATGCTTCAACTCCCTCAGCAACCTGAGGTGTCGCCCACTCCTCTGGTCACAATGCACCAGATCTGCCTTTATACCTATTCACTTGCCCTCTCTACAAAGTTCAAAACCCCCAATGGGTGGGGCTCCGACCCTTTGGGAGAGCAATCCCATCAGGCCTAGCAGGGTAACAAATGGCCTCCTACCCCTTCTTGGTGCAGTTTCTTCCTGTGCTTGGGCTGTTCTCTGTAACATTTTCAGGGGGTGGATGGCAGTGTCTTTTACTGTAATAAATTTTGTGATTGAGACATCCATCATGGCTTTCAGTCATACCTCTGCTTGGCAAACCCCCACTCTTCTGATTTATCAAATAAGCTTGCCTGTTTCTTTATGTCTTCATTTTCCTTTTGAAGGCTTCTGGGCCACATAAAACTTAGCATGAACGCCTGTGCTTCTGGCGTGTTGACCTGTCTTTTGTTCCAGGGACCTCTGTCCTGAACCTTAATAACAGGCAAGGAAAACATTTTTTAATTCCCCTATAATACCTGGAAATACACTAGTCTATATTTAACTAATGGTATTTGTTTTAAAACATCAAAGTCTCACTACTTAAGGCTTTAAAAAAAATCAGCTTTATATAAGTATAATTTCCATATGATAAAATGACAACATTGGTGTGCATGCTTTGTGAGTTTCACAACTATATGCAGTCATGTGATCATGAGTAATAATTATTCATTTGACAAATACCAAATTCCACACATCGCTGTCTGTGTTGCAGAAGTGATTCAGAATCGGCGCCTCCTGTAGGACTTCCTACATGGACAAGCTTCTATTTATTTATTCAGGTACCAGGGATCAACGGCACCTTGCACTCGCCAGGCAGGTGTTCATGCCACTGAGCTATCTCCCCAGCCCTAGCCTCCTGCTGTCGATTAAGGAAAGGACTGGCTTGGAACTTGGCTATCAGCATGTATTTTTCAGTTAGAGCCAGGTAGGAGGAAAGCACGATCTGCTGCCAAAGCAAGGCCCTCCCAGGGGCAGGAGAAACATTCATTCAATTGCAGAAATTACGAACTCAAATTCCTGAAGTGGCTGGAAGATGCAGGCATGTGGCTTTTGCTACCTGCTGTCTGGGGCAGCTTTTCCGGATGTCTCCCATATCCAACCCACATTTCCATAATGCTTTCCGGTTAGAAAGCGCTTTCCCAGCCATTTTACACTGTAGAGAGTGCTACTGCATCCATTAACTTATTTAATATCTTCCTGCTTGCTGGAAGCTAAGCAGGCCCTTGGATGAATTTACCCAGAGTTGGATGATAAAAATACTCCTCTCTGCACATCTGCCTCTCCCTTGCTGGGCATGGGGCTCTGTCCATGGGGAGGCCAACAGTTCCACTGCACTGGGGCTGGAAATTCCTTGGTGACTACATAGCATCCTGTGGTTTCTGTCTCCACCCAACGCTGTGTGCAGACTGAGCCATGGGGTGGGGGTGGGGATGGGGATCTGATCCAGCAGTAATTTGGAACTTTGGGCTCCGCAGCCAGATCCCTGCTGCTGGGGCTGGGGCTCAGGGCGTGGGAAGTGCTGCGGCAGAGGAACCCAGAGTGTTGCCCAAGAATCCCGCTTTGTTTTTTTGAAGCCTAGTTGTGAGGGTGAGGGGAAGTCCTCAGGTGAGCAGGGCAGTGGAAGGCAGTTCCCCTCACATCTCTGGGGATTTCTGCAGGTCTAGGACCTGCCCAGAGCTGGGGTGGAAGGTGGATTATGCGGAGCCCCACAGCAACTGCCTCTGAGGCCAAAGGAAGCCAGGTGCGGTGCTGTGTTTTACCAAGACCACCTGGGGCAATGACTCAGGAACCAGGGGACCCAAATCCTGGTGCCAGCTGTCATGTGGACCTGCTGTTTGTGCCTGACCAAACTTCCTGCTTTCCCTTTTCTTTAATTATATCATTTACAGAGGGAAGCAAGTCGATGATTTATGGATGTCTCCTAGAACTGACACTTGGGGACTCCATGGAAGGGCACCTAAGGGGTACGTGAGTACATGGGACAGTAGCCTGCCAGGGGTTCTATCTAGACATCCCCCCAAAGGCCCATGAACTCATAGGTGGGGCTTTGGGTGTGGCCAGATCCTGGGCCATGTATGCCGCCACGCTGCGCACTGCTTGGTCTACTAGGGTTCTGGGCATGGATGATGACTTGCGCTGGAGCAGGGAAGGCCTGTCACCAGTGTAGGTCAGACCCATCAGTAGGTCTGCAGCCTTCATGGAATAAAGAAGGAAGGAGGAGGAGGATGTGCTCTTCCTGCGTGCTCTGCTGCTAAATGCTTCTTCTCTGCTGGGCCACCCTGCCTTGGAGGCAGCCGACTTGGACAAAATCTCTACACACTGTGAGCTGAAATGGGCCTCTCCTCCTTTAACTTGTGTGTGCTGGTATTTTGTCCCAGCAATGAGAAAGTAGCTAAGACACAACCGCACAGAGTTTGAGTGATGCTGTGAAGGGAGGGAGTCAGCACTTGTGCCCCGTGATGCAGGAATCTCAACAAAGCAGCCCCGCCAGCCCCACTCTCCTCTGCATGCCTCTGTCCGTGGCTCACACACTCCCTGTCTCCTTGTGCTTCCTCCCCTGATGCAAACCCCATTGCATTCCCTCAGTCTGTACACATCAGTATTTGCAGAGATGGTTTCAGAGCTGACGGATGTGGAGTCCAATATTGGCCCCAACATTTGCTTGGCAAATGGCTCTTCGCTGATCTGTGCTGTGCCCGCTAGGAGGGATGAGGCTGCCAGTGCCCCCCGGCTGCAGAAGAGAATCAGGTGGGACAGGAGGCAGCTAAGAGTAGCAGCCCCTTGATGAATGACAGCTGCTACTAAATAACAACAGCATGTCTGTAGTCAGAGAGCCAGGGATGGGGCTGTTCTCTCCCCTCTTCTATGCCTCAGAGGCTGCCAAGAACAGCAGCAGCAGAAATGTGGTTTAACTGTGTCCCTTGGAAGCCCTTCCTCCTTGACTTCCTGCCAAGAACAGGCTTGAGGCAGGAAGCCCAGAGCTGGGCCCCGAAGCCACACGTACCCAGCTGGAGACAGACAGCCGCATTCCCAGCATGTTCACTCCGTGCGTGTGTGTTCAGTACTGCCTGTGTGCAGGGTTCGGGCAGGGGACCCGGAGCCCCATCTCCTGCCCGGGGGCTCCCATGTCATTCTGGGGCGCAGATGGGGGTAGTTCAGGAGCTTTCTGGGCACAGATAAGGGTTGCTGTTGGTAGAGTCATGCCTGCCAGGGTGCACCTTTCCATTGGTGGGGGCAAATGTCAAACTCTGAAAATTTCATGGAAGGCTTCATTCAGCTTGTGGTTTCAGTTTGTGGTTAGCCAGCTCCAAGGCAGAGACATCAGGGCAGAGAAAAGCTGCTCCTCCCTCAGCTGCCAGAAGCAGAGAGCAGGCCGAGGGCCAGAGAGAAGGGTGGGCCGGGACAGGGCTGTCCTCCAAGTCACCGCCTCCATGACCCACCGTCCTCACAGCAGAGGAGCGCATGCGTGGATCGACCTGTGGACGGGTACAGCACGTGCTCCCTGTGATCCTGTCACCTCCAAAGCTTCGCCTGTGAGCACATGAAGCTTTGGGGGACATTCGTGACCCACAACGTAGCAGCGGGGTATGAGCAATGGCGAGTAAGACAGAAAGGCTGCTGCTGGGACAGGGGCGCAGGCCCCAAGGGAGGTGAGGTGGGAGGAGTTACATGGCGGCAGCCAGCATGCATCCCTGCACCCCAGAAAGGACTTGAGCTGGGAGGGAGTGATGAGCGTGGTGCTGCAGCAGCTGTGGGGCCAGCATGCGGGGGTGGGGGGTCCCGGAGGAGTCCGACAGCCCAAGTTCCTCGGGGCATCTTGTCACTGTAACAGCCACGTCACTGCAAGGTGTCCTTCCACTGCGTGCCAGGGTCCAGCAGCTTCAGAGGAGACGCTGCTTGAAGCAGGTGTGATGCTCGCTTCTTGGTCCACGTTCAGGTTTGTCTCATGCCGAGAACGCTTGGTCACAAGATGGGTCACAAGATGCCAGGGCTAACAAAAGTGCGGATCTCAACAGTTTTAAGAAGACAAACAATGGGTAGCATTTGAAATCGCTATCTAAATCTTAGCCATTGTTCTAAGAATTTCTCATGGGTTATGCTGTTATCGCACCCTTCTTATAGATGAGGAAACTGTTCTAGACAGCTTGAGTGCTTTATAACCACACAGCTGGCAGGTGTCCCTCAGGTAGGATTTAAGCCCGAGGCCACCAGGTTAACCACGACAGACAGCGTATTTCCTGTACAAAATAGATGCGCTGCCACATGAGCTTACAAACTAGTGGCAGAGATGGAAAAATCAATGAGCTGATGAAATAAATCACTGCCAGTTGTAAAGAAGACAGCTGTTAAGACGGGAGGTGGTCTGAGGCTCCCTTTGAATGGGACAGGCTGAGCGGGGAAGACTGGACAAAAAATAAGAGGTGGGTAGAGAACAGTGAGGAGCTGGCGTGTGGGCGGGGCTGACTTTGTGCTGTCCAGGACTGCGGTGGGCACAGAGGGTGAGGGCTACAGAGGTGGCACAGAGGTAGGCATCTTGGGAGCGGTTCTGGGACTCTAGGTCTCAGGGTTGTAGCCAACAGCTGTATGAAGCCATAGACTAGATAGAGCTGGCCCAGCTGTTGGTGCTAACAGAGCCAGGCTGATGCCAGGGGAAGGACGCTGATGAAACTGATAAAACACAGAGCAGAGAACGTGTTCCTGGAGAAGTGCTGATTACAAGGCAAGGAATGGAGAGCCGGAGCCTGGAGCATTATGCAGCATCAGAAAGTCAGGATATGCCCCAAAGGAACCCACAGCAATGCAGGTAAAACGAAGGGATGCAGGAGCCAGTGAGAGGATCCCGTGCCGGAGCTGCAGCAATGGGAGCTAAGAGTAAAGAAAGTGGTCTTGGATTAGAACCTGAGAGATAAAATTACTACCCCTGAAACCAGAAGGACACAAACCCATGGCTGAATAAGTATGTTACTCAGTAGGACACAGTAGAGAAAGCCCACCCACGGAAGAGTTCCAAATAATTTAGGTAGCACCTCTGCTCCTAGGAGGACAAACCCCAAATCTCCACTCCTTCCTGTGGGCAGCACACAGTGAGTTCCTTCTACAGATGACTGTGGGAAGGAGGTGGGGAGAATGAGTGACTTCACTGGGAAACCTGGAGACGTCTGCAGGGGTCAAGGCTGGCAACCACACTGACCAGTCGCACTGACACCACGCAGCTCCCTTGGTGCGAGGTGATGGCCCCCAAGGCCTTCCTCCCCAATCCCAAATCCCAGCCCCATCCTGAGATGCTAGGCAAGTATGGAACATTCCACAAAACTTCTCACCGGTCTTCCTCAAAACGGTCAAGGGCACCCAAAACAAGGCAAGTCTGAGATACCATCACAGGTAGGAGGGGACTTAGGAGAGGAGACATCCTGGATGGAATACCGGGGCTGAAAGAGCATCAGGTTAACACAAAGGAAGTCTGAACAAATTCTGAACTTCAGTGCATAAGCGAATGCTCTTGGCCTATTACTTGTGGAAAGCATCACACTGCTGAGGAGAAATGCTGGCCACAGAGATCTTGGTTTGCTGGAGCAAAATTTCCGACACCCAAAATGAAGCAAAGAAAGGTTTATTTAGCTCACAGTTAGTGGAGGTTTCAGGCCATACTCAGCTGGCTCCAAGGCAGAGTGGCACAGGGCAGAGAGCAGCAGTTCATGGCCAAGAGCAAAGGGAGGAGCAGCAGCTGGGGCGCCTAGCAGGCCTCTCTCCCTTCCTTACGTTGTATGCAGATTACCCGCCCCAGGGCCAGTGCACACCCACACCCATAGTCCCTGCATTGAATCATGAATTAATCGTAAACTCTGGAAGCTGCCCCATTGACTCCCTGAGGCTTTGGGAGGACACCTAGACACAAACCATAACAACGCCTGGCTCCCACAGGTGAAGGGACTTATTTTGGCTCATGGTTTGGGTCATGGGCAGCTGGCTCCAGGGAGGAGGGCCTGGTGGAGGAAAAGCTGCTCCCCACATGGTGGTCAGGAAGCAGAGAGCAGAGAGGGGCCAGGGCAGGGTGGGGATGAAGCCCTCAAGGCCACTCTCCCAGAGACCTGGCCCCGCTTCCTAACAGTACCTATATCTATAAACACACAGTTGGCCTAATCCACATGAGAATCACACCCCGATCTAGTCACTCCCCCAAAGCTCTGCCTATGTTTGTATGAGGCTTTTGGGGAACATATAGATAGACACCATAGCAACCAGGCAAACTAGCTATGGGGTGTATAGGAAGTCCTACTGTCCTTTCTTCGTACAAGTAGAATATTATTCCTAAATTAAAAGTTTATTTTAAAAATTTGGCTGACTGGGTTCATTTAGTGAAGAAACAAATAGCTTTGCATGCTTTCTTAGAATCTATGAACTTTGGGGCTGGGGAGATGGCTCAGTGGAACAAGCGCTTCCCTGGCAAGTGCAAGGACCTGAGTTCAATCCCCAGTTCCG